>NC_139145.1:169396004-169843504 GCF_964270905.1 Leucopleurus acutus | reverse complement strand
TGAAAGCAAATCCATGTAAGAGTAGTCCTTTTAACAAAGTCTATCTGAGTGGCTTTTCACCTCTCTTGCATACAGATTTCAACTTTAAAAAAATCCCAATATTTGGGGCTATTTTCTTCCTTTGGTGTTCATATGTTCTGAATTGTAAAACCCAGAAATATTACACATTTCTGCAGCAAATGGGATTCTCTTCACTGCATGTATGTCTTATTGTGAGCATCTGAACACATTTTTATTTAGACCTTCTCATCTGTGTGCCCAGTGGACCTTTCTCTGGCTCCACCCTTACAAAGATGAGAAGGGCCAGGTGGGCAGGAAGCTGTCCCCATCGAACGTGGAGGCGGCCCTTTCGCCTGGAGCTTTTTATTGCTTTAACAGCTTGGAAAATGGGACCCTCAAACTTTCATAGTATGCTCCTTAAAAAAAGAAACCAATTGCATGGCAGAATGACCCCTGTCAAATAGTCTTTTTTTTTTTAATTGTAGTACAGTTGATTTACAATGTTGTGTTAATTTCTGCTCTACAGCAAAGTGATGCAGTTATACGCATATATACATTTTTTTTAATATTCTTTTCCACTATGGTTTATCATAGGATATTGAATATGGTGCTCTGTGCTATACAGTAGGACCTTGTGGTTTATCCATTCTACACAGAAAAGCTGCTGACCCCAACCTCCCACTCCATCTGATGTCAAATATGTATGGACCAAAACGATATTGCCCTTCACTGCGAGGGGGAACGGGACAACTCTTTGCTAGTCATATCTGTCACATCAAAAGCCCAGGGTTCTTGGTCTGGACCATAACAATATTTTCCAAATTAATGTGAGCAAGTTAATGGACTCCCTTAAGTAGGTACTTATTGAGTGCTTACTTTGCACTGATTATTGAATAACTATTAATATCTATACACTCACCCCACACACCAGCTCTTTTCGATGTCTGCGGAAACCCTGCTCAGTGTGTCCGTGGCCTCCGAGCTTGCCTTTCCCCAAACCCTCCGTCTCTCCCGAGGGCAGCTTCCCAGCCCCATCTTTGGACACAGTGCCATCCAGTGGCAGTTCGCAGTAGGAACTCAGAAAGGTAACATTAGCCCCTACAAAATCATGATGCATATAGTAAGAGCCAAACTTGCTCCTAATGTCCTTTTCCGCACGTCAAGCTGTAGTCAGTCAGTGAGTGGGAAGCACCCCTGCACTTCAGCAGAGATCGCTCCGCTGCCAGCACTATCGGCCCCAGGCTCTCTGCCCTGGCCCAGAGCCACTGACCAAGCAGGGGCTCAGAGCAGCCAGAAGGACAGCTGAGGGCAGTGGCGTCTGAGATCACCGGCCAGCAGCAGGAATAAATTATTCGGGATGTCTGAAACGGAGATTTGAGTTTTACTGAATACTCCACAAAAGCAAAGGAGAACTTCTTTCTCAGTCTTGCGTACCTTCAGGGATTTTGTGGAACAACGTTTGTGCTGTGTTGCCTGCCCCACTTTCCACTGCAAAGGGGAGGCTTTGCCTCCGATCTATAACTGGGCTTGTACACGAAGCAGTTCAGTAGTGGGGAGTGAAATCTCTCAGAAACACCCTCATTAATCCATACGATTTGATTACTGCAGTAAGCCTGGGGAGGAGGGGGTCTTAGATCCAGGAGAAAATATAGGGGGAAAAATCAACCAGTGTCAATACCTCTGTTTCTATTTCTGTGGCCTACCTCTTGGACGCCCATAACAACTGTGGGTCCGTGTGTTTGAACTGAGTTCTTGGGACAAGGAATCGTCCTACTTGCTACACTGGGGGTGGGGGAAGACCCCAGGCAGGGGTCTGTGAGAATTAGAAGCTTGTACATGTCAAGCTCACAGAATAGTACATGGCAGGTAGAAAATGCAGCACACATGTCTAGGGGCTGGTGGTGGTTTAAGCAAAACATTAGAGGGAACCCAGAAGTCCACCAGCGGCAGGACGGCCAATAAATAGAGTTCACAGACTCGCTGTGGCCGGTTAAAATTAAAATAGGTGCACTTCAGAAGTAATTAACCACAAAACTATCGGAGAACAAGATAATCATCTCTTGCCTAAGATTATGTGGCATCATAGAAAAGCAATTATAATGTTGAGTTTTATAAAGTATACCAATTTTACGCTATTACAGAATAATTGTAAATAGACATACGAGCGCGAATCAAGAAGAGGAAGAAAGACAAACGTTTTACTGTTTTTGAGATGATGACGTTAGACGAATTATGGTTCTTTGTTTTAGAGTTCCATGAGTTGGGCGAATGTTTGCTGCGTAATCATGGTTCAGGAATGGTCTTGTAAAACTTTCCTGTTTGAGACAGTTGCTTACACTGTCAAGTTCATGATTCAAATCGTGCTCAGCTGGTTCTGGTGTGTCACAGGTATTAACCATGGCCCTGTAATAGCCGGTGTGATCGGAGCTCAGAAGCCACAGTACGATATCTGGGGCAACACCGTAAATGTGGCCAGTAGGATGGACAGCACCGGCGTCCTGGACAAAATCCAGGTAATTTAGTCTGTTCTGTTGTTATCCACCATGTCTGTCATCTTGAGAATCATGCATAAGTATATAATAAGGATAATATATTAAAACAGAGGGAAGAAAGTAAACTTCGTAATTTAGTTAAACTTTTTATTGGGGAAATACTAATTCGTTTCTGCATTAACTGTGAACCATAAAAATTGTGAAATAGTATGAAGGTTATTGCATTTGGGAAAATAGGTGATCACAGCGACCAACAGGGCAGTGCGGCCACCTGATGGGAGGGGCGGCAGGGGTGCCCTTCTCCTTGGTATAACCCAGACCAGATGTGACCACCTGCCTTCCGCTCCCCAGGGGCTGAACTTGGAGGATGAGTGAAGGGGCCAACTGCGGAGAGGAAGAGATGAAATGGAGTGAGGTGAAATGACAGTACTAGATCAGACTAGCATGGGATTCAGATATCTGGAAATGACTGGAAGGCTCTGGAATCCACCCAAGGGGGAGAATTCCAAGAGCTGACAAGTTAAAAGCAGTGGTGACTGCGCACACCTGCTTGGGTCACAGCACCAGCACCTAGAATGAGAGACTCACTCCCCAAAGGAGAAGGATGTGTGTGTGTGTATGTGTGTGCGCGCGCGCGTGCCTGTGTGTCTATGTGGAACTTTCTGTTTTCCTCGCCCTCAAAAAGCAATGGTTCCACATTTCACCCCAGCTTTGTTGTCTTCTGGAAGATAAATTCCTGCCAAATGGCAAGTTTGTATGAAAATCACTGGACACAGCTAACAGGCTTTATCGGTTTTTTGTCCTCTTCAGAGAATTCCCTGAGCCCCTGTTCTGCGCCTCAGCTTGGGGGAAATCCTCAAATAACCCTGCCTCCCAAAAGTACGATGGACACTGGAGTCCATTGTTAACCTCTGCAGGGAGCTGTCAGCTCCAGCATCACCTAGAAGGGGCTTTTCGTGAAACCCCTGCAGAGCTCGCTTGCTTTCAGAGTGACTCTACCTCATTCCTCCTAGAGGATCCTGTCTCTGTGGCCTTTCTCAGGCAGAGCTTGACCTTTAGATGGAAGGTGACACACGTGACTTCTACGTGTTCGCCTTGCAGTCAGAATATGAGTCAGCAGTTGCTGAAATGTTAGCAACCATCCAACAAAGAGAAGAGAGAGAGAAGAACAGAGGAGTGTGGAGGAAAAGAGGAAGTATCCCAGGCCTTCCCGGCCAAATTGGCCACTGCTAAGGAAAAATAGAGCTGGCTGTTCTCACGGCATCCGCCCCAGACCAAGCTTTCAGCAAAAATGGGGCTCCTCTGACTAGGGCTTTCTGTCGGTATATGGCTGGCCGCTTCCCGTGCCCAGGGATGCTCCAGCGCTCCTGGGCAGCCCGGGTCTTCTGCTTGGTGGGGAGAAAGGCAGGCTCCTACCAGGAACACATTCGCCCACCCGTGGGCCAACCTAGGCCTCCACCGCACACCAGGAACTTTCGGAAGATGGACTGTAGTTCTGCATGCTTCACGACTCTCCAGGCACTTTTCGAGAACTTAGGATAAGTATCAAAAGCAATCTGATAGAGGCCGGTCAGGGGAACATGCCCTCCCAGAGACCGTAAATCCCCTCCAGGTCAATGTTGACAATGATCACGTGTGTCTCTAAGAGGAAACTGGGCCTCATAAAAGTCCGGTGACTTAGTGCCGTGCAGCCACCTGGACCGTCTCTGTGCGTTTTCTCTGAGCCCGGGGAGGGAACAAGACAGGTTTCAGCCCGTCCAGAGTGAGGGATGTCTTCCACAGGCCTGCGTGTTCACTCAGTTCAGCGGCTGGAGGGTCCGCATCTGGGTAGGTGTTTTTCTCCGGAGGGCAGAGCTCACCCCAGCTCCACTAGCCTCTCATTTCCATTTATGTGCGAAAAAACCAGTAGTGAGATGCCAGGAAAAATTGAAAATGATGCTGAGAATATTTAAAGCTTCCCCTGGGCCTGAAGAACAAATTCTTTTTATTGAAGAGGATTACACTCCCACCATGCTTCCTGTGCCCCAAGAACAGCATAGGAAGCCCCTCGTCCCCCAGCCAGGCTTGCCCTGGACTTGGAGGAATCGTAGCTGGAGTTCATTAGGTTGATGGCTCTCTGAATGTCACGATAACTGTGCGGTTGGCGATACAAATTCCGATGGCCAGCTCAAAAATGCCAAGGGCGTGCTGCCCAGCGCCAGCCTCGACTGCAAAATTACCCTGCAAGGCTTCAAACGATGTGTTTGCTCCCTGCGTGGAAGACCGGAAGCCAAGTGTCTGTAGCACTCTCTAATTCTGATTGCCCCTAAGAACTCTAATCAGGAGAATACATTTGTCATCTGGTTTTCTTGACTATGTCCATAGTTTTTCAGTTCTTATCTACTGTTCCCGAGCTACAGCCTATCCTCCTTCTCCGGAACCTGGGCCCAGCCAGGGGAGGGCAGGACGTGAGCATCTGGACTTTGCATCCCCCTTTTCCTTCCTGCTCTGCTCAGAAAGACCCACACTCTGGCCCCTTTGCTAGGGGCCAGCCGCTGGCTCACACTGCAGAAGACAGATTGATTTTTCTAGGTCTTTCCCACAGCCTGCCCTTGAGATCGTCACAACACACACTTCAGCCTTACTTCTGGGGCCCCCTGGATGCTGTCCTGGGTTCTAGAAGCCCAGCCCTCCTGTGGTTTTGATGTGCTGCCACCTCTGCCCCATGGCAGTGTCCATCCTCCAGGCCTCCCTCAGCCTCCAAGGGGCTGGCTCATTGCCGCTGCTGCTGCCCCAACACCACACGGCCCCCTGACGGTGTCCACACCAGAACCAAAATTGTGGTGTGGCATGCCCAACACACGTGTGTCACGCCCAGCACGTGCGTCACCCACGTACCCAAGGTGGCTGGGCCCTACAGGTGGCATGGCTGTTTCCTCTGATGAAGTGGGATGAAATCCCTCCTCCTCGCCTGCTGTTTCACATGGTTCCAGAGCAGTGTTACCAGGGATTTCTGGGAAAATAGCTCCCTCCCTCTCTGCTCAGGTCCCAGATACCTCCTGGGGCGCCTGGCTGGGGGACCACGTTCCTGATGGGTGGTCCCTCACTTCAGAAGCTGAGGTCTTGTTTGTAGCCCAGTCGGTGCACCTCACACGTTCTCTGCTTGAGAGGATGCCTTTTGCAGGAGGTTCCTCTGACACGCAAGCATCAGACCCCTGCCCTCGGTCCTAGGCGTGGTCTCTCTCGAGAGCACGGCGCATGCTCAAGCTGGAGACAATACGACTCCCCTCCCCTCCCCTCGGAGAGAGGATCCGTCCTACCCAGCAGGTTTCCCTGCCCACTGACCCAGCAGGACCAGGACGTAGTGCAGAGATGGGGTCCTCACCTCGTGGTGCAGTGGCAGGAAATCAGGAGTCTGTCACATTGACAGACTGCCCTGGAGGTGTCACTCCTTTCAGCATCCCGAGTCAATCCAATGAGGGGGGGAAGCTTTCCAGACCTGACGCAGAGCGTCCTGTCCGCCCTTAGGCTGGTGCGAATTCCTAATGTTCTTTCAGTTTAGGTCATTTTATTCATGTGTATTAAACCTGAAACACGTGGCCATTTGCAGAGTCGACTGTGCTGCTTCTCGTGTGTTTTCTCTTATCTATATTGAAATCTATCATTAACATTTATTATTTTAGAAAATGACATTAATAACAATTTATAAACATCATCCAAAATCCCACCACTTCAACATAGGTTTACTTCCTTTTTTCCAGGTCTCTTACATGTGAAAGCATAATCTTCATGTGGTTAAAATCATGGCACGGATCCAGGCTTAATTCTTTTTTGGGGGGTGAAATAGTTCGACATGATTTCATCGTCTGATCCGTGACATTGATCGTGATAGCGTCGTAGTTTTTTGTTTTGTTTTGTTTTCTTCAGGACACCATAAATTTGAATTTTATTTTAAAATCATTATAATGAAACGTGTCATTATTTTTCAGTTCTATAAGTTGTAACTGATGTCTGTAACTAATAACAGTAGTCAATAGTCATTTTTAAATAAATGTTTACTGCATGTTTGGCCCAAGTTTAACTCTCAAAAATATGGAACGCTTCATGAATTTGTGTGTCGTACTTGCGCGGGGGCCATGCTAATCTTCTCTGTATCGTTCCAATTTTAGTATCTGTGCTGCTGAAGCAAGCACGATGGCATCGTAGTTTACTTAACCCTGGAGATTACTTGAGTCTTAGGTGGTTTCCAGTTTTTCACATTCACAGCACTGAATTAAACATTGTCCTTAGAAAGCTCTTCCTCTCATGGATTATTCTCTCATCTGATTTCTCAGGAGTAGGATGAATGGGTCAAAGAGCATGAACATTTGGGGGCTCTTTATTCTTGTAGTCAAATGCCCTTTGAAAGGGTTGTGTCCGCATCGGCACTAAGCACTTCTTCATCTGTCCCTGTGCTTCCAGGTTACTGAGGAGACGAGCCTCATTCTGCAGACCCTGGGATACACGTGCACATGTCGAGGAATAATCAACGTGAAAGGAAAGGGGGACCTGAAGACATACTTTGTGAACACAGAGATGTCACGGTCCCTTTCCCAGAGCAACCTGGCATCCTGAAGCGTCGCCTCGGTTTTGGCAAGAAGACTGTATTTTCAGGAAGATAACAATGCACTTTCTGACTGCCACTTTTGTCCCTCGTTTGTGATGTGTGTGCTCTGTTCTGTCCTCTGGAGCCTCTGTAGACTCATTCCTGTGATCCGGTGGCCTGCCGTTTGGTGTCTGATGTGTGCCAAGATCGCCCTGCCATTTGCACCGTGCTTACTCCTGAGCAGAAGGGAAAGGAGTGCGCATTACAGCGGAAAAGCCTTCAGAGAAACTGACAGAGATGAGAGAGGCGAAACAGACAAAAATTCTTAAGGCAATAAAACTAGGGGGTGTATATTATCTTCCGGTGCATGTTCTTTTTTGGAAAAATATGGTAGCTCGCCAACCGCATCTGCTAGTCTGATACTAAAACACACAGTATGTGTGACTAAGTTGATTTTGTCACCCCCCCCATGGAATCCGACTGTGTTCACCCACGTGTCTCATTGCAGTGACTATCCACGGGCCCAGCTGGGATCCGTGGCACCGTCACCTTGCTCTGTCGTGTCTCGTGCCAGCAGCACGTCACCATCCATCACCAGAATTAGTTCTTACAACCTAGGACTAGTTTTGTACCAAACACGTCTGATGTTTTGATGCCATTGTCTTTTGTAAGGTTAATTCATTAAAAGTTTTATGTACTTTGGTTGATAGTCTGTCTCTTTCCCGCCCCTGCCCCCGCTTATTCTTTCTCCTGCGGTTTGCTCCAGAACTGAGTTGGTTTTCCACTGATTCTCCCATGGGCAGTTGTTTCAGAAGCAGAGATTGAACTCTCCTTGGGTAAATCAGATCAGGACAAAGTTTGTGATGTCGATCATTGATTACGCATCTCCCTGGAAAGAAAGACAGTATGCTTCACTGTGTCACGTGGTCTGTTTTCACTTTGGCATCTCTAGGGAATATTTGCAGGGAAAAATAGTTTACTAGTAAAAAGATTCTCTACTAGCAGCGGCACGCACTCCGTCCACATACTCTGATCTACTGTAATACGTCAGTAGAGCTATGAGGCCCCGAATAATTGGGAACTAGGTACATCAGCTTCACAAGAGTCTGAACTAACGAGAGAAGCCACCAAAGCCCCACGAGCTGCCTGTTATGTCTGAGGAGACTTAAGAAGGCACAGGGACTTCCCTGGTGGTCCAGGGGTTAGGACTTCGCCTTCCAATGCAGGGGGTGCGGGTTCGATCCCTGGTCGGAGAACTAAGACCTCGCAGCCAAAAAACCAAAACATAAAACAGAAGCAATATTGTAGCAAATTCAATAAAGACTTTAAAAATGGTCCACATCAAAAAAAAAAAAATCTTAAAAAAAAAAAAAAGGGCCCAAAGCCAACCTCGATACATTTTGGAAGAGAGAAGACCTGGAAAACTGTGTTCTTGTAAATCCAACTCAAGAGTTTTGGTTTCTTTCTTCCCCTAAAGAAATCATACTTTGCCAAAGGGTGAAAAATAGGTCATGCATAATCAAATGTTTAAAAGCAAAGCCGCAAATGCCAGCCTGGTTGGGTACACCATAGCTCAGGGCAGGCATCTGTAAGAAGTCGAGGACCCCAGGGATGCATTAGGAAGCAGCTGGGAACTCGGACTTGAAGCAGGAGCTCTCCGTTTAATCCCTGTTTTTTTTTTTTACTAGCTGTGAGACTTTGAACACATTTTTCAGTTTCTCTTAGGACTTTTTTCCTCATTGGTAGCTCATGGGATCAGATCTGATTAAAAGAGCTAATGACCGTGAGAGAGGCTGGCAGGTACCCAGGCCTTGCTCCAGCTTGTTGGACCCAGTGCATTGCAGGATCAACATGGCCACCCTGCCAGGGCTTTGGCTCATACTGGGTAAAAAGAGCTTATCGAAATTAATAACCGGCCTTCATCATCAAAGTGGGAATACAGCATGACTTGTCCAACTGTCTGCCCCAGTCAGAAAGTTTTTGATCCTATAATTGCCACTCAGCATTGACATGTATACATCTAATTCTCCAAAAAGGTGACTGAAAGAAGAAAAATAGTATAAGGGCATTTCTCTTCACTGTAACCGAAATCTGGACTAGGATGCCCTAGGTTTCAGGGACTTCGAACTGCCCCTGTGGGTTCTTCCTCCCTTGGAGCTACAGCATCCATCCTGGGGCTCTTTTTGTCACCTGCCCTTAAAGGTAGACACCTGCAGATGGGTGATTCACCCAGTGCCCTTAACTGTGCCCCTCAGCCCCTGCCCCAGATGCAGAAGGAGAACTGTTTTTCCCCAAAGCTGTATCTCCAGCCTTATCAAACAATAGATTTTTTAAAGCAAGCAGAGTCATTATCAAAGTCCACCTCGCAAAGGCCTGTGCACACATGTGTCTAGCAAAGTGAGGTTCCCAACCAGCAGTATCAGCATCACCTGGGAACCTGTTAGAAATGCACGTTTTTCAGGCCCCAATGCAGACCTGCCAACTCAGAAATCCTGGTGTGGGGCCCAGCACGCTCCCTGTACTTTGCAGAGCAATCCTCCACGTGATTCTGATCCCCAATCAAGCCTGAGGCCCCCAGCATTTTACAACAGAGGAACCAGGTGCAGAGAGGTTCAGGGGCTTGTCCGAAGTTTCCCAGTTGATCAGTGACTAAGACGAGACTAGAAGGGAAAACTGCCTGTTTCCTGAATTTGAACGTGTGACTTGTGGTCAAGGCTCCCTAAGTTCAGGCAACTACGGACATTGCTGTGAGCAAATCATGCAAATGAGAGGACTCGCCAGCCATGTCCATCATGGCTGCAGCATTGATAACACGTAAGAATCTTGCCTCAAAACCCTCCTTAACTCTCAGTCTTGTAGGAAGCCCCCCTCTCATGAAAAACACTGTGAGTCCAGTCCCCTTAACACTGCAGTATTTTTAATACATCTGTTTAGAAAAGTCTACATTGTCATGACTCTTCCATGTTATTCTTTTTCCCAGCTCAGTGTGCTTTCCTAAAGACAGCAACACTCTGCTTTTGAAAAAAACACTAACAAATGGAAATTTAATAAATCAAAACAAATTATTTTAATGTATGTTTTTCTTTGATAAGATGACTAATGGGCATTCACTGATTGGCTTTAAGGTGTAAAAGTCAAGATGCTGAAAGAAATATAATTTTCCTTTGCTTCCTAATAAACAAGAGTGCTTTTGAAAGCTTGCCCAATTAAAGCCCTGCTTTTTAAAAGTAGTAGAAGGTTAAGGGAGTAGAATCTGACTTAAAGTAACTGAAAATAATCTGACATTAATTTATCGCAACTACTTTCAGATGAAGGCATTTCTTTTTTATTTATTTATTTATTTATTTTTGGCTGTGTTGGGTCTTCATTGCTGCACACGGGCTTTCTCTAGTTGTGGTGAGCAGGGGCTTCTCATTGTGGTGGCTTCTCTTGTTGCGGAGCACGGGCCTAGATGCATGGGCTTCAGTAGTTGCGTCACACAGGCTCAGCAGTTGTGGCTTGTGGGCTCTAGAGTGCAGGCTCAGTAGTTGCGGTGCATGGGCTTAGTTGCTCCGTGGCATGTGGGATCTTCCCGAACCAGGGCTCAAACCCGTGTCCCCTGCACTGGCAGACAGATTCTTAACCACTGGGCCACCAGGGAAGCCCCAAAGGCATTTCTTAGAGATGGCTTGTCTTTCTTGGTAATCAAGACTGAAGAAAGAATAATTTATAAAAATTTCCATCACCCAAACTTTATATATTTTCTATCATGTTACTATAAACATGCTTAATGCACCCAAAGGCATTCCAAATAAACTGCTATTTGTTTGAAAAAACATAGGAGACACCAACAGTGAAAAAACATTTTCAAAAGTATAAGGAAATAGTTAAGAATCATTCAGCCTTGAAATTGCCAAGAACGCAGTGTCATAAGTCCTTAGAGAATCAAGACAATAAAACCAGCAATGGAGGAATCAGCATTGAAATTAATTAGATCACCTGCCCATTAACTGCTAAGCTGTGGAAAATTTAATCATGATAGGTGAGGGATGATTTCTTGCAAGAAATCCATTCATTAAAAACACAGCCCATAGCTTAATGCTTGAATAAGTTTCAAATCACCTCCAAACTAAACATTTCTAACTTTGGTTAAAGGCAGCAGCTGCTTCCTAAAAGAAAACTGTTCAAAGTGACAGTCACAGCCCCTATCGTGCAGGTTAAGACCACACTCCAGTGGCTTATGGATTCCCACACGAACTCCTCGAGGGTTAGAACTCCCATTTTAAAGCTGAGGAGATGTGGGCTCAAGTAGGTGAGTCCATTTGCCCTACCCCATGCAGCTAGAAGATGCAGGAGCCACAGTGTTACCCAAGTCTGTCGAGCGCCAAAGCCCGATCTCTTCCTGTGACCTCTGGCTGCTTCTCCACCGAGGGATGACAGCAGCATTGCTGGCCACCGAGACCACCCATCCTACTAGGGACTTTTGTCCTCGGTTGTCCAAAATTCTGTTATTTGTGGCTCAGGCCTGTGGCGGGGTGGGGGGAGGAATGCTGTAGACGCTAGAGTTCAGCTGTGCCGAAAGGCAATTTCATTATCTCCCCATTAAGTACTGTTTGTGCTGTGAGACGGTAGCGGTTTCCATAACCGGTAAGAAAAGGACCTGCGCACCACCGCCACGAGTGCCTCCGCCAGGAAGATTCGCAGACGTGGAGAGGAGCGAACAAAGATCAGCCCAACCGCTGTCAAGGGGGAGCAAGGTTTTCATTGTATTCAGATGCTCATAATGGATCAGTCTCCAGCATCATTTCATCTGAAATCAGTTCGCGTGAAAACCGTCATACTAGGTAGGTGTCCATCCTCAGACTCGCAGGCCTTTGGCCAGGCTGGTCGCCAAGGAAACGTGCGGGAAGCAGCCCTGCGCGGTCCTTCCCGCGGTCCCAGTGCATCGGAGGTACATCAGGGGTCGCCCGCTGGCCCGGGAGGTCCACACAGGGACCCTGAGGCCGGCGCCACACCGCGTCCCCCCTTCCCCTCCCCTCCCCCCCCCCCCCCCCCCCAGTGCCATCCCTCTCGCCCGCGCCCTTCGGGCCATGCGAGGGCGTCAGGCCGGAGAAATGTGACCGAAGCCGGGAGCCTTGATGCTGGGGATGTCGTTCTTCCGGTAGAAGTCGGCCTTCACGTGGCCGGCGCGGCAGTGATCCCGGTTCGGGGGCTCCACAGGCTGGTGGATGCGCCGCCCATAGACAGAAGACGTCAGCACACACACTGGCCTCTCGCGCTCCTGTTGGGGGTGAGGGTCAGGGAGCAGAGCGCTCTTACCTGTCCAGCCCGCGTGCTGCGCATCTGCGCCCCACCTCCACCTGGCTTCTTAGGACCCCTCCATGCTGACGCCGCGGGAGGGGGACCTCTTTAACCAATTCACACCCTGTCCCCTCTGCTCAGGGCCCGCCGCTGTCCTCAAGTCTTTCAGAGGAAAGACCAAGGTCTCGCACGGGGCAACAGGTACCCACTGACTTCAGGGTCCTGTTCCTCCCCGACTCCTCCCTTCTCCCCGAGCTCCTACTGCCTGTCTTCTGTCCGCCTTCTTCCTTCTCCCAGATACACATCTCCCCAGATCTCCCATCTCCCCAGACCTCTCATCTCCCCAGACCTCTCATCTCCCCAGATCTCCCATCTCCCCAGACCTCTCATCTCCCCAGACCTCCCATCTCCCCAGATCTCCCATCTCCCCAGACCTCCCATATCCCCAGACCTCTCATCTCCCCAGATCTCCCATCTCCCCAGACCTCTCATCTCCCCAGATCTACCATCTCCCCAGATCTCCCATCTCCCCAGACCTCTCATCTCCCCAGATCTACCATCTCCCCAGACCTCTCATCTCCCCTATCCCCCATCTCCCCATGCTCCATCCCCCAGACACCCTCATCTCCCCAGGCCCCCCATCATGTCCCCAGCCCCCTTCATCCCTTTCATTTTCTCCATCCCCTTAAAAGACTGTATTTCTCTGCATACCACTTATCAATACCTGGCATCCAGGTCATTATTTATTTGGCTTTTATTTTTCTGTCTCCTCGTGGGAATGTCAGCTCTAGGAGGACAGACACTTCTGTTTTCTTCCCTTTATACTCAGTGGCACATGGGAGGTGCTCAAAAACTCTGACTGGATCTAAGTCATGCCAGGTGTGTGCTTATGAGAGAAAAGCACTAACTTCACTACCAACTTGGAATGAATTAACTCAAACCAAAACAACAGAAAAACAAAGTTAATGTCTGTGACTTAAGTGGTGATACTTCATAGTACCTCCATCACTTAATTTCACAGCAGTTAAAAGTTTCTTTGAAAGTGACACGGTGGTCTTCTTAAACATTAGCTGCTACAGGCAAAAATCCTCTGATCCAAAAAGGAATCCCACCAGAAGCTTTTTCATCCAGATTTCTGTGTATTGTATAAAGATTATGATATTAATACAGAATCCAGATCTTAATAAACATACTGTCCTCGGATCAGATTTAGAGAGACAATGTCCTAGTGTGGAAGAGGGTCTAACCCAGCAGCAGGTGGGCTCGACCATGCCAAGGGGATGCACAGCCTCTTTCCCCCACCCCCATCCCTATCAACCCCCCTCTCTACGCCCACACCTCCAACCCACCACCCAACCCCCTGTACCTGCTGTGAGCCTGACCTTCTCACCCTGTGAGTTTGGTTCCCTCTGTTGGTCACCACCCACCCTGTGCAGCTGACGAGAAGCAAAGCCCTTCCTCTCATGCAGAGATAAAAGAAGAACTGAGCCGTATGTGGTACATACAGTGGCCTGGTGACTTGGGAGAAATACTCTTTCCTGCATGTGTGGTTTCATCCCTGGAAGGCCAGTGTTCTTAGAACTATGATAGCCAGGCCTGGGAGGTTAAGCAAAGACCTATTTATCTATTGAAAAGAACTCCTGAGTTTTGCTGTCATGGAACTGTTACATTCTAGAGGACCAACCAACAGTCACAAAAATTAATACACAGTTTAACATGGCAGAAGGGAGTGAGCTGTGACAGTAGCTTAGTCTTCACTTCCTGGCACAGTGAGACAGAGGACAGCCTCACAAAGGCGAGTTACGTGCAGCCAACTGCACACAGTGCTAAACACACACACACACAGTGAATCTGTTCACACCCAGCGATACCCTGCCTTACTATTACCTCCTCGTTAACATGAAGTCCCAGGCTTTTTGCATGTTCTCTGTCGTCTCGGTGCAATTTCTGATTATAACCTGGGTTCCTCTTAAAAACACAGTCATAGAGGGAAATGATTCCGGTCTGGGAATAAAAAGAGAAAGAAAGCCATGGTTTATTCAAGGGCTGAGCTGTGGAAGCTTCATGCGGCTTGAGAGCCCAAACTCTCCCTGATGAAGAGTGGAAATGTATAGAGATTCCCGACTGCACCGAACGTGTATGGGGAAGGTCACCACCCCTCGGGCAGTGACCAGAGCAGGGACGCCAGGCCCCAAGTTCCTGAGAGGCCCGACAGGATGGAGATGTTTCCAGGGACACTTTTCCTAGACTGTTACAGACTCCTTCTTCCCAGAGGAGGCTCCTGGCTCTCCCTGACTCCACCCTAGGGCTCAAGTCTTAAAATTATGATAATCCACTCAATATAGGTGTTTTCTCCTCCATTTTTTTTTTTTTTTTTTTTTTGGCCATGCCGCGTGGCATGTGGGGTCTCAGCTCCCTGACCAGGGATCTTACCCGCGCCCCCTGCAGTGGAAGCTTGGAGTCTTAACCACTGGACCGCCAGGGAAGTCCCTCTCCTTCATTTCTACTTTTCTTGAATTTCTCAAATTTTGTATAATAGGCTTGTACTGCTTTGAAAAACTCACAATAACTGAACACTAGGACAATATACCCAAATAGAAGTTCTCCGTCTCTAGAGAGAAATATTTTCTTTAATCATATGTGGCAGCTATAAAAACTGTAATTCATATGTATATGAACACATATATTTGGTATATGTTATATATGTGTATATTATACATATGTATAATATACACATATATCCAAACATAGTATAAAATACTCACACGCACAGCTCTAATGTGTTAGAAAATGATCCCGTTAACAGAGCTGCCATCTGTAACATCTCCATTTTTTTATCCCCAATTTTTCTTACTACAAAAATAAAACTGCCTCATTTGGTATCTAGTAAAAGGAAAAGAAATCCATGCGTTAGCTGATCTCTAATCTTCGCCTTGTAAGTCAGGCCTGTCATTTCTGTTCCTCCAGCCCAGGGCCAGCTGCCTTGAATCCTCCAGCAGCAAAGGCAGATGCGCCACCTCGCTGGAATTTGGGATTGCAGGGCCTCTAACCTCTGCTTGCTTGTTTGTCTTTATCCTGAATAGTAATGTTAGAAGAGTCCCCCTCCGACGGAAGGACACAGAGGTAGAAGGTAACGGTGAAAAGGGTGCACATTGCGTGCAGTCTGTTGGAAAACACATCCCGCCCATTCTCAGTGTGGGAGCTCAAGAGCTGCTGACAACAGCGGATATGGCTGGAGTGTGATGTACCTTCAGCCCAGTCGTGAAAACTCCTTCACAGCTCATCTGTCCTGTGCACGACGTGCCACTCCAGCTCGGGAAGGTTTGAAGATAACTCAGACACGGCTGCTGTCTTGGTGTCATTAACCATCTAGTCAGGAAAACAACGCCATCTTTTAGAAACATTATTTTCAAGTTCTTCAGAATTTCAGTGGTACCACGTTCAAGGCACTTATTCAGTGATGCTGGAATCCTGGTTTGCCTACGTTCCGAGTCACTCCAAGTGACTAGAGACAGGAGCCATGGCTTCTGAATCCGTGCCCTGATGGTCATTTAATGAGGTCACCTCGCAGGAGCTTCTTCTTGGCTTTGTCTTCCCTCCCCCACTCAGCTGCTGGGCCTGTGCACGCATTGGTTTGGCCGGCCCTGACTTTCACGCCTCCTGAAGGCCACCTACACCCTACGACCTCCTGAAGGTAACCTTGTACTCATGGGATTAAAAAGCAAAAGACCCAAATCAGTGGAGAGGTGATACATTATTCAGCTTTTGGTACTGTGAACATTGGCTAGCTGTTTGGGAAAAAAAGAAAAAGAAAGCTGGGTCTTCACATCACACTATGGACAAAAGTAAACTCTGGATGGATTAGAAAAATAACTGAAAGGAAAACCCACAAGGGACCTCCTAGACAAGAAAGCAATGGGGAAATATCACAAAGAAAATATCCATCACTTTGACCATGTAAAAATCAGACATTTGCTTATCAAATAAAATTCAAACTTAAAAAACCTTTAGGAAATGAAGAAGAAATCTCAGTATCTTTAACATCAGTGTGTAGGATGTCCACAGAAGCAGAAGCTGGTGGGGTTGGCTGGGTGCTCACTTCTAGCCTAGAGAGATTAAGCAAATCTCACAGGAAACGTTTTTTTGGGTAAGCTACGGGGCCAGCAGGTCCGGCAGAGACACAGCAGAAGCTCAAGGATGCCACCCACTCTGCTGGGATGGTGGGACACAAATTCTCCAAAGGAGCATGCTCGCCTTCTGTAAAGGGGGTATTGCAATGCAGGCCCTTCCCTTTGGGGTTCAGAGCTACTGGCCAGGCCCGGCAGAGGCAGACACGAACAGTAACTTGAAACCCCATCACCCCTACATCGCCCGCATTTACACGGTAATGTAGGCTGGGCTCTTGGTCATAATGTAGATTTTCCATTGTCACTGGAATCCCTCCTGGCCTGACTGACCCGTGAAATGGGTGTGTTTCAGGAAAGAGCCGCTGTGGGCAACAGAATGACCTGGTTTCCTAGGACCGAGCACCTGAGTGGGAGCTGCACCTGCAGCCAGAGCCCTTCTGCACCCTGAGAACCTTGGGCCAGAGAGGAGGAGGCCAGCGGCCAGTCTCTGCTCCCTGCAGTGACTAGCTGGTCCCGGGTGTGCGGCTCAGCCGCACCACAAGGGGGCAGCCCTGACAGAAGGGGAAACAGGGATCCCCCTTGTGCTGGCTTCCTGTGCAGGTGGCCCATTCCCGCCTGCCCCTCCTGAACTGAGTAAGCCCCTGGGGTCCTTGGACTTGTCCTGGGAGAAAGACTAAAGAGGGAGGAACGAACTCAAGAACAGAATGAGAATGCCATCGCTGTTACCTGAACGAGGAAGGAAGTCTTGCTTCATTCTGTCCCCTATGATGGAGAAACCCACTGCAATATGCAGCTTTACAGAAAAATGCCTATTTCTACTCATTCTAATTGGGTCTCCTAAAATATTCTATGAAAGTAAGATCTATGAGCAGCAATGCCGGACTCCCATCCCCAGGATTAGGTACCAACAGCCTACTATATCTTAGAAGAGTCTTTATTAGAAATCTCACTGCTGACGGATGTGATCAGAATCTTTAAGTCTTCTGTGTGGGGATTTTGCTTACTGAGGACTTTCCAGAGTAAAAACGAGTTTTTTTCTATCATTGAAAAATAAGAAAACTTTAATCCATCACCAGGCAGGCAGCCTTACTTAGTAATGTGACTGTCCATTTCCAAATCCTAATCAAACCAAAAGTCTGGGTTTTCCTGGATTTTAATTATTAATCTTTCTTCTTTCAGTCTTTTTTATTCCTTTATGATTTGAAGCAAAATGATATTAAGAAAAGCCAAACTGGATTTAGATGCTGCCACAAAACAGAGCTTCTGGGTTCCTGATATTTTGCTATTAAAATCTCTCAAGGGATTTCCTCTATTTCACAGATGACTTTTTTTTTTTTTAAAGGCAAAGCAGAGCCCCTTTATTTTTCTCTCATGATTTCCTTAGCTCCTTTGTGTTTTGAGTATCATTATAATGTATTCTGGTCTTATTCTGGTCGTGGTGTCTGATCGCCCACCATCAGTTTCCCTATGGTGACCCCTACTCCTAACACTGAAAAATCACTCCAGTCTGTAGCCCTGGGCTGATGCCATAAGACCAGTGGGGGCCTTCAGTTTTCAGCCTCCAAAGCACATTGGGTCTACGTTGTGCCAGGCACTCTCCTAGACTCTGGAACAGAAATAGGGAGACCTTACTTTAAAGGAGACCACCTAAAGGCTGGGAATGGAAATAAACCCACTAATTAAAATATCTCAACATAACACCCAGGGAGGAACAGAGGTAGGTACAAAGTACAGTAGCACCAAAGAAGGAAGGATCAGCTTTTGTCTGGCCTGGGGGTAACAAGTGGATGCTAATGAAGTTGACAGGAGGGACCACACCACTGTAGCCAAGGCCACTGGGGAGTAAGCTCCCTGTGTGTTAAATTCATATGTTGAAGTCCCAACCCCTAGTACCTCAGAACATGACCTTATTTGGAAATAAGATTACTGAAGGCGTAATTAGTTGAGGTCAGACTGGGATAGGGTGGGTCCCTAATCCAATAAGACTGGTGCCCTTATTAAAAGAATTTGCACACAGACACAAATAGGCAGAAAGTGAAGATGATATGAAGAGACACAGGGAGAAGACAGCTGAGCTAGGGAGAGAGGCGGGGGGACAGCTTCCACGGTGGCCACAGAGGGACGGTACTGGGCAGAGTCACCCTTCTGATCCCTGTTGGACGCTTAGCATGAGAAATAAGCTTTGTTTCAGGCCACTGAGACTTTGGGGGTTGTTCGTTACTGCAGCATAACCTAGCTTATCATGACTAATGCAAGTTCATAAACAAGGAAGAAGTCCTAGCCTACCACCTCCAGCCCACAGGGTGCCTGGGGGCTGTCTCTTCTGGGGTTGTGGGCTTTATTATACCCAGTGCCTCCTCCCAAACTTGGAAGCTCTCTTCCTCCCAGAAGTTACACAAACTCTCACACAAATAGTTGGGGGAAGATTTTGAGCAAACTGAGATTCAAGTCCTTTATTTTCTCCTCCCTTCCAGACCATTCTGAATATAAATGCACTCTTCATTGTAAGTTTCCATCACAATTAGGCCAGGGCCAAGTGACCAGCTCTGGCCAGGAAATGTGGGTGAAACCAGTGGACGCCATCTCCTAGGCCTGGTCCCTAAGAAACTCACAGCAGGCCTCCACCCTCTCTCTCCTTGCTCACTGACCAGCAATTTAAAGGACCCAGGGAGAGACCCAAAGCCCCAAAGATCCCCAGGCCCTGGCAATAATGGAGTCACTAAAACAGAGAAGCTCAGTTTCCCAAGGAACTGCATTAAGAAGACCCGCCCAGGAGAAACATACATGTTGGGCTGTATTTCATTACGTTATGTTTATATGCTTAAGGCCACCGGCGCACTTATGTTAACAACCTGCTCTCTGGAGAAAAAAGACCTGATTTGTAGTGTTTGCTAATTTCTGTGGTGTAAATACTCCCACCATGGCCAATTTCAGGCTTCCAATTGAATGCAGAGTTCAGAAGAGATGCTAAAAGTCCCCTTTGTCAGTATGATCAGGCTCTGACACACCACTAGTTAAGACTCTCAGGGTTTGGGGTCCATTTGTTTGCATAGCACATCCTAGCCCACCTTTATTAATAAGGTTATGACCGAGCTCCTCTCATCTCCTCTCCTCAGGGGCCATAGTACTGCTACCTCTCACCTGGAGGCTTTCAGGTACTGTTTGCCTACCCAGAGCTTTGTGACCTACTTTTAAAACTGAAATTTCCCAAGGTGACTGAAAATGGTTTTCTTTGATTCATAAGGGCCTCATTTTACTTCTGATAAATTCAGTGCTTCTCCTTGGGAGTCAAGCAGTGTATGAAGCTTAAGGAGTAGGTTTTCATTAATTTTAATATTGTTCAAAATTCTATCTCTCAGAAGAAATGTAGCTTGTCAAGGACATAATGATAACTTTTTACAAAGGACAATACTCAACTATTCTCTTTGGTTTGTGGCAAAGATTGTGTTTCCTCTCTGGTGTGTTAAGATCACAAGTTTGGGAAATTTTCATAACTTTCCAAATAATCTGAATAGTTTATCAATTTAATAAGAATGAAGCCAGTTGCCTTCTCTCTTCCATTGATACCAGCTCCCCATTCGCCCCCTCTTCTGCCCCCTGCCCCCCAGCAATTCACATCAAGGAAGAAAGGGCCATCCACGGGGGCTGAAACCTGAATCTAGTCTTACATGTTGTCACTTGGTCAAATATATTGGGGAAAATGCTGTTTGTTTTCATGTATCATTTGCTTGTTGTACTTCTTAAAAGGGGATGATTTTGAAAAAACGTCTGAGATACACTATTAAATGAAAAGAGCATGCTGCAAATATATACACGTAGATGTGCGATCGTGTGTGAACATGTTCTTATGTTTAAAAGTTTGACATACATGACTGCATTCATAAACGCATGTGGAAAGGCATGCACCATGTGCTCACATGGGTGGTCATGACTGGTAGGAACCAACTGGTAGGGAAGTCCCTATTCCTGGTGTTTCCTTCCAGAGGAATCACTTCTGCTAGAAGGGCACACATGACCTCTCCTCTCACTCCTTTCTCCCTCTTGGGTGACCTGCCCCCCTTTCACCTGCCCTGGAGGAAGACACTGAGCCCCACCCTCCAGGCCTTAAGTTCCCAGGGGCAGGTCACTGAACAGTACAAGCGCAGCCAGCCCAGACAGAGAGAGGCAACCAGAGTCCACTCCCAAGTTTAGTCCCCCGAGGAGAAGAGCAAGGTCAAGGATAACCCAAACAGCAGATAATCCAAAAGGAAACCTCTGTTTAGTCTAAGAAGCTAAGCTCATCAATCAAGAGACAGACTTGTCTCTCTGTTTATTCATTTATTCATTTATTCATCCTCACTGGTTCATCAGCGGCTATTTATGACGCACCAACTATGAGACCGTGGGCACTCTTTCTATCGCTGATAGAGGAGTCGCACGAATAAATCCCTGCCCTCATGGAGCTCATATTTCAATAGGAGAGAAAAAACCAACAAGATAACCAAGTGAAATATTTAGTAGGTTAGATACTAACACATGCAAAGGAGAAGATCAGGCAGGATGGGGAGTGTGCCTTGGTGGGCAGGGGGCGGGGCACGTACACTTGCATTTGGCTAGTACACATTGGGACGGGAGTGCACGCGGGTGCAAGATGGATGAGAGAGAGAAACTCGCCCAGATTTTGACAGGTGGCCCAGCAACAGAACTGGAGCTCATGTGTCCTCCACAGCCCCTAGGAGTGGCCAAGCCTGTATGGCAGATGTACTTGATGCCTAAAGGTGAAGAGGGTCCAGGAAGGGCTTGGGGAGCTGGTACTTAATGCTTCCTGTATCCTGGACGTGGGCATAGGGACACCCCTTTGCACCTCTGTGCAGTCAACACCCATCGTTATGTTTATCAAGCGCTTGGCTGCACGAGGCAAAGGAAATTCAGTATCAGAAGGGTAAAGAAACGGGCAGTCCCTTGCCTCTTTCTCTCCACCACACACCGTCACAGAAAGTCGGCTAATCCCACCAACACTAAGGTTAGATTTTCTGAGCAAAGCTTCACTCAAGACACAGCTACCCACAATTCACATTAGCATGAAGGAAAGCATATTCTAAAACTGCCTAAGATTTTTTTTTTAATGTAGCTTTTAGACTTTGAGAAATTTAATCAAAACTGTCATAAAAGGGCATTCTCCTTTGACTTAGCCTTTCCATTTCAGTAGCAGAAATGTTGCACGAGGCAGAAGAAGAAAAAAGTAATTTAAAAACACCATTGAACTGAATGTATGGAACACTATTTCGTAGAAAAAGCCCACACTGCTAGAGGCTCCCTAGGGAGCAGGACAGCACTTGATAGCATTTTCGCTGGCAGCTTTAGAGGACAAATTTGTCTTAAGATCCAGGGTATTACTGGGGCTTTAACTAAGTGTGCTGCTGCAAGAGCTTTGACTCTGGGCTCCTGCGGGGGAGATGCCTTATAGAACATCAGGAACCACCAGACTGTCACGCAGACTACCTGCCTCACCTGTGTTAATTTCCAACAGTGAACAAGATGGAGGATAAAAGGCCCCAGGACCGGTCCCTCAATGAAAGGAAACTCTAATCATCACTAAGAAGAACAAATAATAATAAGAAGAGCTCTTCTTACATTGGGCTTACTACGTGCCACTTTCCACCCATTAATTAAATTAATTCTCATAAGGGCTCCATGCATTTGGTGCTGTTCAATCCCTGATCCCGAGACGGGCAAGGTGAGACAGAGTGTTTGGTCTGTGACTTGAACTAATAACACAGAGGACTAATAATGCAGGACTCCTGGGCCTGTGCTACTAAGGAACTAACCGGTGAGTGTGACACACAGCAACTGACTTAAGAGCTACTTTTGCAATGTTTCTTCCCAGCTCTGAGCGGGGCCTGGAATTATTTACAAAGAATTTAGGGGCAGGTGAGACCCCAGAAAACCTGTGATACAGAGTTCATCCTTTTTAGTCCAAATGATCTCAAGGTCAGAGACTCAGCTTCTGGAATCCTGTAGCTGATTGAATACCAGCACATACAAGGTCATTATTGCCATTGGTAGCTGGCTTGCAAATGGACTTTGAAATGTCTTTTGTTGCTCTTGCTGCTTTGAAGGCTTTTTTATTTAGTTGTTAACCTTTCTCCTGCATCATTTTTTTCCCTGTGACGCTAAAGGCCTCAGGACTTGAATTTGCCTGTGACCCCAGCTATCAACAGTACTGAATTTTTTTTCTTAAAATCTGCTTTGCATTAATTTGTCTAAGGCCCATCCCTCCATTGGCAGTAAGACATCAGAGCAGATGTTGGCAAGCATTTTCTGTAAAGGGACATATAGTCACTGTTTTAGGCTTTGCAGGTGCCATGGTCACTGTTGCAACTATTCAACTCTGTGTGGTTGCCATTGACAATACTATACACATGGGCATGTGACTGTGTTTTAATAAAACTTGCTTAATTCAGGTGGCAGGGCAGATTTGGCCCAGGAGGCTTCCTATGCATGGCCCCTGCACCAGAGGGGTACACTTCTTGCCTACTTCCGATCTGCTTCCAAGTACAGAACCCTGGTCACCTCATACCTTGGGCATCTCTCTGCCCCTTGGTTGATTTGGCCCCAGAAATGTGGAGCCATGTGTCAGATTGGTGAATTTAGGAAGAATAAACTGCGACTGGCAAACTCAACTCTGCCCCTTTTCCCTTGGTAGTGTCTGGCCCACAGGGGGTAGAGGGGTCTTCTCTGCTTTTCCCGGCGCCCACAGCTCTAGTGGCTGGATGGGTAAATCCATCTGATTCAGAGCTTCAGTCTCCCCAGGCCCAAACCCATTTGCCCAGAGTCCTTAGCGGGATCCTGCACCCTGGCTTTTTTCTCTGACAGATATGTATCTTGGTCCCCACCTGCTTAATCCTTTATCTTATTTCCCTATAGCCTCAAAGTGGTAATCAATAAGACCCCTCAAAGATACACATAAAATGGTGTACTGTGAATTTTTTCATTATGTCAAGAAGCCGGATAATACTTATATACTTTCAATAAAACAGCGTGGACCAACTTAAAACATCAAGACTCCTTGATTTTTGGCTGGTTCTCTCATGCTGTGCATTAATGCTATGCGTGACTCATAAATTCACTGGCAATAAGTTCTTTCAAAATATATTGCTCATGGGAGGAAAAGATATGAGGTCCATGGTGGCTGTGAGGTTGGGAACCACTGCTCTCAATCCCATTCCTGTCTTAACGGTCAGCAGAGATATTCAAGCCCGGGCCAGTCAGGAAACAGGGAGGCAAGGACATGAGCTACAGACGTCCCCTTTCTTCCTCCTGTCCTTTTGTCCTTCCGTATCGTCAAAGCCAAGCAGAGAGGCGCTACCAGATACAAGAGATCCTCCTGGCTGAGGTTTATGTGTTGGTTTGCTGGGGCTGCCAAAACACGAAGTACCCAGAACCAGGGGCTAAGCAACAGACATACACTGTCTCACAGTTCTGGTGGCCAAAGTCGGAGATCAAGGCGTCAGCAGAGCTGGTTCCTTCTGAGGGCTGTGAGGGAAGGATCTGTTCCCAGCCTCTGTCCGTGGCTTACAGACAGCTGTCTTCTCCCTGTCCATTCACATCATTTCCCCTCTATTCAGGTCTGTCTCTGTGCCCAAATTGCCTCTTTTCCTAGATGGCAGTCATTGTGGATCAGGGCCCCCCACTAATGACCTCACTTTGATTACCTCTGTAAAGACCCTGTCACCAAATAAAGTCACATTCTGAGGTGCAGGGGATTAGGACTCTAACATAAGAATAACAGGGGGACACGGTTCAACCCCTTACAGTTGTCTAAACTAGAAACTACTGCTTCTGTTTGCACAGCTAAGCTCCGTGGTATCCTTTCATATGTGGCAAGTACTCAAATGTATGCTGACCTGATCTAAATGGGGATTCACTTGGGCTCTGTGGATTGTGGGTAGGGAGAAAAGGATGTGTTTGGTGGGAACACCTCACACATCAGGAGGGAAAGACCTCCTTCCTCCCAGGCACTTGGTTAATCTATAGAGCCCTCTTCAGGCCACCCCTCATCACTGCAGGCTGAGCATCTCCAATCAATGCGCCTTTTAATAATGATGCCCCTGCTTCCCCAGCTGCAAGACAGGCTGAAGCAACGTACAGTACAAGACACTGGATGGAGACTTTTAGGAAAAACATGGAGAAGAAAGGAATAAACGACCCCCGCAAATTCTGAATGTTTATTTTCCTTCCGCTTTTCTTCCTGCTTTGGCTGCAGGGTGGCCTTCGCAGACCCTCAGGCTTTCCCCACGACTCGTGTGTGCCAGGTGAGGCCCGGCCACAATCCTGGGACGCTCCCAGCCGCGCTCTCCCTGCCAGCGGCAGTTCAGCCCTGCCTCGAGGTTCCCTTGTTCGCAGGCGGGCTTCTAGGAGGGTTTCCGCGCCCTGGGCGGTCCGGGCGCAGTCACTGCGGCGAAAGCCTTCAGGTAGTGGCTGTTTTCGGGCCGGCCCAGGCCTGCGGCAGGGAGACTCCAGAAGCATTGGTGCCCCTGCCGGCTGGGTGGCCCCGCGCTCCTGCGACCCTCCTTCAGATCCTGGGCACCAGGCCCACCTTGCTGCTCCCGGCAGAAGTAGAAGCCCAGGGGCTCTCCCTCACTTCCCGGGGGAAAGCTCGGCCCTAACCCACCCCTAAAAGGCTCCGAACACCCGCTGAGCAATCCCGGCCGCCCAGCCCGCACGCCCGGCCTCGCAGCCCCCTTCCAGGTGAGCGTTTTCCCCCTCCCCCCATCCCCACACCCGGCTCCGAGCCTGCCCATGCTCTCGTGGGGGGCGCGGGGGTCCACACCTTACGCCGGTGGTCGTAGTCGCGGTACTCTGGGGTCTAGGAGCCCCAGAGGGAGGCCACTCTCCCACCCTCCCACCCCCTTTGACCCGTACGCCCCCAGACTCCCTGCGCCCCGCCCCGAACCCCGCACAGGCAGTGCCGCTCAAGCCCGCCCCAGCTCTTCTGTGCAGCCCCGCCCCCGGAGTCCTAACCCGAATCTGCAGCCCCACCTCCCCGGCCCTCCACACTCCGCGGGGAGGCCCCGGCCTGCAGCCCCGCCCCCAGAAACCCTCGCCGGCAGTGTAACCCCGCCCCCAGCATCCTCCCAGGCAGTGTAGCCCCGCCCCATCCCTTCTCCCTCTAACGCCCTCCCCGGAGGTGCCCCATTCCCCCTCCCCCAGGCCCCTCCGGGATAGTGCGGCCAGGTCCCCAGGACCCCTTCCTGGCAGTGAAACCCCGCCCCCAGCACCCTCCCCGCAGGGTAGCCCCGTCCCATCTCCCCTCCCCGAGTCCCCTCCCAGGCAGTGTGACCCCGCCCCCAGCACCCTCCTAGGCAGTGTGATCCCGCCCCTATTCTCCCTCCTCCCCCGACCCCCTCCCCGGACTGCAGCCCCGCCCCCAGCACCTCCCTGGCCCCTCCCCCGCAGTGTAGCGCTGCCCTCAATCCCCCACTACCTCCCGTCCCTGCTCTCCAGCCCGCCCCGCCCGCCCCGCCCCGGGCCGCTCACCCTGCCCTGGCGGTAGTAGTAGCTGTACTCCTTGGGGTCCTGGCGCCGCGGCGGGACGTAGCTGAAGGCGGACTGCGCGGAGATGGGCGGCGGCCGGGGCTTGCCCCGCAGCGTGGCGGCGGTGATCTCCTCCTCCTCATCCTCCATCCCGCCGCAGTGCTCGGTCCCGCCCCCCGAGGGGTCTGGTCCCAGTCCGCCCGCCGCAGGCTGCCCGGCGCCCGCGTTCGGCCGTTGCCTGGAAACCGAGGGGGCGCAAAGCTAGGCTGGACTGCGGGGCGGGGAGGGGGTGGGGACGACCCTCCCCCGCCCCCCGGCACCTCTGTGCACACCCGGGTCTTTCCTTCTTGGAGCGTCGGGGGAGCCTCACCGGCTAAAGCCGCTGCGGGGTTCCCGGGTGGGAGGCACCTCTGGGATCCGCACTTTCCACCCTGGTTACCCTTCTCCACGCAGTGTCGGTTCGTTCACTCAGAGACCATTGTTCGCTGGGCAGTTAATGACCTTGCATCTACTGAGTGCCGGCGCTGGGCATGTAGCCTTGAACCAAGCAGCCCTTGTCCACCGGGATCTGACAGTCTGATGACGAAGACAGATGATAGGTGTGAAAACGCAAGTAACTTGAAGAGGGTCTGGGACAGTGCTGCCCAGTAAGAAGATAGAGAGGGCCGCGTGTGTAATGTAAAACTTTCTGGCAACCTTGCTCTCATCCTCCCCTGGGCAGAGGTCCTCATAAAAGCACCAGCAAAGGAAAAAAAAAAAAAAAACTCTTATAGTCTACTGCCACTTTCAACCTCTCCAATCTCTTTTAAAGACCGGATATAGGAGCTCAGCTAATGGTCAGGAGTCTTCACAAGCCTTGCACAGGTGATCTGATCTCACACTTTGCAAAATGGGAGCAGTCGACACCAATTATCTTGAGACCTCAGTTAAAAGTGAGACCGAAATCGTTTCATTGAAAAATCCTTTTCCACAGCTGTGTGGATGTGCTTCTGTTAGCTTCGATTTCAATTTCAATTTGCTCTGCACCAGACTGACAGCTGCACAGGGCATGGTTGCACACATACACTCTCTCTGATGGCTCAAATCTGGCACACAGTAGGTACTCAACAGATACTTGGTGACTCAGTAAGAAATACAGCTGCCATAATGGCTTGTGTATCTTCTAAAGGTGAGTCTGAGACAAGGGCTTGGATGCTCTTGCTTTATTTGGGAGGTAATTCCAAGGAGCAGGCGGGAGGGACCAGAGGAGTGAGTGCAGCAGGGAAGTCTGTATAAGGCTGAATTCTCAAGGTCACCCCTGAGGGCAGCTGGAGCTCGACCTTGCCCAAGACTTTCTGAGGAGCCTGGAGCAGTCTCTCAGAACCACCTGCAGTTCAACATGAAGGCGCTTTTTATTTCTTGTTCCCAGTCCTCCTGGGGTGAGACTGCCTTCTGGTTTGTTCACTTCTGACTTTGTAGGACCCCTGCCCAGTGCTGCCTAGGCTCCCTGTGGGTCTCCTCGGTGCCAGAGAAGCCCTGGGGCTGACAGTGACAGGTACAAGGCATCAACCTGAGGCAGCGTGCTGCTGTCAGGAGGTGGGTGCAGCCCCATGGAACGGCCACCACCCTGGGGGTGGATTCAGATGTGAGGCTGAGAGGCTGCAGGGCGGGAAGCAGAGGTGGAGGAGACAACAGGTAAGACCAACTTTGCCAGTTTCAATTATCAAGAGATTTTAGTTCCTTTATAAAATAACATTTTTTCTCTATGATCCTATTATGTATTCTGGGGACATGAGTGGAATACAAGGTCAAAGAGTCTAATGTGTTTAAGTCCCTTGTGTCTGTGACTTGTACTTGCAAAGTTCTGCGTGGGGGGAGGGAAGGATAAAAGAATGAAAACCCTGCTCTTAAAATAAGTGGGTTAATAGTACAAGAAGGCACGCTGAGTACAAGTTAACTCTGCAGGAGATCAGATCATCTTTGTTTCACATGTTCAGGTCTACAGTCCTCCGCTCTACCAGCTGAGCTATCGAAGGGTGCACAGATGAGCTTTGTTTCAAATGCCAACCTCAGTAGTCTGGGATGTCTACCCCCCTAATCCCATGCCAGCCTCATGGATATACACCGGCGCCCCCAGCTGATGCTGGATGATGACATTGCACTGGTCTGGCTTAGGTTGACATGGGCGTACTGACCGCTTACTGTTCATGCAGCCTGCTCTGCAGGTCCACCGGGGCCTCGGCTGCCTGCAGCTCCCCGCTGGATGACACACTGGAGGGCGGCCTCCACTGCAGAAACTCAGGCAGTTCATGGGAGCATTGGAGGCGCCTAGTCCAAACTGCAGCTGGGACTTGTCCCGTTTCTCTTGACATCTGGGCAGAATGTAAGCAGGGGGAGACCTGGTAGGAAGAAGTTCTGTTAATTTGAGGCAGGGAAGGAGAAAGCTAATGCTGTGTGACATTAGCATGTCACATGTCACATTAGCGGTGGTTTCAGCACATCTTGGGCGGTGTGTGTGTTATATTTATCATGAGTCCTCATGAGCCCACAGACTTGTTAAGCTCAGAAGAACCCTCTGGTTCTTTATGCTGATGAGAAAACTGAGATGTAGGTAGGATAAGTGACTTGATGCAGGTGACAGGGCAGTGGGTGCTCCTCCTGAAAGGTGTATGGAATATCTGGAAAGGGGGGGGCTGGTCTGAGGGAATGGTTTTCTCCTTTGGAGCCCTCAGACCATTCAGAGATGGGGCCACAGCCCGGACAAAGCACAAAGCTTTAGCCCGCGATTCTCAGCCAGCGCACTGACGCAGCCGAGGAACAAAGTGTCCAGATGGCCTCCTCTCCACCTTGTACACCTTTGTTAACTGAGGTGGAGAGAGGGGGGAACATCACCCACGAATACATGAAAATGCCATCATCTTTCTAAAAAATCTGTTGAAAATGCAGACATTTTAAAACAAGGTTGATATCTCCATTTTAAGTTTGAAAGCTTTTACAATCATGTTATTTGTAAATGTCACTGTAAACCCATTTAAGTGGCCCAACATAATTGGACTTTAATTCACAGGCTTTAAAACAGCTTAACATCCCTTGGATTAAGTACTCCTTTGCTTTTATGATGGTTCAGAGTTAAGAGGGGTGGATGGACAAACACACATATCCGATCCGTCACCGGCTAGGAGAACTGCCCGTCTGTGTACCCAGCAAACCTAAAGGTCATTATGAACTCAAGGGGTATGAAAGGGTGCTCCTGCTGCACCTTTTCCGGATCCCCCATCAGTGCTGTTTGACAGTGAGAGTAACTGCATGACCCTGGCTCCTGCGACAGGGGAGCCACTGCCCGTCCTCCAAAGCGTCTCCACAGGCTCTGGGGCACGGGCAGTGGTCCGTGATGGGGTAACACGCCTTTACCTCACTCGACACCTCCTCCCTGGTAACGAGGCGTGAGTACTGCTGGTACACTTAGAAAGCATGTTTGTCATCAGGTTTTTCCTGTAGGCTGCGTCACTCACTTGATGGAGTCCCTTGGAGTCACATTAAGCATCAAACTTATGAATCAAGACATATAAGTGCAAATTTAATTTGGGCTAGTTCACCTTGTCGATTTTGAAATCAAAATGAATGTGATTTTATAGATGCCCCCAATGAAAACCCCCCGATACCGATGGCTCTAGCAGTGAGCAAGACCACGTGCCAGAACCAGAGCTCCTTACAGAGGCTGGACCCCAGGGCTGAGACAGGAAATGGTGAGCCTGGGACATCCTCTTTTGCCGAGAAATTTTCAAAATCGAATGTGTCAAGGTCAAAAGGACAAAGAGGCCATCCTGAAGGGTGTCCCACCGATCTAAAACAGGACAAGTTATGCATCCAAAAGATGACTGTAATGGGCTGAAGCACATCAAGTATATAAAATGTCATGAATTCATAAATATCCTAAACAAACACACAAAATACTGACCAGATAACCGCCTCTGTATTCTAAACCTTGATACAAGGAAAGACACATTTATCTCATTTTCTTTTTCTGTATAAACCTTATTTTATTTTTATTGGAGTATAGTTAAGATGTTGTGTCAGTTTCTGCTGTACAGCAAAGTGAATCAGTTATACATATACATATCCACTCTTTTTTAGATTCTTTTCCCATGTAGGTCATTACAGAGTATTGAGTAGAGCTCCCTGTGCTATACAGTAGGTCCTTATTAGTTATCTATTTTATATATAGTAGTGTGCGTGTGTCAATCCCAATCTCCCAATTTATCCCTCCCCCGCCTTTTCCCCTGGGTAACCATAAGTTTGTGTATAAACCTTATTTTAGAGTTCAAAAATAGTTGATGGGAGAAATTTCTTCTTTATAGTTGAATACAAGTAAAGGAATAAAATAAAAGGATAATAAAAATAATAAAAGTAAAGGAATGATAGCGTTAGGAAATCCTTTTTTTTTAAACACCTGTTGGAATAATGAATCTAGGCAACAGTCATCAACAGATGCTGAAGCCATTAGGTGACAGGTTGACGGGGACTATATGGTGGATGGATCAGGCTGGTGGTGATCCAGGAACCCACTATCAATCTTAATGAGTATCACAACGAGGGTAACGAGACATTACGGTATGATGTAAAACAAATACACAGCATCTCCTCCGAAGCATCCTTGCTGAAAAAATTAAGCTGAATCTAAGCAAGCCTCTGGATGTAACTTTTAGTTTAACAGGAAATATAGCAAAGGAACCAGTTAGAAAATGTCAAATCAATACTGTGGGATATTTTACAAGGCAATTGATCTAACTTCTCCAATAAATTAATAACATGGAAACCAGGTGAGGGAGGGGGGCAGTTACAGACATGAGACTTAAGACTTAGGGGTATAACATCTAAAAGTAGTATGTGGCCTTTGTTCAGATCCTGCTTCAAACAAATCAACAATTAAAAAATATTTCTGAGAGAAAGACATATACCATATGATACCACATATGTGGAATCTAAAATATTGCACAAATGAATCCATCTATGAAACAGGAACAGACTCACAGACGTAGAGAACAGACTTGTGGTTGCCAAGGGGGAGTCTGGGGTTAGTAGATGCAAACTATTACATATAGAGTGGATAAACAACAAGGTCCTACTGTATAGCATAGGGAACTATATTCAATATCCTGGGATAAACCATAATGGAAAAGAATATAAAAAAGAATGTATATATAACTGAGTCACTTGGCTGTACTGAAGAAATTAACACAACATTGTAAATCAACTATACTTCAATAAAAAAAATTAAAAAAATATTCCTGAGACAGTATAGAAAACCTGGAATATAGACCAGGTATTAAATGATCACAGGTAATAATTATTAGTTTTGGGCTTCCCTGGTGGCTCAGTGGTTGACAGTCTGCCTGCCAAATGCAGGGGACACAGGTTCGTGCCCCGGTCCGGGAAGATCCCACATGCCGCAGAGCGGCTAGGCCCGTGAGCCATGGCCACTGAGCCTGCGCGTCTGGAGCCTGTGCTCCACAACGGGAGAGGCCACAACAGTGAGAGGCCACAACAGTGAGAGGCCCGCGTACCGCAAAAAAAAAAAAAAAAAAAAAATTATTAGTTTTGTTCATTGTAATAATGGCAGAATAGTTAAATAAAAAAGAAAAAAGTTTTTTGGTTATGGATTCATACTGAAGTATTTAGGATAAAAGTATATGATAGCTTGGATTTTTAAAGAAACATTCCAATAAAAAAGGAAAAGAAAAAAAAGAATATGGGAGTAAATAGATGAAACAGAATTGGAAAATTTGGGTATTTTGCCATGCTGAATAAAGGGACTCATGTGAATTCATTATACTATTCTTTCTACACTTATGTGTGTTCAGTGTTTTCCATAATAAAATTTACAGTAGAATTACTGAGATACTGTTTATTGCAAACATTAGAACCCAGAATATCAGTTCAAGACACAAATAGTGTGCCCTATATGCCAGAGACTGTGGGAAGAGATGGGGACAGAGATGTTTAGATTTTTTCTGAGATGGGATTTCAAGTATATTAAGGCAAAATTTCTTATGATGGAGCCAACAGCCAAAGAACACCAACAGAAGGTAAGGCTTACTGACTACACAGGCAAGGGAGCCGGCACACCAGAGGAACCAGGCAGAGGGATGACAGGATGGGTAGAGGATTTGGGTGAAATTGAACGAAGCTGGGTTGGAGATGCAGAGAGCAAGCTTGTGTATAAGAGAACTAACATGAGGCCTGGCCTGAGAAGACGACCCAGGATACTCAAAGATAAGAAAAAGGTAAGGGAGTTTGTGTCCCAAACCCTCTATCTGAAGCTCTGCATCGTCTTGGAAATCAAGGCTGCTTCTCTGCACCAGAATGACCCAGGAGGCTCAGATCCTGCAGGCAATAGAGGTGTGTTCCATTCTTATTACAGTAAAGGTTTTACAGAATGAGGTTTCTCAGCAGGGTGTCTGTGATGCTAATTAGCAAAAGGCGTGGCCGCTGGTTCAAGCTGCTGCCCCAGGAGTCTTAACCGTCCAGGCAATGGTGCTCCTCCTTATAGAGCATCCCTGATGGGTTCCCTCTCCACGAGCTGTAACAATGAAGTCTGACTGCAACGTAACTCTTGTACCAATGACAACAAGAGCCCTCATGGCTCGCTGAGCACTTACTGTTTTCCAGGTACTGGCCATACAGCTGACAAGGCACGACTTATTTCATGATCCTGAAACAGAGCAGGACCCTAAGAGGCCTTTCAGGGACAGTCCCCTCCCCCATGTCCTCTGCTGCAGTTCTCTTCTGAAATACCCAGAAAATAGATAATGGTATCTGATGCACATTTCCTGAATTGTTTTACAGATGCTAAAACCACCACTAAATGGAAGAAATTAACTACCTGATGACCATGAGAAGTAGCCCCCAGACCTAACTGGCACCTGAGGACTGACAACATTAACCCCTGACACACCACCCTGTGACCTCACCATCAACCAATCAGAGAATTGTGCACTAGCTGATCACAGATCCTGGGACACCCCCTCCCTCACTTGGCCTTTAAAAATGCTTTGCTGACGCCCATCGGGGGGTTCAGGCTTTCTGAGCACCAGCTGCCTGGACTCCGTGCCTGGTGCCTGCCACAGATGCTGCACTTTCCTTCACCACAGCCCCGTGTCAGGAGATTGGCTTTGCTGCACGTGGGTGGGCAGACCCAAGTTTGGTTTGGTAACAATCCAACACTATGTATTTAGACTCCAGGTGGGTCTGGATATGTTTCCAGTTTGGGGAAATCTCTGCTTTTGGAGGCTTATTCACCACCATGCTGCCAAGACCCCCTCCCTGAATTTGTGTACAAATTCAGGGAAGGGTCCAGCTTTTTTAGAGGGAACTGACTTTTTACCCCCCAGAATTCTATCAAATATGCTCAGTTCTGCTCCTTCCTATTCTTTCTTCTACCTAATGAATATTTACCAAGTCTCCAAATGCACCCAGGTGTACAGAGTCAGCAGGTAGAATCCTGGTCAAAGAACCAACCAGCATCTCTTCATCCCAAGATACCATCTACCCTCCCTGTCTAGGCTTGGTTCAGCCAAACAGCATTCCTTCTTTAGGTCAAGGTATGGAAAATTGCCTGTTTTGTTTGGGCAGAACTGTCACCGCACCATTCCACAGCTCCAGCCTGCCGCCCCCCTCCCTTCCCCCCACCAACAGGCGCGCAGGATACACTCTCTCCTCCTGGGACCAGGGATCATCTCGATTCCACTGCTGAAGCCCAATAGATGTCCTCACCTTTGCTGCCCTCTCGCGGCTGGTCTGAAGATGATCACTGTTCCTTCAGGGGTTATGCTCGCAAGTTAAATTTTTTTCACCTATTTTTCTTTCTTTGCTTTACTTTTTTTCCCTTGCTTTGCTTTTACTTTTAAAAAACAACATCAAGAGTATGTCTTATTTAAAAACATTATTAATATATGGCACCAGGAGTTATCATACTGTATATGTAATTTCAACAAGGAAATTCACGTCATATTTACTTACATTAGGTAGACATTAAAATATTAGTGGCCTGAGGATTCAGTTTATAAGGACATATGGCTTTATAATCTTACGGAGCTTGCCAAATTTACTCCAGTTGGTGAAATCAGCACTCTTGTATCTGTTTATTAGCCTAAACTATTTTCATAGCATATCCATGCACATTTTCAGGATTAAAATTTGCTTTAAAACAAAGTCAGTTCTGGCCTCACTCTCCTTGGCGACCGTCTGCTTTGTGCTGGGTGCTCTGGCCATGGCGATGCCTGAAATGCTCTCCCACCAGAGACCTGCCTCCCTTTCTTTGAATTCAGCTCACAGATCACTCCAAGAAGCCTCCTCCTGCACCCCAGGCTGGCCTGACGTCTTCTGCCTTCCAGGGTCCTGCTCATGCATCAGGACTGCCAGCTGGCCCATCACTATAATCACCCATAGCCCCTCCAGGCAGGAGCTCTTTTCTGCTTCCCTCTGCAGCTCTAACAGTCAGTGGGTACCCAGCATGATCACAGCTCTTTAATAAATGTTGAATGAATGAATGAATGAATGAATGAAGAGGGTAAGGGAGAGCTAAATGAGACAAAGGCTCAGGAGAGGATGTAACTAAGAGTGCAGAAGGAGCATCTCATTCCAATTAGGGCAACCAGGAACAAAAGTCCCGATGGAGAAGGATTTAGATAAATGGAAAAGGCGGAGGAAGAAGGTTTTAGGCTATACTGTTTTTTTCATAGCATTTGTAACAGACTGCTCTTACCTCTTGTGTGGCTATTTAAGTCTATGTAATCAAGTCTCCATAAGAACCCAAAAGAACCAGATTCAGAGCTTCCAGGTTGGTGAACAGGTGGAGTTTAGGGGAGAGTGCTGCCTGGAGAGGGCAAGGAAACCCCACACCCTTCCCCATACCTGCCCCTAAGAGTGTCTTTCATCTGGCTTTCCTGAGTTATGTCCTTTTGTAATAAACTAGTAATCTGGTAGGTAAAATGTTTCTCTGAGTTCCATGAGCTGTTCTAACAAATTAATGGAGCCCAAGGAGGGGGTCACTGGACCCCCCAATCTATAGCCGGTTGGTCAGAAGCACAGGTCATGTGACAACCTGGACTTGTGACTGGCATCTGAAAGGGGGGTGGTGGGAAGCGGGCAGACTTGTGGGACTGAGCCCTCAAGGTGTGGGAGCTGGTGCTGCCTCCAGGTAGATGGTGTCAGAATGGAGCTGAATTGCGGACCCCCAGCTGGTGTTGGAGCACTGCTGAATGCTGTGTGGGACACCCACACCCTGCCCCCTTGGCCAATGCGTACACTGTAGTTGGGTGCAGAACCCTTTTATCCGGAAACTTTAACTTGACCGTAATGGGACAATGAAGCATCTGCAATGAACTAAAGAATTTTAATCCATGCTTAATTTAAAATTTAGAAGTTTCTCCCTCCAAACACCCCGCCCCCAAAACCCTACTAAAGTTGCTTTTTTTACATCTTTATTCCTTTATTTAAAAAATTATAATATATACGTGTATGTGTATGTGTATATATATATATACACACATATATATATATATAAAGCTCCTATACCGATACAAATATTATTAACTAAAGGGTTATTTTTGCATAAGTCTACAGTTATAAATGTTTACATCCAAAGTACTAGTCTATTTTTCACTGCTCCTTTTCCTTACCATATATATTACTTCCTCTAACAAAATACAAAAGAAAAAACCAGCAGATAAAATTTCTTCCTTATATTTGTTAGAAGAAGAAACAAAGGTCTCTCAAGAATATATTTTCAGTTAGCAATAACTGTCACAAAACACAAGACTTAAAATTATGACACTTACTCATTACATTCCTTTATTGTACTTGATCAATTCTGTTTGATGTATAAAAGTATCTGATACCAGTATTAAATGAAGGTTAAAATTAATTTTAAATTTGCTACTGATAAGCGTATACATGGTATAAGGAAACTAGAGACCCCTTTCAGATCACCAAAGTACAAAAATAAACGGCTAATTTGCAAGTTCTTTCACTATTTGAGTTCTGAAGTCAGTATTCATTCTTGTTACCAGTGACCACCAGAGTTTTGAGAAAATAGTTTTCTTTGTAAATATTCCACTAATTCAAGTCTTGATTTTAGCATCTCAATCTCATAATAGGGAATCTGTAAAGAGAGGAAAATAAATACATCCTCATCCTTCATAATCTGAAATTACCTTGGGTTTGGTTACCCTTTCCGCCTACCACACCCTCCCCACAGCAGCGTGTAGGCTCCCAGCAGGCAGAGATCCCAGCGGTGCCTGTGACGGTGCTGCCAGGTAGCAGAGGCTCAACAACAGGTAGAATGTCTAAATAAGAATCAGACATAATCCCTTCCCTCAAGGAACTTACAAGTTAGGTGCTAACTTAAAATATACAAAAAGTAGGCAGTAATACTAAGCAGAACATGCAAAACAAATTGGTGCTCTAGTGCTGAGAGGGAGTTGACACTTCAGATTAGGGTGAAAGGTCAACCTGAGCTGGGAGTTGACGAACAGCCAGAATTTAGACACTCAGAGAGGTGGGGACCACCTGACTCGCATCGGCAAGGGAGAAAGGCCAGACAGAAGAGACCACTGAGATGGGAGCAGAGGGCCTGGCTGCGGGCAGACCTCGAAGGGTCTAGAATGTTGAGATGTAGATGAAGTCTTTATCCCATAGGCAGTAAAGAAACAATGAAGGTTTCTAGGCACACACTGGCACGATTCACTTTAGGAAAATTAATCTGGGTATGTACAAGACGGAAAGGAAAAAAGTAACCAGACAGGAAAGCAGAGAGGAGATTGGTAGACAGCTTAGAGAATGGAAAGCTCCGTGGACATTCATCACGACTCATCACCTAAGACCTTGCTAAGTGATCTACGATGTAAATACAAATAAGAGTCTTAAACAGTAAAAACCAATGAAGATCCTGCTTTTAATGGGTCATCTTGTACATTCTCGTCATTAAATCAAAGGGAAATTAAAACAAAACAGATATTCCAATAATTTAGTAATTCTAAAAGCAAAGTAAAGCACAGCTTATACAGAATTTAGGTATGTCTCACTTTTGGAAAAGAGAAAATTTGAAATTCATGATTTCAAATTACAAATCAAGAGACTTAAGCCTAATGAACAAAGCTGGCATTTAAACCAGACTTAAGAGGCTTGGTCCACTGGGCTGGCATACTACTTAGTATCCTGGAAAAAGCAAATCTGAACTAGAAATGGCTTTTAGGAAAAAAAAAAAAGGCAAAACCATACCTGGACAACTTGATAACCAAGTAAGTACAGATGTCTTTGTTTAGTAGCTTCCTTTCCCAGTAAGTGTTTGCTATTCAAACAAAATCTTTTTGGACCATCAATGCACAGTGCTACCCTAAAAAACCAAAGAGGAGAGGGAAACTTAATTTTTAAAACAATCCGAAGTATTTATATGGTTTTAGCTGCCGGAGTTTATTTGGGATTTGGCTATTCCTTCGTGCCAATACTATTTTCAAATGAATCATGACTGTTATCCATTAATCTGTTGAAAAAGCACTCAACTTAATTAAATTAAGGTTCACAAGATATTACATGGAATTTCCAAAACTGGTATGCCATAGTGTTTTAATTTTCAGAAGCATGTCTACTTTTTTCACTTTCTTAAAACAATCCCTGTGTATTAACCTCAACAAGTCTTATAACATATAAACCACAACAGTTTTCTTTACCTTTTATGTATATCTTCATCAACTGTAAATGGTAATACAAATCCATCTTCATCTAATTTAATTTCAACATCTGGTAAGAGAAGAAAGGAAAAATTCTTCGTGTGATACCCTCACAAACACTAGCTTCCTTTTCTCCTTGTTGTTTTGATTTCTTCCATACTGCATTTATCAACTGGGCAGAAGGCTGCAAAGTAATGACCACACCAGACAATGGTGAGAATTTTAATTTAATCAGAGCTTTGCCCAACCAAGTCAGCTTTAAACTAAGAGGGCCTTCACTGCACTAAAACAAGGATGGGGCCCTCAAGGTATCTGGGGCATGATGTGAATCACACACACTTTTACTCTCCTTATAACAACTGGTGGGAATAGTGAAGAAAATCCTTTGAGTAAAGTCAGACACCTGCGCAACTGGCACCTTGCATCCCTGGAGCTCCAGTGCCCAGGGAAGGTGAAGCAGCCGGCAGCCCAACTCGTGGGCCCTGGGCGCTGGCAGGCTCCCCCTTCCTTCCTTGTCAAAGGAGCCCATAAAGGAGGGGAGTGAGATGTGACCACCTGAAGCCTAGAAACACTGTCCTCCCTGAGCTCACTGTCCTTTACTCATCACTTTGAAAGGAGAAGGACTTTGTAGTCAGCGCTGTCCACGATGATGCAGACGCTTATACCTGCTGCTGAGCACTTCAAGTGCAGCTAGTGCAACTGGGGACCTGAACTGTGAATTTTCAAAATTGGAATTAATTTAAATTTAAGTAGCTACTGGTATGTGTGGCTATTACATTGGACAGCACTGGCCAAGAGGATGAGAGCAGCTAACAATTACTGAGCACTTACTGTCTCCCAGGTATTAGTCTGAGTTACCTCATTTTGTCCTTAAACAAGTCTTTGAGGTCACTACTCCTCTTACTCTCATCTTGCAGATGAGAACAAGCAAATGAATGCCCCGAAAGGATGCCCAAAGGCATCAGCTACTATGTGGCTAACATGGAGTCCTGACTCTTCAGCCCTACTGTCCACCCCTGTTCCAATTTGCCTTAGGGAAGGGCCAACTTCATTTTGTTTCCAGACCTTTGGTGGCTACTAAGCCCCACATGTTCCATCAGAGGACAGCACACTGAGGTTTAGTTAACAACAACAAAACTCCCTACTACTTACCTATCGTGTAACAATAGGGTGTTAACACTTTTGAAGCAAAATACAATCTTGCTCCTAAAAGGTCAATCAGTCCAATCATCACAGATTTATATAGCTGAAAATCCATGGGGGTCTCCAGGGAAGAGCATGGAGTAAGAAATGATTTCACTTGATATTTAGGAAGAAGTTTTGGACCCTAAAAATGTATGTGCAAACATGAGAAAGAAAAATAAGATACAAAATCAGAGAATAAAATGAAGGTTGCCTGAGTATAAAAGTCTGATCCAATATTACTTTATAGGCATGATGCTTCTCCAGGACTTAGGACAAATACCTTTCTCAAAATGACAACGCCAAATATTCTTGTTATAGTTCAAGCCCAATAGTCCAAACTATCTTTTAAATGTGTTTAAATGTAGCCAATGGTCACTGAAAGAAAGAAAGATAGATAGAAAGAAAGAAAGAAAAAAGGAAAGAAAGCTCAAGAAACATCTTTGGAACTCTCAGAATTGCTTTAAGGGCCTTGAGGAAACACAGCTGAAGTTTTTAATAGTGGAAATTGTGATAAAGCTGACATTTCAATTTAGAAAGAAAAGGACAGCTATGTAATAATGGTGCTAGCAATTGGTTATCCATCTGGAAAAGGACTAAGAGTTCTGCCCCACATTACAGACTATAATCTATTTCAAGTAGATTAAAGATCTAAATACAGTATGGAAAACAATATTTTTTAAATTTAGCAAAATATTTATATTACCTTAGGAGTCATAAAATATTCCTAAACAATACCCAGCAGTGATAAAAAATGAATAATTTGACTACAGAAAACTTAAAAATTTCTGTATAGCAAAAAGGCATCATAAACAATATTAAATTAAAACTAAAAAAATTTTAAACCACAAACCAGGAAGAAATGTGTACAACGTACTTAACAGTTAATATGTTTTACAATGTGTTCTAGGACAAAAAACAAATACAAAAGAAAAAGACAAACAACCCTATACAAACAGAAATTAAGGTGTAACAAGGCAATTCATAGCAAATGTAAGTGACCAGTAAACGTGAAAATATGCTCAACTTCATTATCGCTCGTTAAAGTGCAACTGAAGCATGTGACTTGACATTTCACTGAGTCAAATGACAAAATTAAAGGGACTAAGAACACACCGCAACACAAATGGGGACACGTGGTCACCTTCATTCACTGCTGGTGAAATATGGCATCTACAACTATACGGGAAAAAGAAAATGTCAGTCTATTGAAAATTAATCCAGTAATCCCACATTCAGGAATCTAGTCTTTAGATTAAAACAACAAAAAGGTTCCAGTATGACAGGATATGTAAGTATGTTTATGACAGCATGGCTGATCAAGACAAGTGTTTGAAAAAGCCTGAAAATCCATCAATGGTGGGACAGTAGAATAAATACCGTGAAATATCAGACCATTCTTTAAAAGTATACATTTGATCTTTACCTGTTACCCCCGAAGAATGTCCATGATATACTGGGAATAAAAGCAAATTGTAGTTTGAATAGTCCCATTCCATGAAAAGAGAGAAACTAGATGGTGTTTATGAGCTACTCATAAACATGGTTCAGTCAAGTACGGAGAACAGGCAGGAATGAGCAAGCTGGAGGTACCATTTCTGATCCTAAACAACGTGCCTGATTAAGTTAGGAGAATGAATCCTTAGAAAGCTTTATACAAAGCTCGAACTCCATGTAAACTGAATTCTATCACGCCAGAGTGAAACTTCTGCTTGGTTTAAGAACATACTCAGTAATGGTTCAGGATCTGTTCAGTGCATAAATTCACACCTCTATATCCAACAGCCATGGGGAATGCTAAAACCCTTTAAAATCCCTATAGAAAGTCTAAGAGCACTAAGACTCATAAGCCTGCCATACTTGATAAAACCTTCTAAGAATCTTACACCGTAGGAAGTGGGTCTTTCAAGGACAAGAACACAGGAATAGGGTCAATTTATTAGAGACAAGGCTATCTGGTGGCAACTACTCCAAGTGAATGAAAATTCTGCTTTCTAATGAGGTTACTGAGACAGCTCAAAAGAGAAGGAACTTAAAAGATTCGGGAGCGGGGGAGGTGCTGGAGAGGAAGGAGGAGGCAAGAGAATACCATCCCTGTAGGGAAATAAAGCAATGCAGCTCATGCTTTTACCTTATAGAACGGGCATTCTAGAATCGCGGTTAAGAAAAGTTGGGTCAGTTGTGCTAGGCTCTGTCTGTCCAAATAGGACTCTTCACCTGAAATAAAAAGCATCCCAGTCATAGTTAAGCTTGAACTTTGGTGTGTGTAATAAGAGAAAAGAATATCCAGAATGCACATTAATTAATTCACTCCAGTAAGGTACTTTTAAATGACACTAGGAAAAAAACTTGTTAGAATTAATTATACCTTCTTGCCTCCCATCTCAATGAAATCTCATTTTGGCTTCCAAGAACGCATGATCCTAACTAGAGAATATAATTAAAAGTGACAAATGTATGTTAGTAGAATTTGTAGGAATTTCCTTTACCTATGGAGATCTAGATTCCGGCATATTTGGGTGGCTTTGAATTAAGATGAACATCTTCTCAAAAAAAAAGGAGTGATACAGTTGTTCTCATCAAAGACGCTAACATGTAATTGTGACACTGCCACAGCCATCACCAGATCCCTGCAAGAAGACTCAGTTTCTCAGCTAGGGCAGCAGAGTCTGTTTACCCGAAACTGTTTTCTCTCTCCATGCAATGTTCTAGCATTCTTTAATTCTGTGTTTATATTAGCATCTGCAGCTTCAGATTTCTTCGTTAGATCGTTATGGAAGAAAAAATAAAGGCAAAGAAAGCACTGCTCAATAAAAAAGGTACATGTGACTTGAAAACATCACAAGTCCAAACGCTAAGTTTTCGACTTTCAGAAGTAATAACCAACTCACCTTGCAGCTGCTGAAGAAAATACGGGCTGAATATTTTGGCCATAAAGTTGACTGGATGGCATTCAATAAGTGAACATGAATGGAGAAGTTTCAATAGTGTTTTGGGTGGAAAATAATTGAAACGAGTTAACAGTATGTTTTCTAGCTTCCTAAATAAAGCAGAGGCATTTGGTGGCAAATAATTGAGTTTTCCAAATGGTTCAATTAACTCAGCAGTTTGATTAGGTGAAAATTTTTCTGACTGACAAACAAAAGTTTCTGCCACTGCATTGAGGATGGGTTTTGAAAAAATCAGCTTTCTACTGCAATACTCCATGACTTTGCTGACAACCTCGGGATCCAGAGTGAGACAGAGGGAAGCGACATGTTGCTCTAGGGCTTCTGTAAAAAATTTGTCATTGTACCCAAAGTAGATGAATGCCTCTAAGACTTCTTTGAGCTCTTTATTAGTGAAATGGGGGATATGCCTCACAACATATTTACCCAATTTTATAACCAGCGTAAGTGCCTGAGTTTGATCAAGGACCACCAGGGCGGTGAGCATTTGGCTCAGCAACTTAGGACTCAGGTTGGGAACTACTGACAGAGAAAAGTTATTTATCTTATGTAAAAACGTCTGGTGTTGGTCAACTTTTTCAGGACATGCCTGCAGTATTCTGTAAAGGGTCACAATATCCTCGGGGGTAAATTCTTCCAAATTTTCACCTTGCAGTTGATATATAATCAGGTCTAGTGTCGAACAACCTGGACCTTGCAGTTTAATCAGACATTCCCCCAGGATACAAAGACTGTGAATGTCCAGGCTACCCATTTCGAGACGGTGCTGGCACTCTGCCAGGAGGCTTAGCAGCAAGCGACTTTGGGGATCCACATACAGGGTCAGGGCTTGCAAAGCAGTCACCAAACCCGTGTTTGACAGATTTGAGGGGTCCTGTGCAAACTGATTACACAAAGCTTGAAAGGCGCTATTCTCCAGTATTTCTTTTGGCGACCTTTGATCATCATCTTTTTTTTCCATTTCACAAATCCGATGTAAGGCTCCTGCTGCCATAGTATCAGGCAAAGTCTGCAGTGTGCTTATATAATGTAAGACTTCTTCCGATGAAGTGAAGCTGTTCAGTCTCCTGTAAAATATCTCTTCATCCACATTTTTAACACTGTGTTCAGACTTGTCCCCAGCGTGTGCTTGAGAGAACACTGGCTCGCCAACTGGATGAAGGTCATTTCCATTTTCTGAATGGAACTTTTTAGAATGGGCATGATGGAACCTGACCCTAACAGGCTCAAGTTGTAGTGACCAGAACCATGGACACAGATGCTCCTTGACTGTCTTGTGAACACAATTTACACGTTGAGTTTTCAGACCAGCCAGAGTTCCATGTATCCGAAAATCAGATAAATGACAAAGGTTCCTCCGCAAGGTAATTAAAGCCATGCCACCAGACTCTCAACTCCTCTTGATTTATAACTATGTTAAAAGAATAAAAATAACACGGTCAAATATACTAGAACATAGTTTATTCGACATCAATGCTTATGGAACTACGGATGAGTACCCCAAAACGAATGATTCCCACTAAACATTTCCCACTCAAACAGAAGTACCAGAAGAGCAGCGTCTCTGCACCCTAGAGCTTAGAACAGCGGCTGGATCTCGTAATAATCGCTCTCATTTGCCAGGCAATGCTGTACTTAATTCTCCCAACAACACAACGAATTAAATACTTCGATGTCATTTTAGAAACGAGGGAACTGAAGTACAAAGATGTCACGTGGTCCAGTTTACACAGCTATTAAGGGGCAGAGCTAGGCTTCAACTCAGGTAGTCTGGATCCTAAGTACGCCTCCTATGTGTTGGTTGATGGGAGGAATTGCGTTTCGTTCAACTTCCCCAAAAGAGGCAACGGGTAAAGTGGCCATTAATTCGGATGGGTCAAAGCAAGGGTGAAAAAAGCGCTTAAAGGGCCTTGAGGTGTTGGTTTCCCCTCAGTTAGGATCTTGTTCCAGGACTGAGGAACAAGAAGGTCTAGCCTGGCAGATGGGAAGAAAGAAATGTCAGTAGAATAAAAAAAGACGCTGGTAAACGACGGGGTAAGGTGGGTGGCGCGCCCACACCTGAACACCCCCGCTGTGGAACCTGGGAACACGAGTGCGCGGGACGGGAAGGACGGGGGACCCCGGGGACCGCGTCCTCCCTGGAGGAAAAGGACCCCACGGGCCGGGAGCCCCCCTAAACCGCCGGGAGCGGCGCCCGAAGAGCGGGGCGAGCCAGGGAGCGCGGGCGCCTTAGCGAAGCCGCGGGCCACGCACGCCAAGCCAGAACAACCGAGCCCAAACCCGGCGTGGACACCTACCTGACTCGGCTCGCTGGGGGACCCAGCAAACCCTGAACGCACACCAGCCTCTTCGAGCCCCGTACACGCACGCCGCACTGGAGCCCAGCGCTTCGGCGCCTGCGCCTGGAGAGGAGCCGCCCCACGTCCGGCGCGCCGTGATTGGCCCAGCTCCTTTCCCGAGCTTCCTATTGGTCTCGGGCGCCGACTGTGTGCGCAGGCGCGGGAGCAGGGGTCGTGGTACCTGCGCTTTCCCCAGCGTCCCTGCCGGACCCCCGCAGGTGAGGGCACGGGGGCGGCAGTTTCCAGATGTGGGCGCCCGCCCAGCACGGGACTGAGGGTGGGCGGCTGGGGGTCGGCGAGGGCACCGGCTTTCGCGTCCCTCCCCCAGCCGGGCTGGGCGCTTGCGGGTCGGTTAGGACCCCGGCCCCTCGGGGTTGCGGGTGGCGCGCGCGGAGGGCGGGCTGCGCCGGGGAGGCCTCCTTGAGGCCTCCCCACTGCCTCTGGGAGCGGGTCCCCGGCGGCGCCGCGGCGTTTGCACAGCGGAGCCGGTCCCGCAGGTCCCTGTGGGCGCTTCCTCCGTCGGCACTTTTCTAGACGGGGTCAAAGGGCACATTCGGGCGCAGGGTCAGGCGAGGGCGTCCGGACGGGGCGCCGGAGGGTCAGGAATGTTGGGAGCGCGGACCCGGCCGGACGCAGGCTCATGCTCCGCTGTTTCTCCGCCGGACCTTGCCCTGCGGGTGCCAGCGAGCCGACCCCGAGAAATGCGGGGTGCAGTAGAGGCTCTACGAGGTCGTTGTGGGGCTGAGGGGCTCATTCTCTGAAGCTCCTAGGATCGTGCGTGGCTCCTGGGAAGTGCTCCGGGTCCTTAGTTATGATAATAAGCGGTGCCGTTTCCATCAACCGTTGTTTTCGTCGGGTGGCTGTGGTCATCGTCGCCGCTCTGAAGGTGCGGGAGCTGAGCCACCGGTCAGTTGAGAAGCTGGCCTAAAGTTCTGCTCTTGTGAGTGATCCATCGTGGCTGGATTCAAGCCCCAGTAGTCTGGCCCCAGAGTGTGATTTGTGTGCCGCGGAATTCGAGCTTCATACCTTGTATCCTCCTTGGTTTAATGAATTCTCTCTCTTCAACCTTTAGAATTAATGCTAACAAACTTAGGAGTATATTTCATATTATCTGTGGATATTGTTGCAGTTATTTTAAATTAAGAGAATTCATACCTGCAGGTTGATTACTACTTCATTAAAAAGGAAATCCCTTTTTCCCTTTTCTATTTGTCAGTGTAACTGTCACAGCTGTAGCAGATGCTTTGAAGTGATGAGGTTTTTGTTACTCTATGCTACACAGAGAGGACAGGCAAAGGCCATAGCCGAAGAAATAAGTGAAAAAGCAGTTGCATATGGTTTTTCTGCAGATCTTCACTGTATTAGTGAGTCTCATAAGGTAAGTCATCGTTTTTACGGGGTTTCATACTTTGAAGTATTCTGGTTGGGAAGCGACGTTAAACAACGAAGTGGGACGCTGATTGCCACCGTGATCCTTTTTTTTTTTTAACACTTAGAAATTTATTTTATCAACTGTGTTGCAAGATTCCTGCCAGTTTTTTTCTATGTGTGTGTGTGTGTGTGTGTTTTGAATTAAACTACATAGTCTTAAAAACTAAGACGAATAACTACTCTCAACTGTAAATGGGAATAGTAGTATTCGCCTTGTTTTTCTCACGGGGTGCCTGGGAACAAATGAGTTGTGCGTGTTCACAGGAACATGGGCGCTTTCCACCTCACGAATCCTGCTGCCCCATTTGTAACTTCCCTGAAATTCATGCCAGAGTTCCTCCAAGTGAAGAACCATTGAATTCTTTGATGAAATAGAAGTTAAAGTGGAGGTATAAGGATCTGCAGAAGACTTGGGACTGCTTGTTTTTATCACGTTCAGTCTCTGCAGAAGTTCCCACCTTAGGATACATGAGATCGTAACAGATCTGTGCCCAGACTAACTGGTTTGATTGAGACCCTCAGATTATAGTTTCATACAGTTCAGGCCCTAGCAACGAGCAGGGGCTCCTCCCTAATACCACACAGTGATGTGCCAGCCACTAAGCCCTCGAATTCAGCTCTGTACTTGAAAACCCACCCCTGCAGTGCACTCTCAAGTTCACAACCTCCTCTGGTCTTTCCCGCATCTCTAGTTGTAAAGACTAGCCTGTCAGCAGCAGAGGTGAATTATAAACTCAGTGCATAGCAGGGAAACCATCAAGTTCCTTGATGCAGCAGGGCTAGGGTGGCCCCGATGGAGTCAGTCACCCAGCAGGGAGGGTCCTGGGGGACACCAGCGATCGCAGGCTCCGTGATTCTACAGCACCTTCAAAGTGAATTCACATTGCTGCTGCCACAGGGTGGAGTACAGTCTGTATCTGTTACTGCAAAGTCATCAGCATCATATAACCAGCCCTGGTTTGGCCCCCTCACCAGTGACCCCAGTGGGGTCAGCAGCTATTTGAAAGTTAGGTGAGTAGTGAATTTTTTTGCTGCCACCATAGTCATGTTGTTTGCTCTTCCCAGCTGAGTGATTTCTCCAGTTGATAGCTCTCTGCTTCCTAGATCATGGTAGTCTTTTTCAAACTAAAGTGACTTTAAACTGCATAGAGTTGTGCTGTGTCCTATAAGCATGGTAAAATGTTAGCTCAAGTCTTTACCTGTTATATCAGCATGAAAAATAAAGTGATGAATTCCTTTGTGCCAAGTTAGATGATATTCTTGAGGAGCAGAGCTCATGGAGTCGATACGAATAGAGACAGGCAAGTGCTTTATTGGAAATACTTAGATTTAGTTGAGAATTAGAATAAGGAAACTTGGTTTGTAAGACTCGGAAACACTGATGATCTCAGTTTACCACTGATGATATTCTCGGCTCTCTGGAACCCTGAGGGAGTCGGGCCCTTCCTGACAGCCAGGTTTCCTGATTTCTGAGGAGTAACACTTTCTTTGCCAACTTTAAAATGCTCTGTGTACCTCTCTGCCATTATGCGATACAGACAACAAGACGGAAAATTAACCTGATTGCTTTGCTGATGTGTTAAGTCAAAAATACATATAGTAATAGATCTCTGACATGACACCCTTATTTTATAGTATGATCTGAAAACTGAAACAGCGCCTCTTGTGGTGGTGGTTTCTACCACGGGCGACGGAGACCTGCCAGACACAGCCCGCAAGTTTGTTAAAGCCATACAGGACAAGACACTGCCGGGTGACTTCTTTGCTCACCTGTGGTATGGATTACTAGGTGTGGACTGTATTTTGTGCACTTACTGTACTGTTGCTGCTGGATTTAACTCTAGTATCTAAACGTATCTTTCAAAGCCATGGTGTGTAATTGCCTGGGTTTTGTCCTTTTTGGGTTTTTATATAAATACTTTATGTATGTATAATATTTGAATGTAAATAAGGTGCTGTTTCCCCAGTCTTCACCCCACAGCAGCTCCTCTACAGAGCCCCTGAGTAGCACCTTAACCCCAGGCACACACCAGATTCAACCAGGAAATATTTTCACGATGTTAGTGGCCAGGCCCCACCCTAAACCTGCCAGAACAGAATCCCTGAAGGAGCGACCGGGCATGCTGGTGCTTTTTGGCGTTGTTGTTGTTGTTTTAAAGCTCTCAGGTGGACGTGATAGTTTCCCTAGGGGAAGACCCATTCCCCTAGGATGTGGTTCTCAAGCCTGGCCATGCACTGGGATCCGCTGGGGGAGTTTTCCTTCCAATTCCATTATTTTGAGCCCCCCTCCAGTGATTCTGACTTAATTGTTCTGAGGTAGGTTCCTGGTATCAGTATTTTTTAAAGCTCCCAGGGGACTCTAATATGTATCCCAGCTTAAGAAGCACTGGCCTAGGGCTCTGTGAAGTATAGGCTTAAAATATTAAAGGATCAGAGGACCAGCTCAGCAAGATAGGACACGAGAGAGGGAATTCAGGGTCCATTTGCCTGGCTTGTGGTCTGTATTCACCTTTGAGAACTAGTTTGGGGAAGGTATCTAGGAAGGATGGAATGTGCTATGATAAATAATTGGTTAGAGGTTTGAGGTTGTGACCCTGGCCAAGATCTGTCGTGTAATGTATTCAAGAGAGCATTTTAGAGTGTTCACATCTTTTTAATTTGTTTTTTTCCAGTTTCTTTATTTTCAAGAGTGGACCTGTACATATTGCTTTAAAAATTCCTCCAAAAATTATTTAAAAGGAAACACTGAAGCTTATCCAACCGTTTTAGTCAGTCTTAGGCCCATATATGGACCCACCAATTGCTTACCTCATTCTTGTAGGAAAAATCCAGGAAGACAATTAAACAACTAAGAAATTTAAGCTTTTAATTTTAAATTTTCAACTAGGTATGAAATATTAGTCCATTTCTTACCAGGAAACATAGAAGCAATTCTTAATTTATCCAACACAGAAACAGAGCAAATAAATGGTTGGTTGTGTTTCAGATGTAACCTCTTCATGTTCTAGATTAGGAGTCAGTAAACGGTAAAGGACAAGATAGTAAATATTTTAGGCTTTGCAGGCCAGTGGTCTCTATACCATCTACTTATCTCTGTTGTTGTCGCTTGAACCTGCCATAACAAGGTGTGAACCAGTAGACTTGGCTGTGTTCCAATAAAACTTTATTTACAAAGACAGTGAGTGGTAATTGGCTCACAGGCTATAGTTTGCAGACCCTTCAGTAGATTGGAAAAGTCTTCAAATACAGATATTACATGTTTTTAATCCTTGTTTACAGATTGCCATATTTTTACACAGATTCATGGAAACAAAAATGTGAGATCTATTTCTGTTAATAGTGGTCCAAAGAATTTATTTGTATCTATTTGTATACTTAGTATTTCTCAAGGAAAAAATAAGAAAACGTGAAGCTATACATTATTTCTTGTTCCATCAACAACAGCATGGAATGGTATTGTTTTAAATGTTTTGTTTCTCTCTTCTGTATGTGGTTAAATTTAAACCTTATTGCATACTAATAACCTATTTGGTCTCTTTAGGTCTGGGTGATTCAGAATACACGTACTTCTGTAATGGGGGGAAGATAATTGATAAACGATTTCAAGAGCTTGGTGCCCAGCGTTTCTATGACACTGGCCACGCAGATGACTGTGTAGGGTAAGAGCAACGTATTTTCTGTCATTTCCAGTAAACCTTTTTTGTACATGATGAAAGTTAGTGAGTTTATAAAAGGGGTTCACTTTTGATTTAGCACTAAACTGCGATCTTGAAAGTCTTATTTTAGTTTTGTTAGCTGTTTTTAATTCTAGCACCAAAGAAGACCATCCAGAGTTTCACTTATCTATTTTGCTGATTTTTTTTTATGTGCCTTATCCATCTCAGTATCTGTTAATGGAAGAAACTAGGAGAGGTGCCCCAGTACAGTTACCTTAGTCTTAAAAATGTGTAGGTGTTTGCAAAAAGTCAGCATTTTCTTTAGGCACTTGGGTAGCGTGTGCCCACGGGAGTGACTGGACTCGGGACCTCCCATGTGGAAGGTGCCCAGCAGGCCACGAGTTACGGTTGGAGGATGCGGGTCAGAGGCCTTCCTGGCACACCGGCTCCTTGGTGTTCTCCCTCCTATTGGCCATTTGCCACCATGCCAACCGGAAATATAATTTCTATTTCATTATTTTTTTCTTGTTTTTACAATTCAGCATTTCACTCTATGTGCCACCTTTCAAATGTTCCTAATGTCTTAATTCAGAAACCTTACAGGTACTGTGCTACAACTTATGCTGTCGTTTATCCTTGAACTGCTTTAGCCAGATAACAGCACACATACGCATTTGATTCTTTTTCTACTAGGCCTATGTACTAAGTAAATCTCACCCACTAGATCTGTGTTTATGCATCATGACAAGTTCAGCAAAGGTCGTGCTTTTCTACGTATATCACCTTGCCCGGGCGTGTTGGAGACACTTCTGTTTCCCCATAACTCAGCCTTTGAGTCCACTACATCTGTCGTTTTCTGCAGCTGTGATACTGTGGGTTTGTTCCATCTCCCCAGGGCATATGTCCTGTCTGGTGACAAAGCTCTACCACATTTCCTTGCACGTTATCTTTTAGTTTTGTCCCTTTGTATTGGGCTCCCCCCCAACGCCGAAGCTTGTTGGCATTAAATGTTTATTGTCCTGTATGAGCTATTTAATTGCTAAACCCTTATAAATCCATTAGTCCTATTGCTCAGTTCATATTTTACTTCAAAGGCTTTCGGTTTCCCTGTTCATTTATTGGATCGAGCATTAAAATTCTTGTATGTATATTTCAGCAGCCTGCATCTCTTAAGTTGTCAACCTAAGTACTCTTTTCTAAAATTAAAATATTTTCAAGGAGACATCTTGGCTTAAAGTACCACCACATTGAAGGGGTTAAGAATGTAGACTGGAGTCTTAACCACTGCACCACCAGGGAAGTCCCCTGTATTTGTGATTAATTCAGCTCTCCTAAAGGATGATTGCTTTTTTCCCCTGTGGTCAGCCTGCCTGGAAATTTTACCGGAATAATTGCTCAGAACTGATCGAAGGTTTGAACTATTAGTCAAAAGAGCGTTAATCTGGAGTGGTTTCTTGGTAATATTTTAATCCGTGGGAAACAAAGATCAGTAAATTGGCTAGGCAAAAGAAAAAAATAAAAGGTGCATTCTATTGATGTAATTATCATTTGTGATATTAGAGTAGACTTGGATTTTGGGTAAGTACTGTTAGCCTCATCAGAATTTAGCATGCCTGTCTAAAATTACAGCTTCTTAAATTACCAACTCTATTTTAGGAAGTTAAGAGGAATCACACTCCTATTACCTTTTACTAAATTATCTTCATTTTTGCTCTTTGAATTTTGTACAGCGCAGCGCTAATGAACACATTAATGTTCTGCTTTTTAGCTTAATCATTCATAAGTATTTTTTGTATTCTGAATAGCCTCCATATTTAGTGTTTTTGACAGTTGCACAGCGTTCTGTCAAATGGACAGATTCTGCCATTATCCAATTGTTATGTATTTAAATGGAGAACCGAGGCATTTGTTTCTTTTTTCCTTTTTTATTACAACAATCCAGTTTAGAACTTGTGGTTGAGCCGTGGATTAATGGACTCTGGGCCGCCCTGGCGAAGCATTTTCTGTTGAGTAAAGGAAAAGAGGGGATGAATGGAACTCTCACAATGGCATCTAATGCCTCCCGGAGGACAGACCCCGTGACACCGGAATTACTACACGTTGAATCACAGGTCGGACTTCTGAGATTAGATGATTCCAGACGAAAGGATGCTGATGTTTTAGAGCAAAATGCAGTGGACAGAGGTCAATCAAATACATTGGTTGCAGACTTTGAGCCCTCGCTTGCCCGTTCAATACCCCCGCTTTCACAGGCCTCTCTGAATATTCCTGCTTTACCACCAGAATATTTACAGGTGCATCTGGAGGAGTCCTTTGGCCAGGTAAGCAGTTTTACTTTATGTGCCGTGGATGGTGGTGGTGGTGGTGTTTTTTAAATTACATTATGATGGAGTCCAGCAGACTGTGGTGTGCAGGGAGAGTGTGGTCTCCCACCTCTCTTTTGTAAATAAAGTTTTATTGGAACCCAGCCATGCCTCTCCATTCATGCGGTGCCTGTGGCTGCTTCTGCACTGCAGTGGCAGAACTGAGTAGTCACTGGAGAGGTGCTACCTCCACGCATTGCACACCTGCTTGTGTTGTTACATTCCCTTTCTTTGAAGAAGGAAATGGTTAACAGCTCAGTTTCTCCATTATTTTGGAGAATTAACTTCTTGGTTTCTCACTTTATGTGTTGGCCAGATGAGGGCAAGTTGTTGTGAGCTGTCAGGAAGTTATCTCAGCAGCCAAACTCAGAGGACTCATTTATAGGAAAATCTTTTTCCAGTATGGATTTTGGTATTCTGGGTTACTTCACTTTGTGGGTTTTTCTTTTTCTTGATAATATCTTACACATATATTTTTGTCTATATTAAGTCTTTTTCTCTTTGCCTGGAGTATTTTTCTTATCAATAAATAAATGACTTTAAAGTGGTCTGTAAATTTTTGAGCATCAAGTTGAATAATAACTAATATTACCCCATGATTGCCAGTGTATGGTACCCTGAAGTTTCTTCCAGCATGCTTAGAATAAATTTCCAGTGCAGCCAATCTTGTAACGCAGTGCCAAGCCCTCTGTTTTAGAGTGGCTGATTGGAGTCCCACAGGGGCTTTCTCACATAAACCACACCTTTAGTAGTGTTTTTCTAATGCCTTCAGATAAACAGGTATGGTTTTATATGACCAGCCGTGGGTTATTGCCTTTGCACTTATACTTCATTATTTATTAAGTGGGGTAAATCACAATAAGTACATGGTAGTCAGGGCTGGGAACAGGCATGGGTGGCTCTGGTAAACATGCCGGGCTGGTGGGAGCAGGGTGCATGGACTTGTGGAGAGCCAGCCCCCGTGTGCTCGCTGCAAGGCCGGGAGCATGTGGCAGAGGCTGTGAGCGCTGACTGATCTGACAAGGCACTTCACTGAGAATCTGCTGAGAGTTTCTTTTATGGTAGATATCATTAAATAGGCTTGAGTTGTTGGTAATGTGGTTAAAGGATTTTTAAATATCTCAACTATTTAAGGGAAACTTGTGTAAATCTGTTCAAAGGATATACCTAGAGGATAAGGGGTTGGGGAAAAAAGTTTCCTTTTTTAGGGCATCCTCTTGGGATCATCACCTTAGGGGCAGGGTGGGTGGGAGAGGGGAGGGTAGAAGCAGGATTGGCTGAGTGGGAAGCTGAGCTTCAGTGCAGCCATAAGAAAGCCTTCAGCTGGAACCACTCAGGCCACACAGTGTCGTCTCCCCATCCCTTCTGCCTCTAATGCCGTGGGATCTCCTGGACTGTGTAGTACAAGCAACACAGCCTCTGATGAGCGTGTCACGGGGTCCTGCTGCAGAGCTCCTTCCTGCTCTGGGCCCCCCTCAAAGCTGGCCACTTTTGTGTCACCTGGTGTTTGGGTTGGAGCAGTATCTCAGTATCCCAGAGCCTGAAGAGAGGCCTGCCCGGTGTAATGCATCTCTCTAGGTGAAGTGAAGTGCAAGATGAGATAGTGTATCCTTTACTTGGGGGGGATGTCCTGACACGCACCAAACATTGGAATCCTAAAAATTGTACTTACACCACAGGCCCTCAATCTCCATAAGGCACAGAAGACTCCAGCATCATCTGATTAGCATAATGGTGTTGATACTGTGGACTAGTGTGATGTTTTGCTGAGTGTCCAGATGTTCTACATTTATTTGCACTGTCTTGTACCAGCAAGCAGGAACGATGTCATGGTCTTGGGGCAAAATTGTAAATGTTCAAGTGAAAGTGAACATGTCTAGTCCTTTTTATGGATAGAGATGGAAAAGAGCACCTTAGCTAAACCTTTGTCCACATGCCACGTGCTATTTCTTTTTGCATAGTTCATTAGGAAGACTGTTAGACCTTTACATGAAAAATGGTAGTATCTGATATTTTCCGTATATCTCAGAAATTCTAAAGTCTAATAGGCAAGTTTAAGGTGTAGATGAGCTTCTCTTCTGAAAGACTGAGAGGTGTATGTCTGTAGCCATTTACCTTAGGGAAGAATACTTAAATAGCAGGCATTTTAAAAGATCCTGTAGCTCTCACCTTGTAACTAAGTGAAGCAGTGGTAAGTATAATTGAAAACTGCATTTAGTAATATTTTATCACATTTGTTTCTCAAGGAGGAAAGCCAAGCACCTGTGACCTCAGTGGATCCAATTTTTCACGTTCCAATTTCAAAGGCAGTTCAACTGACTACGAATGATGCCATAAAAACCACTCTTCTGATAGAATTGGACATTTCAGTAAGTTACAGAATGTGTTTCTGAGCGCAGGGATGTTGCCAGCAAGTGCAGAAACTTGTGCTGTGTCCTCATCTACACACTCAGGAAGAGTGAGGTCTGTGGCTGGACAGCGGCCTTTTTATTCTTGACCCATCATTTTTTCTCTCTGCCTCATACCTTTTCTTTTCACTTCAAGGAGGGCCTAAAATGAGTGCCTGGAGGTGATTCTACTTGAGAGCATAGTGTTGCCGCCTTACTCATTAAGCCACGAAAGAATAATGGAATCAGAGCAGCATTTCCGTATAAGAGCCCCTGGAAAGGAAGCTGTTTACCTGAGGTCAGCGGCTAGTTGGAAGTAGAGCCAGACTAGACAGTCATGTGACATTCACTTCTCAAAGTGGTGGTCCTTGTTCCTTTGAGGATCTGGAAGAAATCATGGACCCCCTCTCCAGAAGAATGATTATATATAAACACTTTGCACACAGTTTTCGGGCGTTAATGTGCTCCCTCTCTGAACCCCATCCATGAGGCTTCCCCAGCCGCTGCCTCATTGGCCTCAGGTTAAGAAACTGTGGTTGTACGTCCTCAAAGCCACGTAGCTCAACCCTTGACGAGGGCCCTGTGAGGTTCCGTGGGCTGGGCTCTCAGAAGAGGGTGCACCAGGGCTGTCGATGTGGGTTTAATTGAGTTTCTCATAGAATGAAAGAAATGTGACAGGCGTCAGAACTAGATGGTTTTGCTTACGTAGTATTGAGTAGTTCCATTTTCCTTTTGAACATTTTAATCCATATTGCTAAATATCGTATGTACACCAAACCATTTCACTCTTGTTCTGTACTTTCGTCATAAAGCGGCGAGGTTTGGCCACCTGGTAGGGACAGCCTGTGTCCCTCCCAGGCTAGAGGTGTGAGCATGTGTGGCCAGAAGCCCCTCTCCAGAGCATTCCACACCCCGCACTGCTCTAAGTATACCTGCTGTGGGCGGTGGCTCCACCTGGAGCCCGGGTTTGTGCACGACCAGTACCGAGCCAGGCGGTTTGACGTCGTGTGTCATTAAGGGAAAAGAAATTGCTCTCCCCGACCCCTGTTCCTCCCCAGAGAAAAGGAGTAAAGGAAGGAAATTGAAAACCAGTGCAGACGGCCTTAAGTAGTTTCTTTTGCTCCTGATGTGTGTGTGTGTATGTTTTCATGAGAGGACTTTTACATGGATTATTAAAACACTACTTACCAGAGCACCTTGATTTTCAGAAGAGGCAGAGGGTCTTAATTTCTAGTCTATGAATACTCAGTGTAAAGCAAAACATTGGATAACTATAGAATTTCTTTAAAAAATAACCCCTAATAAAAGTATGTTTGTTTGGTTACTTGGGCTTATTTGTCAGAAACAAAATAATTCTAGTTGCAGTAAACTAATTCATTTATTCAAGTGGTCATATATTTAAAACTCTGTTAACCGACAACTAAAACTTTTAACTCATGTGGAATTTTTTGTATTTCATGTTGGTTCTTCTCTAGAAAACAGATTTTTCCTACCAGCCTGGAGATGCCTTTAACGTGATCTGTCCCAACAGTGACTCAGAGGTACAGCACCTACTCCAAAGACTGCAGCTCACAGACAGGAGAGAACATTGTGTCATCTTGAACATTAAGGCCGACTCGAAGAAGAAAGGTACAGCCCTGATCTTTTATTTCCCCAGGATGTCATTGGGCCAAGGGATTGGAGGTGACCAGGGCGAGTCTGCACAGATGCCTGGGGGTCGGCCATGGATCAGCAGGCGGAACACAGCCACTTGCTGGTCTTGGAGGTTTTTAACTTTCACGTCAAGTACCCTGAATGAGTCAGTTACACTGAATGAGATGGTAATAGAGTTTATGCTTATTGGATGCTTACAGACATTAAAAGTGAAGTTGAAGAATCAGCTTTTTCCAAACTCTGGAAATCAGCAAGCTTGCAGCAAACTGGGGAATGCTTAAAAAAATGAATGTAACTGGTTTTGGAGAAGCAGATTGGTTAGTTGACTAGGGCTGATTTGTTAGGCTGTTTCTTGCAATCAGCATTATTTTGTTTCTAGGTTAGCATATTGTCACGCAAAAAAAACTGTATTATATGAATCTTTTTTAAAAGTCTTTTGTTGGGAGTTCCCTGGTGGCCTAGTTGTTAGGACTCCAGGCTTTCACTGCCGGGGCTGAAGTTTAATCCTTGGTCCGGGGAACATCCTGCAAGCCACATGGCACGGACAAAAAAAAAAAAAAAAAAAAATTTTAATGTTTGTTTCTTATAGCATATTTGTTTTTGCTTATTTAATATATGAAAATAATTGCTTGCTCCATAATTAAAGGAAGTTATTTTTTAGTTATTTGCTTAGAATCTTGAACTGGAATTCAGTCAGTTCTGAAATTCTTTTTGAGGATGATAGGCAGTGTTATTGGACCACTGCCATCTTTTGGCTTTTTGTTCCTTTCTTTTGTTCAGTGGTTTTGGATAATTTCCCTTTCTTTTGTTTGGTGTACTTAGATTTGGTAGGTATGGCTGGTACAATAATGCTGTTGAATTTATAACCATTGTTTTTGTAAAGTAGGTTTTTTCTTCTGTATTCCTTATGAGGAAATTTTTTAACTGAATAAACATTGCCACAAGTCATATTGCCACAAGTACTTTGATAGCACTATAATGTAAAATATTACAGCTATTAGTGTTTTTAGGGATGGAAAACATTGTCTTCTCTATTTTCTGTGTCATTGACTCTTTCCCGTCTGCCTGAAAAGGAGCAGCCTTGCCCCAGCATATACCTGAGAAGTGTTCTCTCCAGTTCCTTCTTACCTGGTGCCTTGAAATACGAGCGGTTCCTAAGAAGGTATTTTTCTTTCTTCTTTGGGTGACTATTTAAAAATATGCTCACCTCTTTGTAGGGTTTATTAAATCTGGTATTTGCCCTTTGAAGGCTTAGAAAATATGGTCTTCACAGCATGTGTTCAAAATAGTTCCCAAGGTGTGCAGTGTTTTTGTAATTGTCATGGACAAATATTTTTATGTTGTGCTTATACTGAAGTTTTTTGTTTTCTACTGAAATGAGATTTTTAAAGTAGGGCTTTTTCTTAATCTTATTTTTCTAGACATTAACTTGATGTAGCACGGTAACTAGTGATGAAAGTGGCCCTAGGTAGCATGTGTTTTCCAGCTGTACGTGGACACTTTTTCTCTCTAATTGGTGGCAGGAAGCTTGGCGTGTAGGGCTTTTCCACTGCTTGCCACCTGTTTAATGTTGTGAAGACCCCTTTTGTGTAAAAACCTGTACTTATTTATTATGTCAGAATTCTGCAGGGAACATTGAAGGGTTTTGTTAGGTTATATTGATGTTTAGATGAATTTGGAGACAGAAAGATCCACTAGATGTCAGTGTTATGCCAGGAACTACTGATTTTGTTATAACCATGTTACTCAAGTGGATATTCATGGGTAAACTTTCCAAGTTGTGCTTTACCAAACTTGTATTGCCAGTGAGCATAAATAGTACTATTATTCGGCTACCCTGTCCGCAATGTAGTGTTTATTCTGTATTTTATTATTGTGTTTACTGCATTTGTAGTCTTTGGGAAGTGAACTACTTTATGGAGGGGCTTAGTCCTAGATACAGTTTGAGTAAATCTACGATTCACTGTGATGAGAACTCCTTGATTAAATTAAATAGTTTCACAGTTTTAGTTTAACTCTTCCGTTTCTGAAAATTTCGTGAAGTACATATTTAAAAATATATCTTTCCTTACTGCAAAAGTAATATGCTTATAAAAAGTCTGGACACAAAAGTTAGTAACTCAGGAAGCAAAAGTCCTTCATAATCAAACCCCTGCAATTAACAGTTGGATTTTGTTTTGCTAAGGAAAAATGAGGTCATGTAGTATATGTGCTGTTCTGCAGCATGCCTTTTTTTACTTAAAAGGAAATGAGTTTGGATATGCCAGCATGGAAAGGTACTGAAGATACTTTTAAAAGATGCTATGGGTGCAACACAGTTGTTGATTTGAGGACTTCCCTGGTGGCGCAGTGGTTAAGAATCCGCCTGCCAATGCAGGGGACACGGGTTCGATCCTTGGTCCAGGAAAATCCCACATGCCACAGAGCAACTAAGCCCGTGCACCACAACTACTGAACCTGTGCTCTAGAGCCCGAGAGCCACAACTACTGACCCCACGTGCCACAACTGCTGAAGCCCTCGCACCTATAGCCCATGCTCTGCAACAAGGAGAAGCCACTGCAATGAGAAACCCGCGCACCACAACGAAGAGTAACCCCTGCTCGCTGCAACTAGAGAAAGCCTGCACGCGGCAACGAAGACCCAGTGCAGCCAAAAATAAATAAATAAATTAAATAAATTAAAAAAATTTTTAAGAAAAAAACAATTGTTGATTTGATTATGGACAGTTGGTTATTTCCAGTTTTCCACTATTTAAAAAACCTACATAGGTGAACATTCTAATTCATCTTTGCACACTTGTTTGAAGTCTTTTTTATGTTTTTATTTATTTTTATTTATTTATTTTTTGGTTGCGCTGGGTGGGTGGTGTGTGGGATCTTAGTTCCCCGACCAGGGATCGAACCCATGCCCCCTGCATTGGAGGCGTGGAGTCTTAACCGCTGGACCGCCAGGGAAGTACCTGAAGTCTTTTTTATTTTTATTAAAAAAAATTTTTTTAAACTTTTTTTTTAGATTTATTTTTATTTATTTATTTAGGCTCTGCCGGGTCTTAGTTGCAGCATGCGAATTCTTAGTTGCGGCATGCATGCGGACTTCTTAGTTCCCCAACCAGGGTTCGAACCCTGGGCCCCCTGCATTGGGAGGGCAGAGTCTTACCCACGGGACCACCAGGGAAGCCCCCTGAAGTCTTTTTAAAAAAATAAATCCCTTGGAATAAAATTACTGTGTTAAAAATATTTCTAACTTAAGTTTTAGTAACGTTTGTCAGTTTGTTTTCTGCACAGTGCTGTATTTCCTGTTTTAGTACCATGAAGTTTCTGTAATTGTAAAATGAAAAATATTGTAAAGGATTTACAATTGCTACTGTTTTAGCCTGTAATTTAGGGAATTGTATTGACTTGAGAAAGCGTGGTGTGAAGTGTTCTTGGTAAACTCCTGTCTTACCAGAGATCCATGCAGAGACCTGGGGCTTTACGCCACGACGTTTCCCAGGTGCTTGTTCTATGTCCAGCACTTTGAAGAAGCCGTGTAATTTGTTGGTATCTGGATAGTTTAAGCAGGGATTCTTGGCTGGGCCAGTGGAAACCCGTGACCCTCACAGGAACATGGATCTCATTTTCCCTGTTAAGGGCATCCAGCCCTCCGGGATGTGGGAGCCCACTCGCGTTTCAGGTAGCTTTGATGCGGATGACTTGCCGAAGTTCTTTGCTTCCCGTGAGTAATGAGAGTTTTATGTGTGCCATGATGGATGTGCTTGGAATTGCATTAGAACCAAAAGTTGTCATTAGCAAGTTTGGCCTTTTGCCCAAGAGTTTGGACTTGGTTCAGTCTTTGAGACTAGGGGTCCGGGACTTTCTTGTTTTGCTTTATTTATGTTCTCCTCCTCCTCTTTCCACGATGGATCCGAGGTGACTCAGAGTCTGGATGTTCTGGCCCTCACTGTTTGTCAGCCTCTGCCCGTGTCCGCATTTCCTTGCATTTGTGTTGAAGCGCACGTGCTCCCCAGGAGCCGTGCTTTTGCCTGCCTCCCGTGCCCTCCTGTGGCTCTGCCATCTCTTTGGTTGCCCGTCACTTCCTTTCTTCCGTGCAGCCCGCCTTCGGCTCAAGCCTGCCTTCTTGGGAGCCTCTGGCCTCAGAAGCCCTGAACGTCCGTGTGCCCTGGTGGATAGGCAGCCTGTCGCACACTGGTTACTTCTTGACTTCTGTTGCTCTCACTCGCCTGTGAAGCCTTTTGGGCAAGTTAGTTGTCCTCTTTGCCCCATACTTTACCTGCCCAGTGCCTGTCATAACAGTGGTCAAATAAATGTAGAAATCTGGGTTGCAATCATCAGCTAAGGCGAGAACTGGTACTGTGTCCCGAGATAAAAACGTTAAGTTGTGAGACTTTCTGATTACTCACATATACCTGCCATGTAATTTGAGATAGGGTTGGTTTAAGATATAGGGAAGGTGACCAAAAATGGAACATGAAAGTGGGGTTTGCCTAACAGGCTGCCATTAAAACGAATAACAGATGAAATGCTCTTGTCCTGACGACACTCCTAGTGACCACACTCACTTTTTCTTGGATAACTGGGCACATCCCCAGGTGGGTACTCAGCCAGCATTCTAACGGCTGTAACCACAGAGCGCGTGGTGATTTAAGTCGGCTTCCTCGGCCACAGGCGTTTTTGCGAGCCCTCGTGGACCACACTGGCGACGGCGCGGAGAAGCGACGGCTGCAGGAGCTGTGCAGCAGGCAGGGGGCGGCCGACTACAACCACTTCGTCAGAGACTCCCGTGCCTGCCTTTCAGACCTCCTGCTGGCCTTTCCGTCCTGCCAGCCTCCGCTCAGCCTCCTGCTTGGTGAGTGCATGCTGTCACAGTCACCCCAGCCCCGGGGGGCAGCCTCTCCATGGTAAGATCACCTTTGAGTTCTCTGCAGGCCTGTGGGAGTGCATCTCGATCACTGTGATCAGTAAGTAAGCCTCTTACAGCTGCTCTTCACGCTGCCTTGACAGCTGAACTGCCTTCTTGAAGTCGAAGAATCTCTTCCAAGCTTAAATTTTTATTTTTTAATTTTTCTTTCCTACCACTGTCACTGTCATTTGTTCTCTTAATATAGCCAGCCTTAATTCTCTTAGCCAAATTTTATCTAAAAATGAGGTTGCCAAGAAAAGGATCTTTTTCAAAGATAGTGATAATTGATGGAGTCTGGTGAAGCGTGTGCTCTGTGTGCAGGATACAGAAATGTTCCCACCTGGGCAGGTCCACCAGTACAAACAAGTGGCCTTACTCACGGTGCCCCGGGGCATTAGCCTTGGGAGAGACAAAACATCCAGATGTAAAAAGATCATATGCTGTTTTTTTGCCCAGATTGTGTCTTCTGGTCCTCATACTCCAACAGAAGAGAGTTTAAGATCTTCCCTGAGGAACTGGCCTCAGGAATTGGAGACGTTTACTAGGGACAGTGACTATAAGAATCTTATAGGATTTTAAAACCCTTGTTACTTTCCTATGCTTGTGATTTTGTCGTCTCCTCTCTGTTTTCCTTGGTGATAAATAGTAAAATGTTTAAAATTTGCATTTGTGTTTGGTGACAGGAAAACATGTACTTTTTACCCTAGGTCCCTTTTGATGCCGAGTACGGTTAAGGACACTCCGCTTTACAAGGCAGGCGCTGCCCCTTTCCCTTTTTATTTCTTAGTATTCTCTTTCCTCCTCCTCAGAGTGGTGAGGCTGCCCTTCCTGCGTTCCTGTGCGAATGAAGACTCTCACCCCTCCTCAGTTGAGTCTTTTGAGCTAATAGAGGTGTTGGGATAACAACCAGGACACCCATTAGGGAAGTTATAAGAAGTCTTGTAAAGCTGTTAATCATGGAAAAATTGTTCCAATTCTTTTTATAGATTTTCTGTTACCTTTTCCAGCTTATATGTATCATTTATTATATAGTTATGTAAAAACATTAAAGGCATTGAGACATAAAAGTTTTAATTATTTTCTCATTTCTGTAAGAAAATATAACTAAAGTATTAAGGTGAGCCCTCTATTAAACCTTATCCTGGTATTACAACTGTAAGACTTTCTAAATTTTTGCTAAATAGCTATCAAAAATATAACATACGGAGCACAAAAAATTATCAGGGTTTGATAGTGGACAATCAGATATTCAAATACTGACTTCCTAATCTCTTTTAAAAGAGTACCTGTGTATCTTAAAACCACTAGGTTTTTGGATAACTTGATTGAAAAATGTCCACCATTACACTCCTGTTTTTTTGTTATTATCATATAAATATTATGAAGGAAGAATATTTCAAGCTAAGTATTTTCCATAGTCCTTAATCTTTTTTGGGTCATGATCTTTTTTCAAATCTGGAAACTCTGGACACACCCCAGAAAACAGTGTAATTGGTTCCTTGACTCTGAGGTCCATTCATGGACCCTACTCTTACTGCCCTTTGATGTTAAAAAAAAAAACAGCTTTTAGGTAGAAATACTGAGTTCAGATTGGGGAAATGTGATATGTCTGGTCTTTAAGAATTGGAAAAAAGTATTTAGTGATATTTTACTTAGACACAGTGAATTTATGTGTGCTCTAAAATATGATTTAGAATTAAAACAATTTATTTAGAAATTCTAAATAAGAAAATAGGAATCAAATTCAGATCTTTACATATAATTTACATATATACATATAATTTATTTTCAGTAGGAATGAATTAATAATTGCTTATTTTAATTTTTTTCTAGAACATCTTCCTAAGCTCCAACCCAGACCATATTCATGTGCAAGGTACTGACGTTTATTAACATAATACTTAGCTTCTTTCTCCTAAAATGTAATGAAACTCTGACTTCCAAATGCTTGGTAGCTACAAATCCATTTACTGAAAACTTAGCAGATTTGTGCAGGACAGTAGCAGGCGTGATGCGGAGTGAAGAAGAGCAGGCTTGTCCTCCTGGAGTTCATAGGGTGTGGCTCCCGTGGTCCAGAGCCGTGTCCCCACTGAGCGAGTCTGCAGGTCCTCCACCTGTGGCGTTTACTGGTGTGCCCGGCCACCTTCCCTGGGTGGACGTAGGGAAGAGGGAGGAAAGCTGGTATAAATCTCATTCAGTCTTGGCGGCAAACGGGTAACCAGAAACTGTCCTGAATGACATCGCAAAACTAGGTCGGGGTCGGGGGGGCTTTGAAGTAAGCAGCAGAACTGTTTTCTGAAGAGGAAGAAGGTGGGTTTAGAGCCCATTAGGAAATACCCTCATGCAGTAAAAAAGGCCTAGCTTGGCCTGTATGTGTTAGTCCTGAGGCGGAGTTTACAAACTTATCTCTGTGTCTTTGCAGCTCGAGTCTGTTTCACCCAGGGAAGCTTCATTTCATTTTTAACATCGTGGAGTTTGGGTCTGACACCACGGCGGTGGCTCTGCGGAAGGGCGTGTGCACGGGCTGGCTGGCCACGTTGGTTGAACCGGTTCTTCAGCCGAACACACGTGCCTCCCGGGCAGACGGCGAGAAGGCCCTGGCGCCCGAGGTACTAGGAGTGGGCAGTTTGGGTATCATTAGAAGTGTGCTCTTTGCCCGATTAGAAAAAACAATGTAGGGTCCCCTGCATTGTCCATTCCCCTCAAATTATTCAAAGGAAGATTTATGCCCTACTTGAATTTTAATATCTCTTTTGGAAAGTCAGGAGAACATTACTTTCATTCAGTGTAGTCCATGTGTTTCCTAAATGTGTAAAGCATGAATTTTGTATAATACATACACTCTTTGCTTCTTGCTTGTCACTTCATAAAGGAGAAGACCTTGCGTCAGTGTTCTTGGTAGCTTGGCACAGGAGGGGTCAAGTGCGCGGTGAAGGCTGGCAATGAGGAAGAGCCTCATTTTGTGCTCAGTCGGTGTCCTGTGCCCCAGAGGAGTCATCTTAAAGTGGCAGCTGACAACCAGAGGTTAATTTTACGTCCTTCAGTTTGGGGTAGGATTTTACCCTGCCCGTTTCTTCCCCTTTTGCTGGAGCCGTGGTGTTATTTTATATTTTGATCCACACTTGGCAAAATCTCACTCGAGACCGTACGCATAGGGAGCAATTACCTTCTCCCTCCTCACCCACAAGGATGGTTGAAATTTAAAAGAAATTTCAGTCTTTGTCATGAAGGCTTCTCGATGGTATTGATGAATGAACATGTCAGTTGTAATGTTATCTTATTACTGGTTTGGTTGCTGTAAGTTACTGAAGTTAAAACGTTGACAGCACTTAGGGGGATTTAAGACTTCTGATACACACTTGAGTGAGCCTAAGGGAAGACTAGGGCTTAAAATTGCCCTTTAACTTGGTATTTTCCCAATCTGCTGCCTGGAGCAGGTTCTTTACCGTGTGTGTCCCTCATATCAACAAAATACTGAGAACATGAGAAACTTCTTTTTTGTAAAGAAATATTGCAGTGCTGACATGAAAGTATTGTGTCACTTCATGATCTCATAAAAATAGCAGATGATCTCCAGAAAGCTAAAAAAAAAAAACGTATATTGATGCTGTATTACAGACACCTTTGCGTGCCTTTCACATATTCTTTCTTTCCTCCCTCCTGCCGTTTTCTTCTTCTTTCCACATTTTAACAGACCTTTGTTGACTACCCAGTGTTGAGGCACTAGAGGTACATATAGAAAGGATATAATTTAAAGCTACTTAAATTTCGCTGTGCCGTGTAGCACCATATTTTATTCAGGATCCATCCACCGCATGCCCTCCCCCGACTGGTAGATAGTACTGTTGTTCACAGATGCCCCTGCCCCCTGAGGAAGAGTAGACTTTCCCTCCCATTCATGTGTAGCCTGGCCATGTGACCAGCCTTGGCTAGTGAAAGGTGAGCAGACAGGATTATGCCACATCTCAGCAGGCGCTCTGAACCTGATAGGTTGCTGTGGCTTGCCTCTCTTGCTCTTTCGCTCTGACATCGGATGGAATGATTCAGGTCAGGGATGCTCCTTGGGTTTGGATCCAAGTGAAGGAGATCATGGTGCAGAGCTGCAGCCGTTGAGCAGAGCCAGAAGTAAGCGTTTGCTGTTGTAAGCCATCGGAGATTTACAGCAGGAGCTGACTAGTGTTCTGGTCTCTTTGCCGTCCCTGGAACATAGGAAGTGTGGTCTCTTTAGCAGTTTCCTGCCATACCCATCCTATCCTGTTTTATTTTGCTTCCTGGGACTTATCATTACCTGTCGTTCTATAAATATATGTTTGTTTATTGTCTTTTCCACCCACTAGAATATAAGTCCCATGAAGACAGATTTGGTTTTGCTCATTTCTCTGTCCTAGTGTTTGTCATATCGAGTACCTTCAATAACATTGTTCAGTGGATGAATCAAGTGAATAAGCCTAATATAATATTAATTACAGTTTCACTCCAGAATGAGAACAATCAGTTGATATAGCTCTGCCAGTTCTCCGTTTAAAAAGTACTGTGTTCATCCTGTTGATGAACTTCAGACAATTTTCCTTGAATTAAAGGTTAAAATATATACAATTATACCAGTAGGGAATGGAGGGAAGATTCCTGTCATTCTTAACTGTTATTATCACTCTGTGTAACGAAAGCATATGGCAAAGTGAAACTGAAAGATGAATATATTTACAAATTGATTCCCTTAAGTATCCCTGGCACATGATTTAGAAGAAAACCCTTTTGAAATTATAGCAGGAAGATTTTGTTTATCTATATATCACTTATTCTAGTTTTGCAACAAACACAGGTAACATGGGACCTAGAGTAGCAAATGTAGCAGTGCTCTAGTATCTTTGGGGCAGCCCCTTAATTTCTCTTCTGCTTGCCTAATTTTCACTTAAAACCTTCACCCCATCTTGATGTTAATCTTCATTGCCCCTTTATGTCCTAACATGAAGAAGAATGTCTTCATTTTTTTTGTGCATTTCTTCATGACACCTATAATGGGTTGCCTACTAGGAAGCAGATCTTTTTCTTGGGCCTAGAAAAACAACTCAATTATTATTTATTCAGTGTTCCAACTCAGAAATATCGTGCCTGTCATTTTTAAAATACCTTTGATTTGGATAGAAAAGAAAAATTTACAAGACAGACTTGTTTATTTTTCTGTACTGACAAATGTGTTTGTGGTTTCAGTAAGATTTAATGCTGCAGTTTAATTTTATAATGCTTCTTTGAGGGGAAGTTGCACTTTCTGATTTCTTTAGCAGGCATCACCTTGGTTATATGCTTTTGTCTGTTTTTTTTCCCGAACTTATGAGCATTGGTTTAATATTTCAGATATCCATATCTCCTCGGGCAACAAATTTTTTCCATTTACCAAATGACCCCTCAGTCCCCATCATAATGGTGGGTCCAGGAACCGGCATAGCACCTTTCATTGGCTTCCTGCAACATAGGTATGTGTTTTCTTTGGCTGGTGAGAAAATGTGTCCCTTGTGGTCCTGGGTGGAAGTATGTAAAAGAGAGCTTTTTTTGTTTTTCAGTGGTTTTGAGGATATTGGACTTTGGTTGTAAAATTTTTATTTTAAAATATTATTATCAAATATGTGATAGCATAGCATAATTTGTCACCATGGGAAAAGTAAATATATCTTCTAGAAATTGTGCTTTGTACTGGAACTTCCATTTTTACTCTAGTACATTCTTTTTCTTTTTCCCCTGCTGAACCATAGTTTATAGTGCATGTATTTGGGGACAAATTTCAAGCACACCTTTATGCTGTGGTGATGTGCAGCTGTCCCATCTATTCCTTAGCTAGATAAAATTGGTAGTCACAAAGATCCAAGTGCACCAACAGTTTCAAAGTTAAACCCTTAACATCAGTAATTTTCAACAGAATGATATTAATACATGTATCTTTGTATCAGAACACAACTGTTTTTTATAAAATAAATAAATAAAATTGTGCTTCTCTCCCTGTTTGTGAAATAACAACTCTTAGGTAATGTTCCCCAGATAGTGGAGTAATATCCTTTGTACTAAGTCTTTTTGTTGTTTTCTTTTTTTTTTTCTTAAGAAATCAAAAAAGTAGGGCGTGTCCATCATTTCTGAAACATTTCACAGCAGACCATTCTACCTTTTAAAGCCTGGTGCCGGGACTTCCCTGGTGACGCAGTGGTTGAGGGTCCACCTGCCAATGCATGGGACACGGGTTCGATCCCTGGTCTGGGAGGATCCCACCTGCTGTGGAGCAGCTGGGCCCGTGTGCCGCGGCTGCTGAGCCTGTGCTCTAGAGTCTGCAAGCCACAACTGCTAGGCCCGTGCGCCACAACTGCTGAGGCCCGTGCACCTAGAGCCCATGCATGCTCTGCAACAGGAGAGGCCACTGCAATGAGAGGCCCATACACCGTGGCGAAGAGTGGCCCCCGCTCGCCACAACTGGAGAGGGCCCACGCGCAACAGTGAAGACTCAACGCAGCCAAAAATAAAGAAAATGAATGAATTTATTAAAAAAAAAAAATCCCGGTGCCACTTTTCTATTATGTTAATTGAGAGTTAATTTTTATTCATAAAATTGTTATGAATATTTAATGTAGGAATTAGTCTGGGTTTCACAATGTGATAATTTGAATTATCCTCACTACAGAGATGTCATGTAAAGCTCATAGATGTCTGCAGTTCGTAGGTAAGCTTACTTTTTGTAGTGTCTGCTGGAGTGGCCCAGGTACCCTGCGGGTAGTGAAATGTTAATTCAGTACATGGACTTTGAGTGACTGCGAAGGTGGATTTTACAGACCTACCTGGAGAGGTAAAAGGAAAAAGAAAGATTGCTTGTACCTATTCTTTATATCAAACCTCTCAACTTTCTTTTTTACTTAGAGAGAAACTGCAAGAACATCACCCAGATGGACACTTTGGAGCAATGTGGTTGTTTTTTGGCTGCAGACATAAGGATAGGGATTATTTATTCAGGTACTTCACAATTCTAGCATTGTAAGACTCAGCCATGCCGTACAATGCTAATTTCAGACTTTTTCAACTTTAAATTACAAACCTTCCAGTGACCTATTAGATATTGTATTTCAGAGAGGAGCTCAGACATTTCCTTAAGTGTGGAATTCTCACTCACTTGAAAGTTTCCTTCTCAAGAGATGCTCCTGTGGGGGAGGAAGAAGCCCCAGCAAAGTATGTGCAAGACAGCATCCAGCGTCACAGCAAGCAGGTGGCAAGGGTCCTTCTTCAGGAGAATGGTCATGTTTACGTGTGTGGGTAAGTGGCCATCATGCTCAAGTGCTGGGGAGGGGAGGGCAGTCAGTAATGTTTATTAAAGAGACCAGGGACCGATTGGTTAATGATCTGGACATGTATGGATGAGAGGTTTGATTCTTAAATACAGGAATAGAAATACAAGCTCTAAAATGATTTTTAACATACACTTAATAGCCAAGAAGTTGGCCAGCGTGGCCCCCCCCCTCAAAAAAAAGAAAATTAACTCATGCATTGGGGAATGCTTTGTGCTGTTTTAAATACGTTTTTAGCCTCTTAACGTTACATTCTGTCTCAGGATTGATTTTGTTGTATCAGTAAATAGTGAATATGTGATTTGTGCAGTCGACCTAGCCAAGGAAAACAGCTTTGGTTTTGACTCTGAGAATGTGGGTCTAGGATCCTTTTTCTTTAAGGCATAATTTATGATGTCAAAGTTGACATAAGCCAGGAGTCATTCTTATATTTCATCTACTTTTTGATATAAGATCCATTATAGAAACCCAAGATTGCCATAGAAAATAAAAATTTTAGGAACTTAGCTACTTGTTTTAATGGAACTCAAAAATGTTTACCAGTTAAAAAGGAGTTTTGAAATAAGAAATTACTCTTTTTTTATCCTAACACATCCCTAGCATTTAAAACATTCCGTAAGTCATCAGGTCAGGTTTTTTTGTTTGTTTGTTTTAAACTATGATACAGAGAAAGAACTACTGGCATAGTGACATAGAATACATATAAATATAATTGAAAAGGTTCATAAAACAAAACTTCCTTTTTCTACTTACTTTTTATGACACATTCTGATAACTTATATTTCGTTTGTTCTATCATTTTACAAAAATCTGACCTTGGCTACAAAGTTGATTTCATGACCCATTAACGACTCCTCAGCTAGAAAACGCTGCTCTAGGTCAGAAAAGGCAGAGCTTCTGGACGCTGTGTTGGTTTACATTTTCATTTACTTTTAGTGAAGCATTTGATCTTTCTTTTGTTTGCAGAGGACAGTGCTGTCAGTGTCAGATATAGGTTGAAGGCTTAGATGCAGCTCTAATAATGGAGGTGAAGTCCATTGTGCAAACATAAGTACAAATATATGAGTAACTGGTAATTGAGAACTTGGAGGGGTTCTTAAACATCTTAAAAAACTCCTAAAACAGTAACCCAGAAATAACTGCATCGTCACTGGTGCTTCATTTTTCACATCCGTGAAGTGAAGCTGATAGCGTTCATAGCTGGTCAGAGGTGAGGGCTCAGAGTGACATCCCACGGCACTCTTAACATGGACCGAACGCAGGAGACTGAGAAGAACAGCCACTGAGGAAGGAGCAAACTTGTCCCTAAGTCCAGGGGACACTGACTCAAAGGGGAGCCTTTGCTGCTGATAGTCAAGTGGGAAGCAGACAGAGGGGCCGGTAGGTTTGGCAGCTGCAGCCGCGGGACATGGGGAAGGGCCGTGGGGATAGAAGTGATCTCAGAGTACTTGAGGGGAGAGCATGACAGCCGTTAAAACTTTCTCAGGAAATTTTACTGTGAGGGGCAGGGCAAGTTCAATTCCTGAGACGTTAGAGTCCTGTCAGACACTTTCATTCAATAAACATTCGAGTGCCTACTAAGTATTTGGCACTTTGCAGATGTCGAGAGAGAAATGGTAAATGAGATGCACTCCTATCCCAAGCCACCTGCTCCCTGTGGGAAAGCCAGGTCAGCAGATGCTCACGGTATACCGGGTGCTGTGCAGGGGCCACAGGAGCGCACAGGAGGGGCCCCTTGCCCGACCTGCAAATGAAAGAGCTGGGACGTGGAAACACACTTAATAGAGGGCCAGCCCTTGGCAAGTTCTCAGTAAACGTGTCTGTTAATAACTCATCGTGTGCACGCGTGCATATGAAGGCTTAGACATGTCCGGGAGCTTGTGGCCCTCAGGAATGCCTTGAGAATAGAGGAAGACAGGTGAGGAGGGGCCCGATTGTGAGGTCCTCAGACATTTAAAGATTTCGGCTGCTCCCAGAGCACGGACGCCTTTGAAGTGTTTAAAGCTGTGAATGGGGTGGTCAGCATTGCATGTGACAGTGGTTCTGGGCGGAGGCCTGTCCCTGGGGGAGCAGTAGGTGCCTGGAGACTGAGGGACACTTTGCAGAGAAATGGAGGGAGGACTAAGGTGTAGTGACAGAGTCTCAGCAGTGAGATTCGTGAATTAAGGAGGATTTGGTAAAAATCACTGTTTCTTAAACAGTAATACCGTTATTCTTTTTTTTAGAGATGCTAAGAATATGGCCAAGGATGTAAATGATGTCCTTGTGGAGATAATAAGCAAAGAGGTTGGAGTTGAAAAACTAGAAGCAATGAAAACATTGGCTACTTTAAAAGAAGAAAAACGGTATCTTCAGGATATTTGGTGAAAAAATTGGAAAATAAAGGAAGAGAATTAAGCTTTTTGTCTGAAAGTACTAAAAGACAACTTTACTGAAGCTTGAGACTTCTGATTTTTAAAATTAAAATTTTTTTGACCATTTCTTGGAGGATGTCGGGGGGTGGCATGGGGAGTGGACCTTTTCACAGTGTAGGAAGCTTTCAATTCAGGTTCCCATATCTGCCCCGCCAACCCTCCCCAAACCGCCCTTAGCTGAAAAAGGCAGCCCGCACTCCCGCCAGCACCTCCCGGGGCGCCTCTCCCTCCGGGAGAGCTTCTGCAGGGACTGCGACCAGATCACAGGGCATCTCTAGCAGTACATGTGAAGGCTTCTCAGTACGGGATATGGGCACGAGCGTCACCTGGGTAGATAGTTAAATCTTGTGAGCTAGTCACCGTTTCTTTTTAAATAATCTAAAAATAATTTATATTCTTATGTAAAATATACGATAAAAATATTCATATTAGCGCATTAAAATTACATATGTATAGCGTATCTGATTATATGATTATCTAATTTTATCAAATGTTTTTTTATTACCAAAACTATATTTCTGATTAAAAAATATTTTAAGGTAATGCTTATAGGGATTTTTTTATGCTAGAAATCTGAAATATATTTTGAAATTCCACTCTGGCATGTGATTTATTTACCACAATTACTTCTTTTTAATATCACAGTGTCAGAATTTAGGGAATTTGCATTCACTTTACAGATGCGAGCAAATGCATATTTAAGTAAAGCTACACCCTTTTCTCCTCCTCTGTCCAGCCCCCAGCCCACCCCCATTCCCCACCTTTTCATTTCTGCTCCTTTTGGCATATTTTTTAGTTTTTCCACATAATCTATTTTACCTTCATGATATCACACAAGTTGTAACCTGGGCTTAAAATACCTACTTAATATCCTTGTATTTTTAAAATTGCTACTATTGTCTGCATATTTTATGTCTTCCAAATTCATATATTCAAATCCTGACTCCAGTGTGGTGGTGGTAGGAGCTGGGGCCTTTGCGGAATGGTTAGGCCATGACGCTGGAGCCCTCAGGAATGGGATCAGCGCCCTTGTTACAAGAGGCCCCGCAGAGCTCCCCGCTCCTTCCCCCTGTGAGGACATCGTGGAAGTCGGTTGTCTGCAACCCTGAGGCCTTCACCAGGACCCGACAACACTGGCACCTGGTCTTTCCAGCTTCCAGAACTGTGAGAAATTCTATTGTCTGTTAGCCACCCGGTGGTATTTTGTTACAGCAGCTCGAATGGACTAAGACAATTCCCAGTGACATGTTCTCTTTTAAGATTTTGTCAGAATGGAAATCAGAATGTAAAAGGGGTATGAAAACTTTTCTCCTACTCTCAGGTATATATTGTTTTTTTTATGAAAGAGATTGGCATTTAAAAAACAAATCTTCACCTGTCACAGGTTTCTGGTCATTTTGAAAAATGAAGATCTGAAGGAAATACTATATAATCTTAGGATTTGTTAAGGCTTCATGGCTGTTTATTATAATCTCTAATCTCATATATTTTACAATAGAAATATTTCCAAAAAAAAGACATAAGAAAACATAGCAAGCAGAATTATATGCATATGTTATATATATATCAACCAAAATAGACTCAAGGTGAAAACATGAAAGGGGACAAAGAACAATATTCCTTATTGATAACTAACAAGAATATATGACAATTAAGAACTTGTGTCCATCTTTTTGAATTATGGTTTTCTCAGGGTATATGCCCAGTAGTGGGATTGCTGGGTCATATGGTAGTTCTGTTTTTAGTTTTTTAAGGAACCTCCATACTGTTCTCCATAGTGGCTGTATCAATTTACATTCCCACCAACAGTGCAAGAGGGTTCCCTTTCTCCACACCCACTCCAGCATTTATTGTTTGTAGATATTTTGATGATGGCCATTCTGAATGGTGTGAGGTGATATCTCATTGTAGTTTTGATTTGCATTTCTCTAATGATTAGTGATGTTGAGCATCCTTTCATGTCTTCTGCCATCTGTATTTCTTCTGTATGTCTTCTCTGCCATCTGTATGTCTTCTTTGGAAATCTCGTCAGATAATGCCAGTTTTACAGTCTCAAAAAAAGATTATCAGACGCTATTGCAACAGTGGGTATTAACATCATATTTAATTTCTACACAAAACTTTATTGTTTTACTGAATATTTATTTCTTACTATAGTAAGCACTGAAAAAGATTGTTAGACAAGGAAGAATCAAGTTTACCTTATTTTAGGCAGTGATGGACAACATACAAGCTAAATAAATAAGAATATATATCATCGTGATTTCTTTTTTTTGCCCTGTACTCTGTCAACTAGCTGATAGCTTGTTACATAACTCTTCTAATTAAAGTAAGTGTGTTACACGGTCCGCTGTCCCCTGGGCTCCGGCGTTCTGCCCCAGTGACCTGAAGGTCGTGGCCCAGTGGCTCAGGGGAAGATCTAGGACACCCAGCAGGAAGGAAAGGAGGCGCAGGACCATGGGGACGGGCACAGACGGGCACGTTCTGCCATCTGTATGTCTTCTTTGGAGAAACGGTCTTCTGTCCATTTTAGGTCTTCTGTCCATTTTTGGATTGGGTTTTTTGTTTTTTAATATTGAGCTGCATGAGCTGCTTGTATATTTTGGAGATTAATTCTTTGTCAGTTGCTTCATTTGCAGATATTTTCTTCCATTCTGAGGGTTGTCTTCTCGTCTTGTTTATGGTTTCCTTTGCTATGCAAAAGCTTTTAAGTTTCATTAGGTCCCATTTGTTTATATTTTCATTACTCTAGGAGGTGTGTCAATAAAAGATCTCCCCACCAGTGTTCATTGCAGCACTGTTTACAATAGCCAGGTCATGGAAGCAACCCAAATGTCCATCGACAGATGAATGGATAAAGAAGATGTGGTACATATATACAGTGGAATATTACTCAGCTATAAAAAGGAATGAAATTGGGTCATTTGTAGAGATATGGATGGACCTAGGGTCTGTCATACAAAGTGAAGCAAGTCAGAAAGAGAAAAACAAATATTGTATATTAACGCATGTATGTGGAATCTAGAAAAATAGTACAGACGAACCTATTTCCAGGGCAGGAATAGGGATGCAGATGTAGAGAACGGAAGTGTGGACACAGGGAAAGGGGAGGGTGGTATGAATTGGGAAATTAGATTTGACATAAATACACTACCATGTGTAAAACAGATAGCTGGTGGGAACATGCGGTATAGAACAGAGAGCTCAGCTTGGTGCTCTGTGATGACCTAGATGGGCAGGATGGGAGGGAGGTCCAAGAGGGAGGGGATATATGTATACATACAGCTGATTCACTTCCTTGTACAGCAGAAACTAATACAACATTGTAAAGCAGCTATACTCCAATAAAAAGAAGTTTTGTCCGTATTGTTGTCTGTCCATGCGTGACTCCAAAACTGATAGGTCCCTAAAGACAGACTGAGGAGTGTCTGTAGTGGCCCCAGAACCTGACCCGAGCCATCTGATTTATGCACAACATCCGGGTTATTTCTGTTAGTTGTTAGATCCCAATTTCAGGTGCGTATTGATCAGCTGTTGCCTCACAGTGTGCCAGCAAGTGATGGTGAAACTAGATCCCAGGCCAGGTTCTGCTGCACATGCAGGTATTTAATAGTTTACTAGCAGTCAGGCATAAAACATCTTACAGCCTGTCATGTAAGCTTAATGAAGTTCCAGCCCTGTCTCTCTAGCTGGGCCAGCTACATCTTGCATAAAAAGTTTCACATCTTGTGTCAGTTTATTCAAGGTGGTTGTGACTACTCCAGGAGCAGGGTTTTGTTTCTCCTAGCAGCATTGTGAGCTACCCTCCAACCCTTTGGCTGGACACAGTGCTATTTTATGCCTCAGGCGCTACCCCAAGGGTCTTGCTAGAAAAAGTCTTTGACCTTGTTTATACTGCAGTGAAGAGTACCTCTGAGTTAATCTGTTCAAACTCCATCATATCTTAATAGCGCTAGGTATTCAGTAAGAGCCCCTTTCTAACCTCAGTTTTTCTAAGAATCTACTATTGGACACATTATTGTCAGTAACATAATGTTGATCAGTGATGAAATCTATTAATAGAAGAGCTTGGGGTAGCTGTCTGCATTAAGGTTTTCTTCATTATAATGCTAACTGCACCCTGAGGATTCCTTACTCTCTAACACACCTGTGTATCTGAAGTGTTCTAGACAGAATTCCAGGCACCGTAACACTGGGATACTAATCTGTTTAGTCATAAACTATCAGATAAAAAACTCGGAGAATTTGGCCTTTGCAGTTAGCAAAGTAGATGATGTACATGCTGCATCCAACAAACTAGGTACCCATATTGGTTTCAGATATACTTGAAACATTTTAAAAATTGACCATGAACTCGGCCATAAAGGAAAACTCAACAGATTGCATGAAATAAGGCATTGTTTGCTGATCCTAATAGAATTAAAAACTATAAAAAGCCCACAAAGGCCACATTGAAGAATTTTTAAACACATGCAAATGATTAATGGCATAGCAAATAAAACTAGATGACAAAAGATTTAGGACTGGTTTCTTCTAACGTGCTAACTGGACACACGGTTGTGGCCAAAGGAACACCCCGGAGGGAAATTTCATCCATTTCACAGATATTTTGAGGGCCTACTTTGCCAGGTACTGAAGTACTGTTGATACAGTAGTGAACAAAGTAGGTAAAATGCCTCTGTTCTCAGAGCTTACATTTCTATTTGAGGAGAGCCATAAATGAATGAATAAATAAATACCAATTACGATGTCTGAGAAGGTGATAAGCGTCATGGAGAAGGACAAACCAGGCTAAAGGGGCTTTGGTATGCGGTGTTGGAAGGGCCGTGCAACCAGACAGAGCAGTCAGGGAAGGGCTCACTGAGAAGGGAAAGATCTGGAAGAGAGCAGGCAGCCGGCTGCTGTGGATATCAGGACAGGGGGCAGTCCGTGCAAAGGTCCTGAGGTAGGACGGTGTCTGGTAAGTTGGAGGGAGAGAAAAGAAATGGGGAAATCCGATGATGTGTTGCCTTGAGGTCATTGTAGATTTTGGGTTTTACTCCTAGTGACTGGAAAGCCATTGGATCAGAGGAATCACATGATCTATTGATAGTTTACAGTCTGCAGGACTTAACTCTGGCTGTTGTGGTTGAGACTGAACTGAAAGAGGCAAGGATTGAACGTTGAAATCACTTAGAGAGTTGACATAATACAAAGGGTCCGGTCATCAAATCAGACTCACGAGAGTCAGAAATCTTAACCTTCTCCAGCTTTACTAATGTCAAGGATGCAGGTAAATGCAGGACACGTGGAGAAGGGAGAAACCTAGGACTGCCTCCACCACTCCCTAGAATCTTCCTGCTGCATTAGGCCCTTGCAGACCGAGATTATCATAAAACGCATACATTGCAAATAGGGCATCACTTACACAAAAGGGACTATTTAGGTCGTGGAATATCTCTTTTATATGCCCAAAATTACACAGCTAATGCAACACTTTCTGGAACGCCAAGCCCTATAAATCTATGCATCCTAGGTTTATCTAGGTGAGCACTGTAGGCAAACCAAGGACATCCCACCAAAAGTATTCAGTAATTATATTAGCTGTAATTGTACTAGCAATCCAAATAAAAGCAAGATTATTAAGCAAACCAAGCCATATGTTATTTAGAAGAGGTAGACTTTAAGTTGGAAGGTTTGGAAAAGAATACCATGCAAACAAAAGAAAAGCAAGTGTAGTTAAATTCATATACAAAGGAGGCTTAAAGCAAGAAATATCACAAGAGATTTTCATGGTGATTAGAGTTGATTGATGAGAAAGACATGAAAATCCTAAATATGCATGCACTCAATAAAAAAGCTGCAAAATATATAAAGCAACAATTGTCAGAACTAAAAGGAGGAAAAGCCAAATCCAAAATCACATTTGGAAAGTTATACCATAGAAAGAACAAGCAAAGGAGAGTAAGCATTTAAAAGATTTTTAACAACACAATAGGATCTAATTGATGTCTATAAGACACTAACACCAACAACTTCAGAACAGAACTTGTCTTCTAGTTTACATTGAATATTTACCAGAATAGACCAACTTTTAAAGAGATAGGAACTGTACGGTAGGTTTTCTGAGAATTAAACTAAAAGTCAATAACTAAATGAAACTAGAATAACCTCAAAATATTTGGAAAATAAGCAACACAAAGTAACCTATGAGTCAAGAAAAATCACAAGGAAATAAGAAAATATTTTGATGAAGATGAAAAAAGACTCCAAAATTTGTAGTATGCAGCTAAATCAGTGCTCTGGGGGAAGTTTGTGCATCTAAATTCTTATAAAATTAAAAAAGCTCAGAAGTCAATGATCTACGCTTTAATACTAGGAAGTTAGGAAAGGATCAGTACGTTAACTACCAAGAATATGAAAGGAGGTAGTAAAGATAAAAGAAAATGAAATAGAAAAAACAATGTATAATAGAGAAAACCACCAAAGCAAAAATTGTTTAAGATTTTTCCATCTTTATTGAGGTATAATTAACAAATAAAATTGTGTAGAATTATAATGTACAACGTGATGATTTGATCTATGCATACTTTGTGAAATGATGACCACATCAGGTTAATTATCACATTCATTGCCTCACATAGTTATCATATTTGAGTGTGTGTGATGAGAATGCTTTTAAGATCTACTCTCTTAGCACATTTCAAGTATACAATACTGTATTATTAACTATGGTGACCATGCTGTACATTAGATTCCCAGATCTTATTCATCTTTTTTTTTTTTTTTTTTTTTTTGGCGGTATACGGGCCTCTCACCGTTGGGGCCTCTCCCGCTGCGGAGCACAGGCTCCAGATGCGCAGGCTCAGCGGCCATGGCTCACGGGCCCAGCCGTTCCGCGGCATGTGGGATCTTCCCGGACCGGGGCACGAACCCGTGTCCCCTGCATCGGCAGGCGGACTCTCAACCACTGCACCACCAGGGAAGCCCCAGATCTTATTCATCTTATAACCAAAGGCTTGTACCCTTTGACTGGCATCTCCCCATTTCCCCAGCCTCCAGCCTGGGGTAATCACCATTCTCCTATTTCTATGACTTTGACTTTGTTCTTTTTGGATTCCACATATAAGTGAGACTGTACAATATTTGCCATTCTCTGGCTTATTTCGCTTAGCATAAATGTCCTCTGTGTTCATTCATGTTGCAAACGGCAGGATTGCTTTCTCGGCTGAGTAATATTCCATTGTGTATATTGTTACAGATAAACTGAGGCATATTAAACATTTTAAGATTTTATTTGAGCAAAAATCAGTTCAAACCAGGCAGCACCAAACAGGAAACTTTCAGGAGTGCTCCACCTGTGGAAACTAGGGAAAGACTAATGAGGAAGATGAGGAAGCGAAGCAAGGGAATTGTTTGCTTGGCCATGGCTTAAGCAGGTACGTTATTTGGGAAATCCTATTTGGCTGTTTCTGATTTGGCTGTCTGTCCTTAGGTTTTGATTTCTTAACCTTGAGGCACTACAGGCTTAGGTTTGGGTGGCTTACATAGGCTGCCAAGGCATTAAAGCCACCTCAGGGCTTCCCTGGTGGCGCAGTGGTTGCGAATCTGCCTGCCAATGCAGGGGACACGGGTTCGAGCCCTGGTCCAGGAAGATCCCACATGCCGCGGAGCAACGAAGCCCGTGCGCCACAACTACTGAGCCTGCGCGTCTGGAGCCTGTGCTCTGCAACAAGAGAGGCCGCGATAGTGAGAGGCCCACATACCGCGATGAAGAGTGGCCCCGCTCACCGCAACTAGAGAAAGCCCTCGCGCAGAAACGAAGACCCAACACAGCCAAAAATAAATAAACAAAAATTGTTAAGTGTTTAAAAAAAAAAAGCCACCTCAGCCTACCGACCTCCTTGTTTAGTTAATGTAACGATATATACCACATCGTCTTTATGCATTCATCTGTCGACGGACACTGAGGTTGTTTCCATACCTTGGCTATTGTGAGCAAAGCTGTAACAAATATGGGAGTGCAGATATCTCTTCGAGATCCTGATTTCATTTCCTTTGGATGTATATCAAGAAGTGGGATTACTGAATCATATGGTAGTTCTATTTTTAAGTTTTTGAGGAACCTCCATAGTGGCCATGCCAATTTACATTCCCACCAAAAGGGCACAAGTGTCCCCTTTTCTCCACATTCTCACCAGTACTTATTATCTCTTATCTTTTTGATAAGAGCCATCCTAGCCGGTGTGAGATGATAGCTTATTGTGGTTTTGATTTGCATTTCCCGATGGTTAGTGATATTGAACACCTTTCCATGTACCTGTTGACCATTTGTGTCTTCTTTGGAAAAATGTCTGTTGTCTTTTGCAATTTTTTTTTTTTTTACTACTGAGTTGTATGTTTTTTATATATATATATATATATATATATATATATATATATATATGATATTATTAAGCCCTTATCAGATATATTATTTATAAATATTTTCTCCCATTCCATAGGCTGCTTTTTCATTTTGCTGATGATTCCCTTTGCTGTGCAGAAGCTTTTTAGTTTGATGTAGTCCCATTTATTTATTTTTGCTTGTGTTGCCTGTGCTTTTGGTTTCATAACAAAAAATCATTGCCAACCAATGTCAAGGATCTTTTATCCTATGTTTTCTTCTAGGAGTTTTATAATTTCAGGTCTTACATTTAAGTTTTTAATTCATTTTGAGTTAATTTTTGTAAGTGGTATAAGATAGGGAACCAGTTTCTTTTGCATGTGAATATCCAGTTTTCCCAACACCATTTATTGAAGAGACTGTCCTTTTGCCATTGTGTGTTCTTTGTGCCTTTGTCAAAGATTAGTTGACTGGGTATGTGTGGGTTTATTTCTGGGATCTAGATTCTGTTCCATTGATCTGTGTGTCTGTTTTTATGCCAGTAACATACTATTTCGATTACTGCAGCTTTGTAATATAGCTTGAAATCAGGGTGTGTGATGTCTCCAGTTTTGTTCCTCTTTCTCAAGATTGCTTTGGCTATTTGGGATATCTTGTGGCTTCATACAAATTTTAGGATTGTTTTTTCAATTTCTGTGAAAAGTGCCAGTGGAATTTTGGTAGCAATTTCACTGAATCTATAGATCACTATAGATAGTAGGACATTTAATAGTGTTATTTTTTTCCAATCCATGAACATGGACTATCTTTCCATTTATTTGTGTCTTCCTCAATTTCTTTCATCTATGTCTTATAGTTTTGCAAAATTCAACATCTTTTTATGATAAAAACTCTCAACAAATTGGGTACAGAAGGAACGAACCTCAACATAATAAGAAAATACCTGCACGTTTGATGTCAGAAGTATTGTGAGTGAAAACAGTTTGGTTACCAAGCCTGAATTAAGAGATTTATGAACAAGCTATGATCACTTAGGAAAAAATAAAGGATATTGTATTTCTGTACATCCAGATTGTTACTATAAATTTAAAACTTGCTACATGAAAAATAAACAGTTACCTTAAGTAAGTTTAAGTAAGTCTTAAACCTGGACTTTCTGATCAAACTTTAGTGTGTCCTTCTGATCTCCCACTGCTCCCAAGTGCCTAAACTATTATACCTTGGCTTTAAAATCCCCATGGCAATAAGACGATTTCCAATAACCTGGGGCTTCTAAGGTGTGTTGCTTTCTTGCCTATTCAGGACTGTTTCTTCACTCTGTGGATTTTTTTCACTGGACATGACTTGGCTTTATTTGAATTTTCCTAAAATGTTATCACCGAGTGGGTTGTACTTCAATTTCATCTTTAATCAGTCAGATTAATAAAATACTGGAAAGAATATCCACATTAATAAATTTAAGCTTTAAGTTCTTTAATCACAGCACTAATTATACTTTAAAGTTATCTCAACTGGATTTGTATTTTGCCATGATTGGGGACTTAAATTTTTATCCATTTATTTATTTTCTTTTAATTGAAGTGCTTAGCTCATTCTGGTTTACACAGAGATTCCCATGATTTTCTTTTTTCATGTTTGGTGATGGAAAGTTTCATTCAGCTTCAGTATGTGCTTGAGGGGCATTGTGGTGGGGATGGGGGGAAAGTTCATAGTCTGGAATCAGAAACTTAGGAGCTGCAGCTCCTTGGAGAGACAGAGAGCACAGTAGTTAATAGCATAAATACATGTTTGAAACAGACACATGTTTGAAACTCAGCTCTCATGCGTGGTTGATGGCTTTGAACAGGTTATTTAACCTCTCTTTGCCTCAGTCTGTTAAATGAGGATTATGAGCTAATTTATATAAAGAACTTAGAATAGCTCCTGGCATTCAGTGAGTCCTTTATAAGTGGAACTGCTATTAATGATAACAACTTCAGATTTTTGTTTTTGTTTTCTCTGTGATATATATTTCCATTTTTTTCTATAAAATGCCGAGATATAAACTACGATAATTTCTGGTCCTGTAAGATTCTCAATTTATTTTGCTTCTGAGTTATTAGTGATAAATATTTAATGGTTCAAACATGAAAAGTAAGCATTCATGAATATGGACAATTTCAAATAGCTCTACACAGACCCAGAGCTGCCTGAATTACAATTTTTGGTGAGATGAATGAATGCCCTGCCTCACATGCTGACTGCCATGTAGAATGTCCCATGTAATAAGGTCTGGTCAGTTCTGGTTTCCCTCCTGCTCTGTGAGCCACAAAGATTAGTCCTTCTAGTCACTCAGGTGATGCAGTTTACCAAATGTTTGTGGACATACATGTCAAGGTGGCTTATTTTCATCAAAGTTGAAAACTGAGATAATTTAAATACTTTTGCAATATTTGAATGGATATGATAAATTTTCCCGCTCAGGAAGGAACATTTTCTTTTAACATCTTTATTGGAGTATAATTGCTTTACAATGATGTGTTAGTTTCTTCTTTATAACAAAGTGAATCAGTTATACATATACATATGTCCTCACATCTCTTCCCTCTTGCGTCTCCCTCCCTCCCACCCTCCATATCCCACCCCTGTAGGTGGTCACAAAGCACTGAGCTGATCTCCCTGTGCTATGTGGCTGCTTCCCACTAGCTATCTATTTTACGTTTGGTAGTGTATATATGTCCATGCCACTCTCTCACTTTGTCCCAGCTTACCCTTCCCCCTCCCCGTATCCTCAAGTTAAACACTATTAAAAGCAGTGTTGTTAAATCAGTTCTTCCAGGCTTCCATCTATGCTTTGTTTAATGCTAACATTTTTCTTTTTAAATGAGGTTGATTGACATTTCATGGAGATCCAAATATCGCTTTTGACATCCATTAAATTTTCATGACCTAAGGTTCAGCTGTGTTTTTATAGGTTAGGACAACTTTTACTTTTAAAAGTATTCTTTTAGGTTAAGAATATTAAACTAGAGTTGGCTGAAGTATGTTGAATGCATTTTATTGTCTGATCAGTCTCTCTTCAGCATTTATTACGTTCAGTGTACATGTGTGCACAGCCCACCATTGTAAACAGTGGGTGGCATGATCTGAGGAGAAACCCAGTTCAGAACCTAGGCTTCCTTGGTCTGCCCACTTCTGCCATGTGTCTCATACCAGGGTTAACAGAGTTTATCCACCCCTGTGTGTCAACCCTGTGGGCCTCACGGAGTCATCACTGCGATTCTGTGAGATACGTGTTGTTATTCTTAGTCTGCAAATGAGAAGGTTTGGCTAAGAAGATTTAACTGCTCCATAAACTCACACAACCTTATTTTTCTTCTAAATGAGTATCTTGGTTATTCTCAGGTCTTTGTTATTCTTTGTAAGTTTTAGAATCAGCTTTTCAAGTTCATCAAAACAACCTGATGAGATTTTTAAACTGGAATTGCCTTGAATACATTTTGGTAGGACTGAAATCTCTGCCATATTGTTGCTTGCTATCATGAAAATGATTCTGCTCTCCATTTGATTAAATCTTTTGTAATGTCCTTCAGTAAAGCTTTGTAATTTTTTTCACACAGCGTTTATACATCTTTTGTTCATTTTATTCTTAGGAACACTGGATATTCTGTGATTCTTAAATTACTTTCTAAAAACTTTAAATGACTTTCTAGAATTTGAAAAAAGCTAGTTTGAAAATAGGATATAGATAATATTAATCATAGGAATTTAGTAGATTTATCAAATAATATTAAATAGCTTTACTAAACCACACAATAATAATATTATTGTAGAATTAATTCTGATCAGCTTAGAAAAATTAAACTCCAGGCTTTATTCTGATTTTGCCGCTTTTCTCACTAACATCTTTCTGTTCCAGAGCCCCACGCAGGACACCACATTACATTTAGTGTTCTTATCTCCTCGGTCTCCTCCAGCCTGTGACAGTTTTTCAGCCTTTCATTGTTTTTCATGACACTGAAGTTTTGAAAAGCACTTGTCAGGTATTTTGTAGGAGGTCCTTTGTTTGGGGTTTGCCTGATAGTTACTTATGGTTACACTGGGATCGTGGTTTTTAGAGAATACACCAGAGGTGAGATGTCACCTTATTTCTGGGAGCACGTGGCATAACATGATTAATCACTGGTGAGGTTAACCATGTCACTTGGTTAAGGTGGAACCTGCTGGCTTTCTCCACTGGGAAGTTCCTATTTTTCCTTTTCAAAATGAGTCACTAAGTCCAGCCCATATTAAAAGGGAGGGAAATTAAGCTTGACCTCCTGGAGGAGTATCTATATGTATTATTTTTATGCTTTGTAAGGAAATTTTTCCCTTCTCCAAGTTATGTATTTTATTTTATCATCTGTTTCTATCAGATCGACTCATGGGTATTTATTTAAATACTATGGGTTATAATATTATGTTTTTTTTGCTCAAATTGTTCATCTTTGACTACTGCAAGGTCTTTCAGGTTGACTCTTGTGTCCCTGCAATATGCCCCTTTGTTTTACTTTCTAAGTACTTCCTTATTTTCTGGCACTCTGAGGTGTTCCAGGATCATCTTGTATTCTCCCTGCCCCAGTGTTAGAATCAAACATTTTCCCAAAGAGCCCTGATTCCTTCTATTAGAGAACCCCTGATGACCACTGATCTCTTTTCTATCTCTCTAATTTTGCCTTTTCCAGACTGTGACTTGATTAGAATTATACAACAGGCTGCTTTTTGGGTGGGTCTTCCTTCATTTAGCAAAATGTCTCTAAGATTCATCCATGTGATTGTGTGAATTGACATCTAGTTCCTTTTTATTGCTAAGTAATATTTCATTGCATGGATATACAAAAGCTTATTCATTCACCGATTGAAAGAAATATTCTGCACGAACATAAGTTTTCAATTCACTTGGATAAGTATGTGGGAGTGGGATTTCTGGGTCAGATGCTAAGCTTTTCTTTTCTTTTCCTTTTAAAAAATAAAATTTCTAAGAAATTGCCAAACTGTCTTCCAACGCAGCTGTCTTGTTTTGCATTCCCAACAGTGATGGCTGAGAGCTCGTGCACTTATTCTGAGAGTAAATTACTAGGAGCTCAGCCTTGTTACAGCTTCAGGACTGTCCCGTCTGCGGTCTCTGGGGCATCACGTGTTACCGCATTCAAACAGGAGAGTCAAAATTTCAAACGATGGCATGGAGATGATAGAAACAAAGAGACAAAGCTTGAGTTACTTGAATTTTGTTATTCTGTATGACCGCTTGAAATTTTTCTTCATGGTGACTTTTTTTAACATTGGAAAACACTTACTTGCTTCAGTCTTCCTTTATAGGTGAAAAATGCTTTGAAATATAGGTGTAGCCGTGATCATATGGTGTGCTCATTAAGAAGCTCTGCGTGGACTACAGACCAACGCTGGGACATCCACCTCAACCTCTGAAGTGCGTTGCCGTCTGAAAATTAACGTGGATACGACAGGTGCTTCTCAGATTTTGTTCTCTACCGTATGTGATTTTTTTTTTCCCTGAGCCATCTTCTTTTCTGGTGTAAACTTTTAAATCAAGTAAATCAGATATAAAAATATTTATAAACAGCCAGAATCAACACTAAAAACAATATAGTGAAACCCACACTTTAAAACTGTTCCTTGAAGATCAGCACACAGAAACTGTGGAGAAAACCATTAACCAAACAACAATAAAACTTAAGTAAATGGACATTTGTACAGAAAAAATATCCAATTTAAGGCAGAACGTCAGGAGAAAGGACAAAAGGGGCTGGCCTTGTGCTGCCAGAAGGAACTGCAGGGCACATTTGAGTATTTTATTAATTTCACCAAGAACTGGACAGTTCTTCTGAAGCAATGGGTTAAATATTCTCAATGTTTCTTAACATCCAGCCCTTTTCTCAGACTCTTTTGGGCATTTTCACTTAATAGAAATTTATGGTGAAGGTATGTTAGCGGAAATTCTTGACTGCAGAGACATTTGAAAGCCATTAGAATCAGTCCTGAAGGAACAAAGACAATAGCAGTATTTCAATTTCTGGAATTTATTGTGAAATGTGATTTTTTTTCTTTATGGATCTCTGACAAACTTACATTTAAGACTTTTCCTAGCAATTCATATATCTGTTTCTTTACATGAATAAAACTTTCCAAACTTAACATTTTTTTAAGGTTTTGAAAATAACATTTATTTCTTAAAAGTTAACATGTGCATCATAGGAAACCAAAGAACACAAGAAGCAAAAAACAAAGTCATCCGTCCTCACAAGCAGTTTACCATTTGATGTGTCCTTCTAGGTCTCGTTTGTATATTTAAACACAACGAAGCATCCATTTTTATGTAATTAAGATCATACAGTTATGTATCATGCTTTTTCACACATCATGAATATTTACCGTTTCAAAGTCCCAAAGCTATGAGTATTTTGATAACCAAAAATACACTACACCAACTCAATCTGGAAGGAGAAAAAATGTAATCCTTTCTTGGCGACAAAAACTTCAGAAAAGACAAAAATGGCAACAGGCCTCTATCTAGAAAAAGATATTGGCAAAGTTATGATTAAAATACTATATTCCCTTAACGTTCAATTAAAAATGAGACATAAAGCAACAGAGTACCCAAAGTATAATGCTTTTAAGAGGATTCATTATCTGATCTAAACTATTAAAGTATTAGCAAGGAGGTAGGTTTCCACTGAATTACTTAACAATGTATTCCTATCGTACAGCTAAGAGATGCACACAAATCAATGGTTACCATCAAAATATAAAAAGGAACACATCCACATACTTCCCTCCCTTTTATACTTCCTTTTGCCTCTCTGCTGCCAACCTAATGAACAAGTCCTGGTGTACACTTCTCAGATGGTTTAACAATTCCATGTCCAAGATGCTACTTTTTTTTATCAATTATAACAAAGATATTTACAAATTGGTTAATTCACTAGCTCTACTTTTTATCATACATTGTCACCTCAGGACTCCTAAAAAGCCTAGATGTTGCAAAATAATGAATGAACCTTGTCCATAGTAAGCATTGGTACTTTACAAAAATGCACATTTAGACCTATGGTTATAACCTAAAACTGTCTTCTAGATATGGAGACATTAGCCAAGAGCCCTTCCCTTCACACTTCCTCTTACCCCTCCTCCAGCATATCAGCAACCAAGTACAGGACTGTATCTAGCTCCAAGACGTGGATTAACATAGACGCTCCCAGAAGACACAGCCCTTCCTAAAAACCAACAAAAGGGCATTTATTAAGGGGTTATTTTACTACCTCTACTTTTAATATACTTTGGGCACTAGGACTTGCTTATTCTTTAATACACAGCAATATTAACTAAAACACACAAATAGAACAATGGTTAGACAATCTGAACTTGTCTGAAGACTCATGGGCACAGATCCCTTCTCTGTACCTCCTTCCCTGTCCGCTCCCGCCTTCCCACCACCCAGTGAATAGTCAGCTCACTCTCCAAGACTCAAGTTTAACAATTTTCACTCCCCCAATACAACCATTCCTATGAATTAACAGAAAACAATACTTAAAAAGGTGTTACTTTTAACTCTCTACTTTCAACATATGTTGTGCACTTTTACACATCTAGAAAGATTAGATGTTTCAAATACGGATTTAAGTTTGTCCACTATATATATATGTAGTAGCACTGAAGAAGCTGCACACAAAGGCTATAGTCACAAAGTGTCTCCTAAACAGGAACACTCTGGCCTAGAACACGTCCCCTTTTCATCTCTATCAACCCAGTGGACAAGAATAATAAGCATCTGTAATGCTTACAGGGGATTTTAACAATTTCACTTCCTGCAGTTGTTTTCAGAAGTCTTTCCTATGAATTTTAACACAAAGTGTACACAATGTATTTATCGGCTATTTTTGTCATACACTGGCAACCTCTTTAACACCTAGGAAGACTAGATGTTGTAAATTTGGACCTCTGTCCTTCACTATGTACACAGCCAAGTAAAACAAAACGCAGAGACATATCGGACAATGGTTAGTCTTGGTATAAAGCCCTTTACACTTTCTTCTTTCTTCCTGAACCAGCACAAATAAAATAATGTGTACTGCTCAGAGAGGTGGTTTGATCATTTCGATCACTCCATTTCTAAAAGACAGTACTCCATATGAATTTTAACAAAAGGATATATCTACAAAATATGTTACTTCACTACCTCTACTTTTAACATACGTTGTGCACTTCTAAACATCTAGAAAGAGTAGATGTTTCAAATAAGGACTTAAGTTTGTCCACTGTATACGCAGTAGTGTTGAATAAACTACACACGTGTAACAATGGTTAGATCTGAAAGTGTCTTCTACATAGGGACGTTCTAATCTAGAACACTTCGTTTCTCCCAGTACCTCCTTTCCGCCGTCCATCCAACATCGGGCAGGTACAGGCACAGGTGTCACTTAGATGTGATTTACAGTTTCACTTCCAAAGGCCCTTTTCAGAAGACGGCCTTTCAATGAATTTTAACACAAAGTGTACAACATGTGTTAGTTTACTAACTCTACTTTTGTCATACATTGGCAACATCTTTAATACCTAGAGACTAGATATTATAAAATTGGGACCCATTGGTCCAGTATATACAAAATATATACAGTGAAGTTAAACAAAATGCATGTAACATATAGAGCAATGGATAAGTTGAAATGTTCTAGTGCCTGCTAGCAAAACATCTTTTGCAATCTTCCCTCCCACCTCCCTAAACCCAATGAACAAGCATAGAGTATACTGTTCAGAGAGGAGATTTAACAATTCCATTTCCAAAGATAGTATTTCCCATCAGTTTTTAAAAGCTATTTACAAGAAGCATTATTCTACTAAAACTACTTTTAAATACATCAAGCACTTCTAAACATCTAGAAAGAATAGATATTTCATATAAGAACTTACTTGTCCACTATGTACACAACACTGTTAAATAAAATTGCACACAGGTAACAATGGTTATAATCTGAGGTATCTTCTAAATATGACCATTTTGGCCTGAACCATTTCCTCCCTCAATTCCTTCTCTCCACCGCCAATCCCGTGGACAAGTACATGCATGTATAATGCTCAGAGGTGGCTGAACAAATTCATATCCAAAAGTCATTTACAGAAGACAAGCTTTCCTATGAATTTCAATAAAGTGTACAAAATGTGCTAATTTTACTAACTACTTTGTCATACACTGGCAACCCCTTTAACATCTAGAGCCTAGATGTTGCAAAATTAGGACTCAATTTGTCCATTATATACACAGCAAAACAAAATGAGCATACAAAAAATGGTTTTGTCTGAAAATGTCCAGGTATGAACACACTAGCATATTACCGTTTGCAATTCTTTCCCTCCCTCCTCCAAACCACTGAACAAGTATAGACAATAGTATACTGCTCAGAGAGGTGGTTTAACATTTAACATTCCCAAAGACAGTACTTCCTGTGAATTTTAGCAAAAAGTTATGTACAAAGTGATATTTTACTACATCTACATCTAACATACGTTGGGCACTTCTAAACATCTAGATGGACTAGACGTTTCAAATAAGGACTTAATCAGTCCACTATATACAGAGCAGTATTGAAAGAACTGCACACATGTAACAGTTGTAATCTGAAAGTGTCTTCAAAATACCAGCATTCTAGCCATTCTAAGACCAATCCCCTTCTCTCTCTCCCCGCTCCACCAACCCAGAGGGCTATAATGCTCAAATTTTCAGAAGACAATCTTTCCTAGAAATTTTAACACAAAATGTACAAAATGTATTATTTACTAACTCTATTTTTGTCAAACACTGGCAACCTCTTTAACATCTAGAAAGACTAGGTGTTGTAAATTAGGACTCATTTGTCTATTATATACACTATATACACAGCAAAGTGAAACAAAATGCAGGAACATAAAAAAGACAATGGTTAATCTTGCCTCACTATAAACACACTGGCACAGAGCTCTTTGCACTTCCTTCTCCTCCCCCCGACCTTGCACCAGTGCACAAACAAACACAGTGCATACCGCGTACTGTTCAAAAAGGTGGTTTGGCCACCCCTCCCCCCCAAAACATTTCATACGAATTTTAACAAAAAGTCTTTTTACTACCTCTACTTTGAACATATATCAGGCACTTTAGAAGATCTAGAGAGACTAGATATTTCAAAAAAGTACTTACTGTCAACTACACATACAGTAGTAAGGAGAAAAATGCACACACAAACCAATGGTTCTAATATGCAGATGTTTTCTAACTGTGACCAGTCTGGCACAGAACCTTCTTTTCTTCCTCCTCAACGTCTTCCATTCCATGTCCTCTAACCCACGGAACAAACGTTGACCTCTGTGGCTCCTGATGTCGCCTCTAGAGGTGGTCAAACAACTCCATTTCGAAAAGTCATTTCCAGAAGACATTACTTTTCTATGGTTTATTTTAAAGAAACAAATGGCATTTACAAGACGTGATTTTCTAACTCTATCATACGTCGTTAACCTCTTCACATCTAGAAGGCCTAGATGTAGCGAAAAGTTTTCTTTCGAAAGGTTGGGGGGAATGTTGAGAGCAGCTTTTTCATGTTATATACACAGGTCTCTATAAACGGCCAGTAAGTCTTCCCAAAGCGTGGCTGGCACTTCCTATTGGCGGCACGTGGTACGTTTTTCTACCATTTCTATCTTCCGACATCGAGGTCTTGGTAGAACGACGACCAACCGCCCGATGACCCGCTAACTTTCCACCCGTCGTTGACCGGGGCTCCGCTCACCTTCCGGGCCCGTTCAGGCCTTTGTCCGTCGTTGTCTGGACGAGGTGAGGTCTCATCCCACTGGGACAGAGAGGTCCCCTCAGGGCCCGGATCGCGCGGGCTCCAAGGCCTAAGGGTGGCCGAGCTGGCGTCCACGTAGACCCCCCCTTCCCAGGCCCTCGAGGCTTTCCAATGGCTGCCATGCTTCTCACCCTGCCACGCCCGATGCCCAAAGGTGCCACGTCCTCGGTGGCCTGCTGGAGGCTTCGCCTAACCCCTGCAGCGTGGGGTCTAGCGACCCGGCGGTGGGCGGGATCTGGGCTCCGAGGGGCTGCCGCCGTTAGGTCACGGAGGTGGGGTGGGGGAGCAGTTCGTTGCTGCTTCCAGGCTCGGGTGCTGCCGGTGGGCAGCTGTGGCGAGGGCTCTGGGGCTCGGCAAGATACAGCCTGAGCCTGTCCCGGGGGGCCCCCCCAGTTCACCTGCCGACCGGAGGCCAGAGGGCCTGGAGAGCCCCGGGCTAGAAGGCCGAGATCCGCTTCTCACCGCGCTCTCAGCCGGAACTCCAAACTTAACATTTAAGAAGTGTTTTCCGATTAACTATGGGGAAAGGGACATGACAAATCTTGCTATATGTCTACTGAACATGAATATGCAAAGAATGTTAATTTTGGCAAATATGCAGCAGTTACAGATTGAAGTGGATGCTGTACTGTAATTTATTAAGGCATTAGGCTCATATGTAGGTATAAATCTCCCCCTTTCTTCAAAAAGTGCATTAGTGCAATTAAAAGAAGCAATTCATTGCTATTTATCTTTTTATTGTATGTCATTTTAATTTTTATAATTAAAAATGATTATACGTATATCAAGTGCAATAAGAGGAAATTTTTACAGTTTCTTTCTTGCCGTTATTATTATGTGTTTCACTACATAGCTACTACTGAAAATAATTGTCACAAAGAGGAGGTGATGGTAAACCATGATCTACCAGGTGTCTGACATGTTAATTAGGCTGCTGCTGACCTGAAGTTTGGCTTCAGAAAAAAGGAGTATTGTGGGGTCATAATAATAAAGAACACAGCTTCGTGGGGGAGGTGCTTTCTGTTGGGAAGGAAGAAGTCTTTCATTAAAAAAAAAGAAAAAAAAAACTAATGAAAGAAAAAGATTTAAAATGTTTACCGTTTTCTTAACATGCGATAATTTTTTTTACTATGTTAAGATAAAGAAATTGGAATATAGAACGTCTAGCACATGACCATCATTCCTTTGCTTTCATTATTTCTGTCATTAAAAAAAAATGCACTTTCTTCATCGTTTAGCATCTTACACGGCCTCTGAATGACCACTGGTGGGTGTGAGGTTGCTGAAGTGGAATTTCATGTCTGCTGTAATATATTAGCAGAATACGAAGTGGAATTTGGTCAGGATTGTTTTGTTCCCTTGGGCTTGTAATTTGGCCATAAAGGTTGCACAGGCTCTGATGGAGCAACATGGCAGCCGTGAAGGTCGAGGGGGAAATGGACGGTCACAGTCACACACGCATCCTCTTGAAGGCCTGTGTGGCTGGTGTGAGCTCGGATGGGCTTTGGCAACGGTAAGACACTCAGCTCCACGGTGACCAGTGATCACCACCCCAGCCCTTTATCCAAAGATTGCAAAGCAGTCTGCCCGGATCTTTTTGTTTTTTAAATTGCATCAAATTGAGAAAATGTATGACGGTGTTTCTGTATGTATTAATTACATTCTAGTTTCTGAACATTCACCTTTTTTTAACTTCAGTTTTCAAATACATATAAGAAAAGCTGATTTTTAAAAAATAAGTATTAGACGATAAGCCAAGGACAAGTGCAATATTCATTATAAAAGACACCTTTCATTTCCTCTAATGGTGTAAGACAAATGTGGCTTAAAATGGCCTGGAAACGTAGCGGGTCTTTATGGCTTCAAGTTCTCCTCACAACTCCATCCACACTTTTGATACAGGTTTTCTGAAAAGGCAACAGGACACTCTTTTACTCTGTGCAGGATGAGACTTAATTGCATAGTATTTCTTTAACGGTTAATCATAAAGTCAGTGAGGTACACGGAGTGATACCTCACATCTTTTTCTCTGCAAAGAATCCCGACGGTATTTTGAGCTGGCAGCTCTGGGTAAAGGGCAGCGGGGTGCAGCTTAATGGCACATACATCTCTCGGTCTGTTTGCCTTCACGTGACCTAGAATTCTGCCCGGTAGACTTGGTGTGAAAGCCTGTGTCACACTGTCTATCTTCTGCGAAAATTATTAAACCTTTATCAATATTGGTAACTGGGTAGAAAGGTTAACCTAAGTGAACAGGGATCTTGATGATGGTCCATGAGATGAGGTAACAGATTTCAAGTCCTTAGAGCTATGCCAGATACAAAATAAGGATTTACAGTGTGCTGCTATTCATTGCTGATACTAGTCCTGTTGCTACTCTGCTCCTGCCCCTAGAACTTCTACATTTATTCCTGCAACACCCCTTTGTGGCTGGGCGTGCTCTGAATTCCAGAAGTGTGTTTGATGTATGGCAAGGTCACTTTGATACATTTCTTATTTCCCTGGCAAGCGCCCACCCCATTGCGTGGTTCCAGAGCTCACATCTGTCTCCCTGGCCCACGATTCAATAGCAGTTAACTCAGCACCTCTCACCAGCTTTAATTCATGGTCCAAAGGTTAACAGGTAAAGGAACAGGTTTGGAAAAGGTCTAAATCATGTTTCTGTTTTTCCAGATGGATGACTTTAACAAAAGAGCATGACTCCATTGGGTCTAAGAGCAGTTAAATTCTGCCTTTATTTCAGAACGTATCTGTAGGTTATTAAGATTTTTTTTCTTCAGTATTTTCAAGGGGAAGTGAGAAATCTGTATTTTCTTTGTAAGAAGTTTCTCAGGAAGATATGTGAACTACTGTCACGAGACCTACTGCAGCGAGGAGACTTAGCCACATGCACAGATTATTTTCCCATTTGAACACTATTTAACGGCCATTACGGATGAATAAGCTAGGGTTGTAGCAGGTTATCGCTCACCTGCATTTTTGCTTAATTATTAGTCAAAAGGGACAAACTGGGGAGGGTTTCGTTGGGAGCTGGACTAGAAAAACCCGGAGGATGAGTGTGATTTGCTCCAATAAGATTTGGGACCATACTGCTAACCAGGCAGCCTTGTGGGGACGCACTTAGGGATGCACTGATGGGCTTTAATAATTTCAGACCCAGTGCCCAGCACGTGTCGCAATTCTGGGAGACGACATCGTTGACTGTGAAATCTAAAGGTCAAGAGAAAAGTGAAGGGAGATACTTCTTGCCCACCTTCTCCCTAGAATATCAGATCTGCTGTTCCTCTTGCTGGATAAATGAAGTAATAGTAGCCAAAATTCAAAATAGTTCCCCATAGAGCAGTAAATGCCCTGGTTTTCTTAGAGGGACTCAAACATGCCTAAATGGGGCTCAATTCCTCCTTCCAACGTGCCGAAGCTGACCTGAGCCGAGTCCCCAAGTCGACAGGTATTAGAACCCCGTGTCTTTCAGTTTTCCTTCTATGATGAAGCAAGTGTGTCAGCCTATGTTTAGTTAGTTTCTGGAATAGCTTGTCAAAGATGGTTCTCAGAAGAAAGGAATTTTTCTGGAGTTTATCAGCCTTTGAGGCTTAGCTATTCAGGTTTAGCAAGAGGGAGTGGGAAGGAACAGCTGTGGGACCCAGATATTAAGGCTAAAACAGTAAAAACAGCCAGCAGATCATGTTAACAGGGTGTCTCTGAGATGAGTGCTGTCCCTGGCAGCACCCAAGCATCTGCTGATGATGGTGAGGAATCATGTCTGGAGCCTGAGGCGGCGAGGGTGGGATTCTGACAAGTTTACAACATGGACCCTAATCGAGTGATGTCACGTCACAGGCTCCCTCCCAGCTGCAGGGGAGGAATCCTCCCACTCTCCATGCTGGGGCTGTGGGAAAGAATGGGCTCTGTGACCTTTTCAGCCCCTCAGCCTCACTTGGCTGGGAAAGCTGGGTCAGACGGAGAGTCTCCTAAGGCTGGAGAAACAGACAGAGACAGCGGAGGAGGACTGGAGCAGCAGGGACATTACTGAGTGGCCCAGCTACAAAGCTGGGAGCTGTGTTTTCAGCTTAATGTACATGTTGATTCATCCATCCATCCATCTGTCATCCACTCATCCATCCATCATCCATCCACCCATCCACCTATCCATCCATCATCCACTCATCCATCCATCATCCATCCACCTATCCACCTATCCATCCATCCATCGTCCACTCATCCATCCATCATCCATCCACCCATCCACTCCTCTGTCCATCCATCATCCATCCATCCATCCACCTATCCATCCCTCCATCATCCACTCATCCATCCATTAACCATCCACCCATCCACTCATCCATCCATCTATACATCTATCCACCATCCATTCACCTATCCATCCATTATCCATCCACCCATCCATCCACTCACTCCACTCATCCATCCAACAAATGCTCATTGATCAACTGCTACAACCCTGCTTTTTTTCTACTATTATTTAATTTTTAAAATTTTAAAAATTTGTATTGGAGTATAGTTGCTTTACAATACTGTGTTAGTTTATACTGTGCAGCAAAATGAATCAGCTATATGTATACATATATCCCTAATTTTTGGATTCCTTCTCATTTAGGTCACCACAGAGCACTGAGTAGAGTTCCCTGTGCTATACAGTAGGTTCTCATTAGTTATCTGTTTTACACAAAGTATCAATAGTTTATATATGTCAATCCCAATCTCTCAATTCAGCCCCCTTCCCCCTCCCCCTTGGTATCCATACATTTGTTCTCTATGTCTGTATCTCTATTTCTGCTTTGTAAAGAAGATCATCTATACTAATTTTTTCAGATTCCACATATATGCATTAATCTATGATATTTGTTTTTCTCTTTCTGAATTACTTCACTCTGTGTGACAGTTCCTTTCTATGGGTGAGTAATATTCCATTGTATATATGTACCACCTCTTTTTATCCATTCCTCTGTTTTGTTTTGTTTTTTAACATCTTACTGGAGTATAATTGCTTTACGATGGTGTGTTAGTTTCTGCTTTAGAACAAAGTGAATCAGCTATACATAAACATATATTCCCATTTCTCCTCCCTCTTGCCTCTCCCTCCCATCCTCCCTATCCCACCCCTCTAGGTGGTCACAAAGCACCGAGCTGATCTCCCTGTGCTATGCAGCTGCTTCCCACTAGCTATCTATTTTATGTTTGGTAGTGTACATATGTCCATGCCACTCTCTCACTTCATCCCAGTTTACCCTTCCCCTTCCCCATGTCCTCAAGTCCATTCTCTACATCTGCGACTTTATTCCCGTCCTGCCACTAGGTTCTTCAGAACCCTTTTTTTTTAGATTCCATATATGTGTGTTAGCATATGGTATTTGTTTTCCTCTTTCTGACTTACTTCACTCTGTATGACAGTCTCTAGGTCCATCCACCTCACTGTAAATAACTAAATTTTGTTTCTTTTTATGGCAGAGTAATATTCCATTTTATATATGTGCCACATCTTCTTTATACATTCATCTGTTTATGGACACTTACGTTTCTTCCATGTCCTGGCTATTGTAAATAGACCTCCAATGAACACTGTGGTACTTGACTCTTTTTGAATTAAGGTTTTCTCAAGGTATATGCCCAGTAGTGGAATTGCTGGGTCGTATGGTAGTTCTATTTGTAGTTTTTTAAGGAACCTCCATACTGTTCTCCATAGTGGTTGTATCCATTTACATTCCAACCAACAGTGCAAGAGGGTTCCCTTTTCTCCACACCCTCTCCATCATTTATTGTTTGTAGATTTTTTGATGATGGCCATTCTGACCAGGGTGAGGTTATATCTCATTGCAGTTTTGATTTGCATTTCTCTAATGGTTAGTGCTGTTGAGCATCCTTTCATGTGTTTGTTGGCAATCTGTATATCTTCTTTGGAGAAATGTCTATTTAGGTCTTCTGCCCATTTTTGGATTGGAGTGTTTGATTTTTTGATATTGAGCTGCCTGTATATTTTGGAGATTAATTCTTTGTCAGTTGCTTCGTTTGCAAATATTTTCTCCCACTCTGAGGGTTGTCTTTTCATCCTGTTTATGGTTTACTTTGCTGTGCAAAAGCTTTGAAGTTTCATTCGGTCCCATTTGTTTATTTTTGTTTTTATTTCCATTTCTCTAGGAGATGGGTCAAAAAGGATCTTGCTGTGATTTATGTCATAGAGTGTTCTGCCTATGTTTTCCTCTAAGAGTTTGATAGTGTCTGGCCTTACATTTAGGTCTTTAGTCCATTTTGAGTTTATTTTTGTATATGGTGTTAAGGAGTGTTCTAATTTCATTCTTTTACATGTAGCTGTCCAGTTTTTCCATCACCACTTATTGAAGAGGCTGTCTTTTCTCTACTGTATATTCTTGCCTCTTTTATCAAACATAAGGTGACCATATGTGTGTCGGTTTATCTCTGGGCTTTCTATCCTGTTCCATTGATCTGTATTTCTGTGTTTGTGCCAGTACCATACTGTCTTGATTACTGTAGCTTTGTAGTATAGTCTGAAGTCAGGGAGCCTGATTCCTCCAGCTCCATTTTTCTTTCTCAGGATTGCTTTGGCAATTCAAGGTCTTTTGTGTTTCCATACAAATTGTGAAATTTTTTGTTCTAGTTCTGTGAAAAATGCCATTGGTAGTTTGATAGGAATTGCATTGAATCTGTAGATTGCTTTGGGTAGTATAGCCATTTTCACAATGTTGATTCTTCCAATTCAAGAACATGGTATATCTCTCCATCTGTTTGGATCATCTTTAATTTCTTTCATCAGTGTCTTATAGTTTCCTGCATACAGGTCTTTTGTCTTCTTAAGTAGGTTTATTCCTAGGTACCTTATTCTTTGTTTACAGTTGTAAATGGGAGTGTTTCCTTAATTTCTCTTTCAGATTTTTCCTCATTAGTGTATAGGAATGCAAGAGATTTCTGTGCACTAACTTTGTATCCTGCCACTTTACCAAATTCATTGATTAGCTCTAGTAGTTTTCTCGTAGAGTCTTTAAGATTCTCTATGTATAGTATCATGTTACCTGCAAACAGTGACAGCTTTACTTCTTCTTTTCCAGTTTGGATTCCTTATATATCTTTCTCTTCTCTGATTGCTGTGGCTAAAACTTCCAGAACTATGTTGAATAAAAGTCGTGAGAGTGGGCAACCTTGTCTTCTTCCTGATCTTAGTGGAAATGGTTTCAGTTTTTCACCATTAAGAGCAATGCTGGCTGTGGGTTTGTCATATATGGCCTTTACTATGTTGAGGTAAGTTCCATCTATGCCTACTTTCTGGAGGGTTTTTATCATAAATGTGTGTTGAATTTTGTCAAAAGCTTTTTCTGCTTCTATTGAGATGATCATATGGTTTTTCTCCTTCAATTTGCTAATATGGTGTATCACATTGATTGATTTGTGTATATTGAAGAATCCTTGCATTCCTGGGATAAACCCCACTTGATCGTGGTGTATGATCCTTTAATGTGCTGTTGGATCCTGTTTGCTAGTATTTTGCTGAGGATATTTTCATCAACATTCATCAGTGATACTGGCTTGTAGTTTTCTTTGACTTTTTTTTTTTTGTGTGTGGTACGCGGGCCTCTCACTGTTGTGGCCTCTCCCGTTGCAGAGCACAGGCTCAGGACGCGCAGGCTCAGCTGCCATGGCTCACAGACGCAGCCACTCTGCCACACGTGGAAACTTCCCAGATGGGGGCACGAACCCGTGTCCCCTGCACTGGCAGGCAGACTCTCAACCACTGCACCACCAGGGAAGCCCAGTTTTCTTTGTTTTTTACATCTTTGTTTGGTTTTGGTGTCAGAGTGATGGTGGTCTCATAGAATGAGTTTGGGTGTGTTCTTCCCTCTGCTATATTTTGGAAGAGTTTGAGAAGGATAGGTGTTAGCTCTTCTCTAAATGTTTGGTAGATTTTGCCTGTGAAGCCATCTGGTCCTGAGCTTTTGTTTGTTGGAAGATTTTTCATCACAGTCTCAATATCAATGCTTGTGATTTGTCTGTTTATACTTTCTATTTCTTCCTGGTTCAGTCTCACAAGATTGTGCTTTTCTAAGAATTTGTCCATTTCTTCCAGATTGTCCATTTTGTTGGCATATACTTGCTTGTAGTAATCTCTCATGATCCTTTGTATTTCTGCAGTGTCAGTTGTTGCTTCTCCTTTTTCATTTCTAATTCTATTGATTTGAGTCTTCTCCCTGTTTTTCTTGATGAGTCTGGCTAATGGTTTATCAATTTTGTTTATCTTCTCAAAGAACCAGCTTTTAGTTTTATTGATCTTTGCTATTGTTTCCTTCATTTCTTTTTCATTCATTTCTGATCTGATCTTTATGATTTCTTTCTTTCTGCCAACTTTGGGGTTTTTTGTTCTTCTTTCTCTGATTGCTTTAAGTGTAAGGTTAGGTTGTCTATTTGAGATGTTTCTTGTTTCTTGAGGTAGGATTGTATTGCTATAAACTTCCCTCTTAGAACTGCTTTTGCTGCATCCCACAGGTTTTGGGTTATCGTGTTTTCATTGTCATTTGTTTCTATGTATTTTTTTGATTTCCTCTTTGATTTCTTCAGTGACCTCTTGGTTGTTAAGTAGTGTATTGTTTAGCCTCCATGTGTTTGTATTTTTTACAGGTTTTTTTCCTGTAATTGATATCTAGTCTCATAGCGTTCTGGTTGGAAAAGATACTTGATACGATTTCAATTTTCTTAAATTTACCAGGGCTTAATTTGTGACCCAAGATATGGTCTATCTTGGATAATGTTCCATGAGCACTTGAGAAGAAAGTGTATTCTGTTGTTTTTGGATGGAATGTCATATAAATATCAATTAAGTCCACCTTGTTTAATGTATCATTTAAAGCTTGTGTTTCCTTATTCATTTTCACTTTGGATGATGTGTCCATTGGTGAAAGTGGATTGTTAAACTCCCCTACTATGATTGTGTTACTGTCGATTTTCCCTTCTATGGCTGTTAGCATTTGCCTTATGTATTGAGGTGCTCCTATGTTGGGTGCATAAATATTTACAGTTGTTATATCTGCTGCTTGGATTGATCCCTTTATCATTATGTAGTGTCCTTCTTTGTCTCTTGTAATAGTCTTTATTTTAAAGTTCATTTTGTCTGATACGAGAATTACTACTCCAACTTTCTTTTGATTTCCATTTGCATAGAATATCTTTTTCCATCCCCTCACTTTCAGTCTGTATGTGTCCCTAGGTCTGAAGTGGGTCTCTTATAGACAGCATATATATGGGTCTTGTTTTTGTATCTATTCAGCCAGTCTATGTCTTTTGGTTGGAGCATTTAATCCATTTACATTTAAGGTAATTATCAATATGTATGTTCCTATTATCATTTCCTTATTTGTTTTGGGTTTGTTATTGTAGATCTTTTTCTTCTCTTGTGTTTCCTGCCTAGAGAAGTTCCTTTAGCATTTGTTGTAAAGCTGGTTGGGTGGTATTGAATTCTCTTAGCTTTTGCTTGTCTGTAAATGTTTTAATTTCTCTATTGAATCTGAATGAGATCCTTCCAGGGTAGAGTAATCTTGGTTGTAGGTTTTTCCCTTTCATCACTTTAAATATGTCCTGCCACTTCCCTTTTGCAGAGTTTCTGCTGAAAGATCAGCTGTTAACCTTATGTGGATTCCCTTGTATGTTATTTGTTGTTTTTCCCTTGCTGCTTTTAATATTTTTTTCTTTGTATTTAATTTTTGATAGTTTGATTAATATGTGTCTTGGCATGTTTCTCCTTGGATTTATCCTATATGGGACTCTCTGCAGTTCCTGGACTTGATTAACTATTTCCTTTCTCATATTAGGGAAGTTTTCAACTATAATCTCTTCAAATATTTTCTCAGTTACTTTCTTTTTCTCTTCTTTTGGGACTTATATAATTCGACTGTTGGTGCTTTTAATGTTGTCCCAGAGGTCTCTGAGACTGTCCTCAATTCTTTTCATTCTTTTTTCTTTATTCCACTCTGCAATAATTATTTCCAGTATTTTATCTTCCTGGTTACTTATCCATTTTTCTGCCTCAGTTATTCTACTATCAATTCCTTCTAGAGAATTTTAAATTTCAGTTATTGTGTTGTTCATCATTGTTTGTTTGCTCTTTAGTTCTTCTAGGTCCTTGTTAAAATTTTCTTATATTTTCTCCATTCTATTTCCAAGATTTTGGATCATCTTTACTATCATTACTCTGAATTCTTTTTCAGGTAGACTGCCTATTTCCTCTTCATTTATTTGGTCCAGTGGTTTTTACCTTGCTCCTTCATCTACTGTGTGTTTCTCTGTCTTCTCATTTTGCTGAAATTACTGTGTTTGGGGTCTCCTTTTCACAGGAGGCATGTTCATAGTTCCCCTTGTTTTTGGTGTCTACCCCCTCTGGGTAAGTTTTGTTCAGTGGGTTGTGTAGGTTTCCTGGTGGAGGGGACTGGTGCCTGTGTTCTGGTGGGTGAGTCTGGATCTTGTCTTTCTGGTGGGCAGGACTGTGTCTGGTTGTGTGTTTTGGGGTGCCTGTGACCTTATTATGATTTTAGGCAGCCTTTCTGCTAATGGGTGGGGTTGTGTTCCTGTCTTGCTAGTTGTTTGGCATAGGGTGTCCCGCATTGTAGCTTGCTGGTCGTTGAGTGGAACTGGGTCTTAGCATTGAGATGGAGATCTCTGGGAGAGCTTTTGCCATTTGATATTACATGGAGTTGGGTGGTCTCTGGTGGACAAATGTCCTGAACTTGGCTCTCCCACATCAGAGGCTTAGGTCTGACACTCAGCTGGAGCTCCAAGACCCTGTCATCTACACAGCTCAGAAGAAAAGGGAGAAAGAAGGAAAGGAAGGAAGGAAGGACAGAAGGAAGGAAGAGAGAGAGAGAGAGAGAGAGGAAGGAAAGAAGAGAGGAAGAAAGAAAATAAGGTAAAATAAAGTTATTAAAAATAATTTTTAAAAGTTAAAAAGTAATAAGAAAAAAAAATGAAAGAAAGAAGAGAGCAACCAAACCAAAAAACAAATCTACCAATGATAACAAGAGCTAAAAACTATACAAAAAACCAAAAAAAACCAAACAACAAAAATGAACAGATAGAGCCCTAGGACAAATGGTAAAAGCAAAGCTATACAGACAAAATCAGACAAAGAAGCATACACATACACACTCACAAAAAGAGAAAAAGGAAATATATATATATATGGTTGCTTCCAAATTCCACCTCCTCATTTTGGGATGGTTCATTGTCTATTCAGGTATTCCACAGATGCAGGGTACATCAAGTTGATGGTGGAGGTTTAATCCACTGCTCCTGAGGCTGCTGGGAGAGATTTCCCTTTCTCTTCTTTGTTCACATAGCTCCTGGGGTTCAGCTTTGGATTGGCCCTGCCTCTGCATGTAGGTCACCTGAGGGCATCTGTTTCTCACTCAGACAGGATGGGGTTAAAGGGGTTGCTGATTCAGGGGCTCTGGCTCACTCAGGCCAGGGGGAGAGAGGGGTTCGGAATGTGGGGCAAGCCTGCGGCGGCAGAGGCTGGCATGACATTGCACCAGCCTGAGGCGCGCCATGTGTTCTCCCGGGGAAGTTGTCTCTGGATCACAGGACCCTGGCAGTGGTGGGCTGCACAGTCTCCCAGGAGGGGAGGTGTGCGTAGTGACCTGGGCTCGTACATAGGCTTCTTGGTGGCGGCAGCATCAGCCTTAGCATCTCATGCCCGTCTCTGGGGTCCACGGTGATAGCTGCGGCTCATGCCCATCTCTGGAGCTTGTTTAGGCAGTGCTCTGAATCCCCTCTCCTTGCGCACCCCAAAACAGTGGTTTCTTGCCTCTTAGGCAGGTCCAGACTTTTTCCCGGACTCCCTCCCAGCTAGCTGAGGTGCGCTCGTCCCCTTCCGGCTGTGTTCACGCCGCCAACCCCAGTCCTCTCCCTGCGCTCCGACTGAAGCCCGAGCCTTAGCTCCCAGCCCCCGCGCGTCCCAGCGGGTGAGCAGACAAGGCTCTTGGGCTGGTGAGTGCCGATCGGCACCGATCCTCTGTGTGGGAATCTCTCCACTTTGCCCTCTGCACCCCTGTGGCTGCGCTTTCCTCCGCGGCTCCAAAGTTTCCCCCCTCCGCCACCCGCAGTCTCTGCCTGTGAAGGGGCTTCCTAGTGTGTGGAAACCTTTCCTTCTTCACAGCTCCCTTCCACTGGTGCTGATCACATCCCTATTCTTTTGTCTCTGTTTTTTCTTTTGCCCTACCCAGGTACGTGGGGTTTCTTGCCTTTTGAGAAGTCTGAAGTCTTCTTCCAGCATTCAGTAGCTGTTCTGTAGGAGTTGTTCCACATATAGACGTATTTCTGATGTATTTATGGGGAGGAAGGTGATCTCCATGTCTTACTCTTCTGCCATCTTGAAGGTTCAACCTCATTTCTTTTTAACACTGAATAATATTCCATTGTCCAGATGTACCACAGTTTATTTATCTATTCACCCACTGAAAGACATCTTGGTTGCTTCCAAGTTTTGGCAATTGTGAAGAAAGCTGTTATAAACATCCATGTGCAAGTTTTTGTGTGGATATAAGTTTTAAAATCGTTTGGGTGAATACCAACAAGTAGAATTTCTGGATCATATGGTCGGAGTATGTTTAGTTTTGTAAGACACTGCCAGACAGTCTTCCAAAGTGGCTGTACCATTCTGCATTCCCACCAGCCATAAATGAGAGTTCCTGTTGCTCCACATCCTTGTCAGCATTTGGTGTTGTCAGTGTTCTGGATTTTGGCCACTCTAATGGGTGTGTAGTGGTATCTCATTGTTGTTTTAATCTGCATTTCTCTGATGGTACATGATTTGGAGCATAATTTCATATACTTATTTGCCATCTGCATCTTCTCTGGTGGTGTGTCTGTTAAGGTCTTTGGACCATTTTTTAATTAACTTTTTTTTTTATTGTTGAGTTTTAAAAGTTCTTTGTATATTTTGGATAACAGTTCTTTATTGGATGTATCTTTTGCAAATATCCTCTCCTAGCCTGTGGCTTGTCTTTTAATTCACTTGATACTGTCTTTTGCAGAGCAAAATTTTTCAATTTCCATGAAGTCCCAGTTATCAACGATTTCTTTCATGGATCATGTCTTTGGTGTTGCATCTAAAAAGTCACTGCCATACCCAAGGTCATCTAAGTTTCTCCTATGTTTTCTTCTAGAGGTTTTATAGTTTTATGTTTTACATTTAAGTCTGTGATCCATTTTGAGTTAATTTTTGTGAAGGGTGTGAGGGCTGTGACTAGATTCATTTTCTCATTGTGCTTTTAATTTGCATTTGTCTAATGACTAGTGGTGGTCTGCTGATTTCCAGGTGCATGTGGACAAGCTCATGGACTGATACCCCTCTCCAGGGAGTGGGACAGCACTGGCTTTGATGAAACAAAAGAGCTGAGGCAGTAACACTATGGACCACAGGCAAGCCCTGTCTAGGGTTCCATAGCTGGAAGCATGCATTTTACCAGAAATTGAGTACAAAATTTGGGGGTCTGGCTGAGGCTGGTGCCATGGCTTCAGCACAAGGTACAGCACTAGGCAACGTCCTGCCCCTCCTCCAAAAACAGCTGTGTAGACAACAAATATAAAACCCTATGGAGAAAACATCAGCACCTACAGATTGCAATTTTATCATAAAACAAGCTTCTAGAACCGCCAGTCATGTAAAAATAAAAATAGGTCTGTTTACAGAGAAGCTTTAAAATCATCATTGTTCTATAAACTTTGTTCTTCCAGAGGTATCTGTAGCAAGATCCAGTATGTAGAAAAGGTAGGTCAGTTTTTTCTTCAACTGTCTACTTACTTTCTGATAGTCTCTGATCATGTCTCCTCCCCTCTTTTTATAAACTGTTTCTTCTTCCGGTGGTTGAGATTAACAGACTGAAGACACTGCATAGACCACCCAACACCTTGAACATCAATTATACATATTCCATTATTAAATAATTGACACCTATATTTAAATTTCCCAAGAGTAAAATGGGGTTGAAGCATTTATGTACATTTGCTTTGCAGATCCATGGCAATCAATATAAGCCTCCAGCCTTCGGGGTGACTCAATTATAATGAGGTATGAGCTTTCACTTGCATCCTTTAAACTTTCTACAATACTGGATGATAAAAAACCACATTCTCAGGTTCACATCACTACAGATTTGAACTTTTCTGTCTGTGCCATCCATAAGCCACTAAAGTACTTGTCTATGTCACAAACACACCTGGATAGGAGGGCAGCAGATATTCCCCCAGCTGGCCCTCTTGGGTTAGGATACAGGAGTCCTTGAAGGACATTGAGCATCCAGGACAACGTGGGGCAAAGCTCATGCCTGTACTGAAATGCTGCTTCCTTGTGTCTGAGCCAAACGTACCAATTGGCGATAGAGCCCAGAAGCATGCCTCGTGGGGATATTGATTGAACGTACAGAAACTTTAATTACTCTATAATCCTCAGAAATGATGTTCTAACTCTTTAGGCTGCTCATGTTAACACATCAGCAAGGAGACAGGTAAGAGTTTGGATGGATCTCATTTTAGGACTGGCAGGTAAACACAAGCAGTTATCTAACAGCAATGCTATAGGATGCTTAGGGAGACAATACAGACTTCTTTCTTTTGTTTGCTGAGAAATCAGTTCGACTTTGCACAGAAAGTCAGCCACCTAACGAACTGTGGGGTTTCCAGGCCAGCTTACTGACCAATAACAGCATAAAGCATATTTAAAGCAAAGAGCCATGCTAAGCAGATTCGAGAGACTTAATAGGCACATTTTTCACTTATGCAGAAAAAATGTAGGCCTATGGAAATGTTCCAACTTAGCTATTTTTAGTTGCATGAGGCACAAAGATTACATAATCATCATAAAGATGTCAGCTGGCCCCAGACTTCCCCAGGCACCTGCAGGAATGATTCATTTGACTAATGACAAAATATCTGCATATGGAGAGAGTCATACATCTTCCATGTGTTATAATATGTTAGTGCGGCAGAAGCACTTTTATCTGTACATGACATTAACCCTGGGGAGTCCAAACGGCCAAAGTATCGAGAAATGACAACAGGTGTGAAATCACTCTTGCTTAACTTGAGGGCAGCTTCAGGGTTAGAGTGGAAGCTTCTAGCGGTTGCTGGTGGAATGACCCCTGGATACTTTATCCAACCGTCCCAGGTTAGGAGCTGTCCAGCCCTGGAGGCTTCAGACAAAATCAGGAAAGGCCAAAGGTTCATGGATTCCTTTCACTTTCTTACGCCAGTGACCAAATAATAGAGAAATGAAAAGCTGAGGTGGGTGTCAGGAAGTGGGCGATATTGGTGGAATGTTCTAGTAACGTCCTGGATTATCCAGCTGCCGGTGCTGAAGAGGAGCCTGTCTGTTTGGAGTCTCCGTGCAGGTTACAGCTGCAGAGAACCAAGGGGTGTCCGTCCACCTCGGGGAGCGAATCCACCTCTCAGGCAGGACCTCGGGTTCCAGGAGCATCGAAGAGGCTCAGCTTAGAGGGAGAAGCCCCGGATTTAGGGGCAGATGAGACATATTTCACCTGTGCTGCAGATAGCAGGTGAGGCGAAGGTGGCTCAGAGAGTGCTTGGGAGGATCCCGAGTGATGAGGGTGCAAACTCCCCGGGGACCTGAGCGCAGGGGACAAACCTGCAGGCTCTCCCCAGGGGCCTTGCTCTGCACCTGGTGACGCCACCCCGGGTCCACGGTGTGCGCAGCAGGGCCCACCTCCCGAGCGGGGCCACCCCCTTCGTGGATGGCATCCCCCCCCTACCCAGGCCGGGATGCCGGCCACCTGCTGGGTCCCACCGCGCCCTGATGCCATCTCACGCGCCTACCTGGCTCTGCACTGAGGACTGAATTGTTCAGGAAAGGAAGAGAGGGCGCAGGGGAAAAGGAAAACGTCGGGAAGAGGAACTGACGTTGTTTTGAACCTGTGGTCCACGTGATGGCCGCCCATCCTCGGGCTAAGCCTACTGCCAGAGAAACAGGCGGCGCCCCAACTGCCAGGCCAGTCCGTCGCAACCGCCCTTCGCGGCGCCACAAAACTAACCACGTCAGCAAGCTGGACACGTGTGACTCGGTGGACGCCATCAAGGCAAGGGATCAGCAACCCCCCCCCCCCCCAGCCAGGTGTGCAGAGAAGGCAGGTGGACCCTGAGGGCTGCCGGCAAAGCTCAGTGGTGGTGACGCAGGTGACAGGGTGGGGGGCAAGGTAAAGGACCCCCCTGATGATGAACTGCCTTGTTAACTTTGCTTGCGAAACCATGGCACGTCGCCTTGGGTACACAGATTCCAAAGGAACACGGGAAAAGCAAGAGCTGAAGACCTGCCGTCTTCATCTGAGGAAAAGAGTGTCACTTCACGAATTGTCCCCTAGATGGCGCCCCGAGACAACGTTTGCATTGTTTACAGCTCCGCCTTCGAATCTTTTTCAAGTGCAGCAAAGGTCCTCTGCACCCTGTAAGGCAATTGAGGTGGTGCATTTTGTTATTTTTTCTTCTGCAGTGGACTATTAAGCCACTAGTCTTGAAACCAGACATTCTGTGTAGTAGGCTAGTCTCCTAGCCCCCAGGAATAAGGGGGCAAGGGACATTAACCCTGGGCTCAAGTGACCCATGTAACCTTGAGAAAGTGGCTCATACCCTCTGAGTTTCCATTTCTCCATCTATAAATAGGAGACAATAATGTCTTAGGAAATGATTTGCTCTCTCCCTCCCCCATTCTACCCACGTCATTTCCCTTTGTAATTAAAGTTCCTTCCAACCAGTGTGCTTTTTTCCCCGTTGGTCCTCTCTGATTAAATCAGGATCCGGTAGGTTTGTAAACTCTGCTAAACTGTCTTCTGAAGTGGCTGAACGGCTGCATCCGCTAGCAATGAGGGAGAGTTCCTCTTGCTCTACATTCTCGCTGGTAATTGGTATTGCCGAGTTTTTGGAGTTTAGCCGTCCCAGTCGGTGCGTGGTGGTATGTGGGTGTTATCATTTTGAATGATTACTTAACAGAAGAACAACTGGTTTAGAATAGTGTTAGCTGTAGTCCAAGCATTTTAGCCTCCCGTGGACCCTCTGCTTTCCCATCACTGTTCGACTGTTGCTGCCTCCCCTCCACACCCCCCCCATGAAGCCGCCATGCGGTGGGCTTTCATGGTGGTGTCTACGCTTCTGCTGGGACCTCCTCCTCACAGCATCTCTTCCTTAGGCTGCGATGGTTGGGACTCCTGCCAACACTGGTCACATCTTCAATTTCTGTGTGACTTTTTCACTCTTTTCTTTTTCCACCATAAGAAGCACAATTAGAGCTGAATAAGCTGCACTAAACAACTTAATCGTGCTAAAGGAACTAGACGGCAACATTAATCACAGTTTAATTTCTAGGGTTATTTCTGGATACAGTTGAAGTTTGGCTTGTTTTCATTAGGAAACTGGCTTTAGTCTCACACTGAAATTCTTCGGAAGTGATTCTCAGTGTTCAGTGCTTTCTCTAATATCCAAAATCAACCCTGCAGTGCCACAGGGTCCCTGCTCGCTGCATAGTGGGTGGCCTTCCCCAAATAGCTCTGAAGATGATGGCTTTGATGACACTGAGGGCTTTGTCACCCTGAATGAGATGGACTCCTGTGAATTCTGAGGTGCTCTGGGGGGCACAGGATCAGCCTCTGTTGCGTGAAGACCCAGCATCCCCAGACTTGGGTGTTTCCTTACCCAGTTGTCTGACTCGCTTTAGGCATGTTTCTGTGCTGCTGTCCCTGGAAGCTTATGGGAGGTTCTGAACTTCCCTGCTCCTTCAGAGACATTTCACTAAGCCTATAGATTCTGACTAGAATCGGCATTAATACTGGGAAAAAAGAGGGTTCCCTGTGTGTGTCAAGGGTGGGCAGAGATTTTAAAGGAACTGAGAGGAGTAAAGGGTGAGTGGACGTGAGGGCTCCCTGTCGTGGAGAAGCCTCTGCCCCCAGGAGGGTTCAGCCCACGGGAACGGCATGAGCCACGGGTCTGGCCCCATTGACTCACCAGTGATGCAAAGAGAAAGGAAGCGAATGTGGGAGAAGGTGACCTTGAAAAAAAGGGGACCTGGTCCCTCCCAGCCAGATGTCCTGGACATTCCCAGGTGGAGACCCACGATCCGCTTGCGCAGTCCTGTGGGCTGATTCCTGGATCTTGCAGGATCAACTGCCCAGAGTGCAGGCGAAGGTGCCTCTATTTCCTTATTTATTTGCAAAAGGGTGAAATTAATGAGAATCAAAGCCTGTGTGGTGAGAGTTCCCACTGGAGACTTTGGTAGAGTTCGTGAGTCAGATGCCTTTCAAGTTATGGACAAAGTCTCAGCAGGGGAATCCCAGGGGCTACCTGAAGGGATGCTGTTTGTGTAACCACAGATCAAAGGAGATTTTATTAAAAAATATATCAGGTCTGCGTTCAGCTAGTCATTTTGTGTAAACATGTCCTTAATACACATTGGAGGTGCAGCCTCCTTAGTGTCTGAATTTACAAATATCCCAGTGCCCCTTTATGAGATTTCCCTCACTTTTAGAGTCAATCATGTCCATTACCCCAACACTGTCAAACCCCTTTCAGCATTGACTTTGCTCCATGGGCATCAACTTTCTTTAGGCCTAGGGAGTCTTCGTTGTTGTTTTTTTTTTTCTCATGTGTGCGGTATTGGAAGTACCTCCATTGCTTATATCCGAATTCAGCCTTTGTCTATCAAAAGACGGCTCCATAAGAGCAGACAACAGCTACCATGAGCAGATACAATGAACTCAACTATGTGGGCCTCAGAAGTAACCACTCTGCACGTGGGGGGCTCCTGCTCAAGTACCACTGCCTCAGTAGTAAATTTCCACATAAACAGAGTATTCAAACGATGCTCTTAACTCAACTCATATCCAAATTCTTGCTATTCTTTTTAAGGTGATTGCATCAATCATGTCCAGGGCATCCATTCATCCGTGGTGTCTTTGGAGATTCTGTTGACACGGCGTAGCTAATATTGATTAATATTTGATTACCCACCTGTGAATTATCTATAGCAGATGCCAGAAAGCCATTCTGACTCCCTTGCTTCTCTGATCAGTGATTGTGAAATGAGAGAATATCCAGTAATATTTACTTTGACCTGAGAAATGCACAAAAGGGAATACCAAATATTGCACAGTGCATTACCATGTAGGATAAAATATTTGCAGCCTGGGCCCTAGTTTGGAATTTATTTCTGCTGTTCTCCCCTATTGAGATCACTCATAATAATTGATTGATAATTGACTGAAGGATGTGTTGTAACTCAATAAAGACAGAACCAAGGCATTCATTATTTGTTTTGAAATTACAAATCCAAAGAAAATATATTGCTCTGATCTTTGCTTCTTTTCTCTTTTGGATATTGAAAAACGATGAATGAGATATATTATCCCTGCCTGATTGCCTCTCCGCAATGCTGAAGTGTCGGCAGTGATTTTTTTAAATACTGTATTCCATGCTCTTTTAAATTTTTTTTATTAGTTCCCTGACCAGGGATTGAACCCAGACCCTCGGCAGTGAAAGTGCAGAGTCCTAATCACTGGACCACCAGGGAATTCCCTCCATGCCCTTTTTAAAATGGACTTACATTAAAGGTGAATTATACATTTTTTTAGCAGATGGAACAAGGTTTGATTCAACTTTAATATAGTTTATTATCAAAAATTTGGTATCAGAATCAACAGGAATAGAGACCTGTTATCTTCTTGAAAATAGTTCCCATAGCAAAGTGACTTAGACCCCTATTAAACCTAATTCAGAACCTGACACCGATTGTATAGTTCCTAGCAAAAATCACCTCATATACAGCCTTTTCTAAAGATCATATTAGCTCTGCCATTGAAAAAAATCAAGCTTATTACCCATGAAAAATGTTGATATCAGGGCTTCCCTGGTGGCGCAGTGGTTGAGAGTCCGCCTGCCGATGCGGGGCACGTGGGTTCGTGCCCCGGTCCGGGAAGATCCCACATGCCGCAGAGCGGCTGGGCCCGTGAGCCATGACCGCTGAGCCTGCGCGTCCGGAGCCTGTGCTCCGCAACGGGAGAGGCCACAACAGTGAGAGGCCCGCGTACAGAAAAAAGATGATATCAGATCTAATTCAGATAAACCTATTTTACCGCGCAGACAAGATGAAGCCAGCCAGTCAGGAGCTCTCTCAGACCAGAAAGGAGAAAAGTAGTGTCAAATTTACTGCACGGTCGTGGTGGTAGAAAATCAGTCGATAGTATTTCTTAAACTGAAGTGTAAGTCAGGTAAGAGGCTGGATGCCAGGGGTCCCCAACCCCCTGGCCGAGGACCGGTACCAGCCTGCAGCCTGTTAGGAACCGGGCCGCACAGCAGGAGGTGAGCAGTGGGCGAGCGAGTGAAGCTTCATCTGCCGCTCCCCATTGCTCCCTATTGCTCTCCATGGCCCCCCATGGCCCCCCATCACTCACATTACCGCCTGAACCATCCCCCCTACCCCGCCCCTGGTCCGTGGAAAAATTGTCTTCCACGAAACTGGTCCCTGGTGCCAAAAAGGTTGGGGACCGCTGCTGTATGCCACTTCTCCTAATTTAATCAGCAATCAGAGGCAATTTGATCCTCACTTACATGAAAAATTTTAATGGCTCAATGTGAAAGACTCACAAGCTCGGAGGGACATCTGGATTCTGAAAAGTCCAAACTATCCTTCTGCCTAGTAGCTTCCCTCCCTTAAGTGTAAATAATATATACCATGGAAGTATATATTATTTTTCTTTTGGGCGAGCTGTGCATTTTGTTGGCTCGGTTTTCGGGATCTTAGTTCCCGGACCAGGGATTGAACCCGGGCCCTCGGCAGTGAAAGGGCAGAGTCCTAACCACTGGACCTCCAGGGAATTCCCTAAATAGCTTAATTTCTTATAAAAAGTTGGCAGTGCCTAGTTTAAGATGATGATTCATCATTTCACTTGGATATTACTGGTTCCAGTTAGAAACAAAGGACTGATTGGCTATACTTTAAGTAAGTTTGTTCTTATAACTCTCTTTGAACTCAGGAACGGAAAACAATGAACACAACCCATCCCCACGAGGGATGTGGTGGTGCCAGAAAAGGCATGTTCAGAACTTAGGGTTACCCAGACTCAGTCTTCCAGAATCTGACATCCCTCTAACTTTTATACCTTCCAAAACAAACAAACACAAACAAACCCCTCACACCACCGTAGTGTCTGTTCTGTAGTAGGGATGTCAATGTGACGCATATAGAAATTAGAAGTTTTATTAGTATTCCTCTTCAGGCAAATCCATAGATAGAGGAAAGTCAGAGACAGGCTGGTGAAAGCTGCTACAGATATGATGATTGGACAAGTGAGAACCACCTAGAACATTGCCTGACTTCTTATTTCTTTGAAGTCGACTTCAAATTGCTTCACAAGTTTCCAAAAGGTGTCATCCTTAGCTTTGGTTAAAAAAGTTCATGTTTGGATTTTTTGCTACGTTGATTGCTTTTCCCCTCTACCACGATTGTTGACCAACATTAGACTTGAACTTCTGCCCTTTGAAGAAAAATGTGGTATCACCCTTCAGTTGGAGCATCTACTGAAATTCTACACCCTCCTCAGAGAAGATGCATACATTTGGTCCAATGCAGAATTCTCATAAAGTAAGTGACGATAACTGCATGTTTTACCATTTGGTGTGACTTCTGAAGACATGAATTGTTAAAGGCCTCATTCTGTGTTAAACACTGTTGCCTGTTTTGTGATACACAATGAACCTGTTTGGAATTGTTTTACTTTGTTATTGGACATTTTGTAAAGCCAACTTCAGGCCTCGGTGAAAAGTGCAGGAGGTTACTGACCTCCCTATTCTCAAAAATTACATTTTAAAAAAAGCAGCCTATATTAATTACAGTGGAGCTTTTGTAGAATGAAATAGCATTGCCTTTCCCTTCAGCTGAAGGAGAAAATGGAATTTTGGTTGTGCTGTTGGAATGCTCCTGTTTTGCCGGGTATTTCCTCACTGGGTCATTGGATGCACCGTTCAGTTTCTCAGTTCTTACGATCTTAATTATTACAGTCATTGGAAACTTGGTGGTTAGAAATGTGTAACACAGATTTCCAGTGGTCTTCACTTTCATCTTTTCTGCTCATCAACTTACTGGTCTTAAATGCTCGCTTGAGAACTGTCCAGGTCTATATCTAAGAAAGTTGTCTGATGACACCAGACAGATACGTTGTTTTCAAAATCAGTTTAAGACACCAGCTGTAGCAGTGCAGGCAGGGAGCCCATCGCCCGCTGCCCTGGATCAATGCCGGAAGTTCAGGGAAAGGGTGGGCAGGTGTCTCCCAGCCAGTCAGCGGAAACCAACTCTCACAGGCTCCCAGCCTCAACTCAGAGGAAAACAAACATATTTATAAGGTAAAATGAGGTGGTGTCCCAGAAATGAAAGTGTCCCGCTCACTCCCTGCTCTTGGCGAGTTGCCAGGTTCTATAACCCAAACCTCTGCATCTTTTATGAATAATAAATTCATGAAGGATGATCCCGAGTATTGCCAACAGTCCCCCAAGCTTCCTTCCATACCAGCCCCCTCTTCATCTCTATCTGCCAACATTTGGGGGACAAAATAAGAGAATCCTGATTAGGTACAGTAAAAATTGTATTATATTTTTTGTACTTAAGCTTTATGTAAATGGTTTGTCTCATTCCATTGTAAGCGAGCATTGAGATAAATCTGACCATTTAGGAAACAATTTAGCGGCATTTTTCTTTGTGTAGCCCCAGTGGCTTCTGTCTCCCCAGATGTGCTTGCTACTTAAAGATCTTTGTAAACCTTCAAGAAGCACATTCATCAGAGTGAAGCTGCAGAGGACCTCGTGGGTAAACCCCATAACACGCTCCTGTGTGAACAGGTCCTAAGGACCCTTGGGTGAGGCCCGGATGGGACCAACAAGCCTTGTGAGGATTCTGTGATGTCGCAAACAATTTTCACAAATATTTCCAGAGGAGATGTGAGGTAAGGAAAGTCAACCAGGTTTTTAATTTACAAGGGGGTGGTACCTGGTCATGTTGATGATTGATTTATTAAGTCCTATTATACTGACCCTCTGCCCAGCACACCGTATTTTGTTCCTCCTTTCACAAAAAAGGTTTTTCTCTTTGTTTTTTAACAGCTTTAATTGAGGTATAACGTATATACCAAAAAACTGTACATATTTAATGTATACAGTTTGATGAGTTTGGACATATGTAGACATTGTGAAATCATCACCACAATGAAGATAGTAAATACATCCATTGAAACAAACCTTGTGTGGAAATCTTCATTTGATCAAAAAGACAAAATAAATCTCAATATAAAGAACCCACAAAACACCCAAAACACCAAGTAATGAAACGTTGAACTTTTGAAGAATTCCAGTAATTGTTTACATCTTTTTCTCAGTTCAGAAGGTGAGCGGGTTGAAGAAATTTGCTTTCTTGCTTCTTGTTTTTCTGAAACTTCCTTTGCAGTTATAGAGGTCTATATTCTGGAACCTGGATGGTTTCACATGATGCTTGTGTATCTAAATCCTCTACGTAGAATCTGCTTTATTTGTTCTAAATAAAATAAAATGTGAAATGTAACTTAAAATTTCTGTCTGGACGTATTTGAAATATATAGTGTAATTTTCCACTTAAAGTGTTTCCTTGGGCTTCCCTGGTGGCGCAGTGGTTGAGAGTCTGCCTGCCGATGCAGGGGACACGGGTTCGTGCCCCGGTCCAGGAAGATCCCGCATGCCGCGGAGCACCTGGGCCCGTGAGCCATGGCCGCTGAGCCTGTGCATCCAGAGCCTGTGCTCCGCAACGGGAGAGGCCACAGCAGTGAGAGGCCCGCGTACCGAAAAAAAAAAAAGTGTTTCCTTGAGCCCAGAGTGTGTGAAGAATAGCAGAAATGATTGCTTGCACCCACTGCATCTCCATAAATGTTTACTACAAGCAGAAATTGTTCTTAAAATAATATCTGAACCGGTTTCGTTTAAGGAGGATATACTTGATTGATTTTTTCATAGTAGATATGAAAATAAAATCTGAAATTGCTTTTCTCTCAATCTGTTTTGCATAAATTTCCTTGTGGAAAGATTTGAAGTTCTCACCTCACCTTTGCAAATCACAGTGAGAATAGTGCGATAAACATCGTTTTGGGAATTCAAAGCTCTTAAGATTGTAGTTACCGAAAGAATCACAGAGGAAATAAAATTCAAAGATAATCCTCTGTAAAATTGTTCTATGTACAATGTACAGGAACAGGAAGTGCTCATCTCTATTACGGTTTTTAACTAGGGGTGATTTTATCTCCCAGGGTACATTTTGCAATGTCTCCACGCATTTTTGGTTGTCACAACTGGAGGGTGGGTGGTTACAGTGATCTACTAGGCAAAACATCTTCCAGTTCACAGGAGAGTGCCCAGCCAGCAATATAGAATTATCTAGCCCCAAATATCAGTAGAGCTGCTATTGATAAATCCAAATTTATATATTGAAAAACTGCTGCTGGTATTATGAAAATAAGTCTTGCTAGAGAACAGCGAGAAACCTTTGCTGTAATATGATTTAAAAAATCTTAGTGGGTGTGGGCTTGGTCATATTCATCAGTAATTTGTGATGGGACAAATGATTCTGACCGTGTCACAAAGCTATTTATAAGCAGACATGTTTTCTTTCCTTTTATGATAATTCAGGCATACAAGCATTGCAGGAGCAGGAAAAGACAGCCCTGATGTGGTGACTCCTCATCTAAGACTTTACAAAGAGATGAGTGGAGAGTAGATACCTCAAGATGTCAGGGAGAAGGTGGGAACAAACTGGTAAATGGGTGCATAAGAAGAAACAGGTGGCACATCATCTAGTTAAATATGTTTTAATTTAAATCAGATTGGTTAGCAGCAAGTTGCTCTATGTGGCAATTTGGTCAAAGCAACAATAGGGGCAGAAATAAATCCTCCCAGTCATAGATTATTCTTTGTCTTAGTACTAATAATTATAATGCAACAGAAAATAATCTTCAAAAGTTATATACATCTTTAATAATTTTTCATGAAATTAACTTAAATGTACAATGAGAGTTATGATAATGTAAGACTCCACAACACTTACAACTGAGTCCGCAAACTCAGATGTACAGGAAATAGCTCACTTTTATATATTTGAATCAGTTAACTAATCTTCAACCTCAGTTAATCTGGGGACCTTCCCCACCCAATCTCTCTCCTCCAAATGGTGCAAAGCTTCCATGATCCAAAGAAGAAAAGTCCATAGAACCAGAAAATTGGAGGATGGAGGATACCACTCGTGTTTTAGCACTTAATAATGCTGATTAAAACCAAGATACCCATAGGCTACATGGTCCACTCAATGTCACAAACTGTGACTAGAGAGTGGGGGGGGTCTCTAGTGAGACTAGGGTCCAGTGAAGTGGGTCACTTCTCCCAAGGTGCATATACAACCACAACCTGAAGCTGGCTCCCTCCCCAGGATACCAACACAAAATGATGTACAGCTCTCTGCTGCTCATGGGAAACCAGGCACACATCCCTGATCCCTACCTGAATGTCATTTAATAAGTACAAGAGAAGGAAATGTGATTGTTGAAGAATTTTAAATTACTGAAGGTGATCTATGTCTTTTATTCCTTGTACTTTCCAATCAAACATAAAAATATTACTATATAGGCAGAGGGGTCATCATTGGCTTTAAATATTTTATTTAATAAGTTAGAGAGAAAAATACAAACTTTTGAAAACTGACAGATTTTATCTCTGTTATATTTTTATATTTTCCTTTTTTTGTTACAAATGCATCATCATAGAATACCCAAAATATATAAAGCTAAAAATATATATCCATAATTCTATCTACCCAAGGACAATTACTGTTAACACTGTTATGTATGTCTCTCCACATTTGATTCTGCTCATAATTGTAACAGCTTATATTGAATGAATACTTATATGTTCCTGGAATACTCTGCATGCTTTTATATTTTTCAAATACTTATAATCTTATGAAGTAAAGGTTGTTATAATCCCCGTACATCAAGAATAAACAGTGACTACGGCATCACAACAACAAACAGTGACTACAATAATCCTTGGGGGAGTGTGTATCTGATTTCCAGAGTTGCCGCATTATATAATTAAAAATGTCTAGTTTTCAACAAAAAATTCTGATCCATTCAAGGAAACATGAAAGCATAACTTTAATGCTCATATATATGAAAAAAATAATTGACAGAAATTGTCTTTGAGCAAGCCCAGACATTGGATTTACCAGACAAAGACTTTAAATCAGCTGTTGCAAATATGTTTAAAAAATTAGAAAAAGAAAAAAAAAGCCATCTAAACAATTAAAGGAAAGTATGAGAAGGGTGTCTCACCACATAGAGAATACAAATAAAGAGACAGAAATTATAAAAGGAGCAAAATGGAAACTTGCTCATTGGCACCACTCAGGCAATGCTGAACTGGGATAGAAGCACAACTGTTGGTTATTGGAGCCCATGATTTTTAGCCACTGTCTATATATTCATCCACATTATGCACACACACATACCCACACATATATACATAGAAATATAATTTGTTTCTTTCTAAGAAATCTGATAAAAGTTTCGAAACCTGATTTGATTTATTAGTTAAGTCTGGCAATTGCTAGATATTCCTTTTATTGCATTTTTTCCTATACAGGTGTATATACCCTTACATTCGCTCTGACACAATATAGAACAGGAATAATTGACTAAAATTGATTTGAAAAGTAAAGGTGAAAACTTACATAAAAATGTTACCACTTTAAGTTCAGGAAAAGGTGACAAAACCACAATATAGTTTCCTATGTGTATGAAAGCCAATGAATATGTAGTTTAACCTTTCTATCAAATTGTTTTGATAGCCAACATATATTTGAAAGAAATTTTATTTCCATAAATAGTTTTTGACCAAATTTTCTAGGATCCAGATCACTTATAAACAAACATATTAGGTAACTGAAGGAAACATTGAAGAAAGTCCATTCTCTGTGCTTTTTCTTTTCTTTATGGAAATTACTGATTCAGAAGCTCTAAGGGATCTAGAGGCTGGGCAAAATGCAGCAGCTCAAAGCTTTTATCAGTTTCATAGGACTTAGAGAAACACGTTTGGAGTTAAGGACAACCAAAACCAAACCAAACCGAACTAAAAACAAACAAAACGCAGGACCTCACCTCACACAATTCTGCAGAAGATGACATTGCAGATAAGTGAGCAAAACTTTTTGCACTATTTTTCACCTTGAAACTTTCATGATTGTGCAACCACATGGAATGCTTTGTCTTTGCCTTTTAGCAGTTTAATTAGGATGTGCCTAAGTGTGGCTGTTTTTGTATTTATGCTGCATGGTATTCACAAGTTTTCCTGATTGTGATGGGGTAAGCCCTGGAAGCAAGAGTCCTTCCTCTAACTTAGAAAAGATAAGGAAAAAGGAAAATAAAGTCAGAATTTGATGAAAAGCCTATCAACACTAAAGTAGTTCATAGCTAATGACGTCTTATTTTCAATGAGGTGCTCAGGAAGAACATCTACAACAAAAAGCTGTTACTGGAGGTATAAATCCTTGGAGAAAAGTATAACATCATGAGGAATTAAAAAATGCACTAACCAGGGATGAGTGAGAGGACCCCAAAGCTGCCCTGAAGGGGCAGATGATGGGAGAACCTGAGTCTGGAATGACTCTGACAGCAGCTCTTCACTTCTCTCCAGCATGACTCAGCATCCCAGGAATGGGTACCTCAGTGGGGAAAATGCAAGGCAGGGAGGGAGAGTCTACAGGGAGGTGGATTATAAGCCTTCATGAGAATGAAGTTGAAAAGGTGCGGTGAGAGGCAGGTGGTTAATGGGAGAAATACAGCCCAGAGAGGATGAAGGCCTAGAGAATGTAAGGAATCAATTTCAGCAGGTTAAGTGTGGGTTATGGTACACGGGGCAAGGGCAAAGAAAGGGGGCTGTTACCATGGCAGAGAATTTCAGGTCTGTTTCTTTCAAGGTGGAGCCATCCTGGGTAATGGCATCATCTGCAGTGTGGCCATGCCATTTGAAGACAAGAGACATCAGGGGGAAGTTATTACTGGAGCTGATATCATGTCATTAATGAGGCATGAATGTGGAAGCCCTAGTAACTCTGGTGCTGGCAAGGGATGAGATGGAGGCAAGAACGCTGAATCCGGGTGGCATCCCCAAACAAGAGAGGAGCAGTGAATTGAGGAGTAAGCCATGGCACCGCTGGAGAATACAGAGGGATCATCACGTGATATGGGATTCTCAAGAGAGAAGTGGGAAAGACGATGATGCACTATGCTGACACTGTTCGCTGGCAGCCAGGAGGAAGAAACTTTCCCTCCTTCCTCCAAGGTGGGGGAAGAAGTCAGGTGCGGAAGCAGCCTCCAGCAAACCTTGGGGTTTCTGTAAAAGTGTGATGGCTGAGGGAGCAGTTTAGAGAGGATGAGGGGTTTCAGGAGATTTCCGTAAAATAGAGTGCTGGGCTTAAGGAGATGGTGGGGTCTCAGAAACAGGTGACCTGGATAGGGGAGAGGACTGGAAAAGGGGGCTGTCAGGATCCCAACTGAGGTGGGCATCCTTTGTTCCTGATCCTGAGGGAGACGAGTGGGAAACAAACACGAAGGATTGAAACCAATTCCTGGATCATTATTTTATCTCATTAACCTTATACAGATTTTTAGTTCTGTTTCTCTTTCTGAAAAAATGTAGTATCTACTTCTCAACTCCTTTCAAGAAATTAATAAATTGTTCTCTTTTTCTAATTTATGGTGATGGTCCAAAATCTTCTCCAGATATAAGACAACACATGGAAATGTCCTTCTGAGCACTGGAGATTGTACCTGTGTTTGCAAAGAAAGATTCGGGATTTCTGTATAATTTTTCTTCTAAAGAGTTAAAAGTATTAAATCGATCTATCAAAGTGCTAAAAAATAAGTTGAGGGATTTAGAGCTGTTTTACACAACAAAACACATAAAGAGTGGGAAACGTTTCCATATTTAACTCAAGGTAAATTAGTATGCAGGTCTAGGTTGACATTATGAGACATTTGTAAGAGATTATCGTTACTTTTGCCTTTAAGTGAAGTAGTTGGTCTTTAAGACTTTATCGTAAATGTTATAAAACCTAATGGTTTATATAATCAAAAATCTCAATTCAGAAATTATAAGATACTGTGTACTTGGCACTATCGATTCAATAAATCAAAACAACCAAGCCCATATATTAGAATTTAAATATCTTACCTTTTTCCATTTTAGTGATTGAGTCAAGCTATGGAAAACACAGTCTCATTGTTTTCATTTAACATTTGAAATATCACCAACCCCTGGTAGAAAAGTGCTAAACAAATTAGTCTGCCAGTTCTAGAGATATGCCAAAACAGATGTTGGCATTTTCTTGTTATATAAACAATAATTCTAATGTGTTTATATCAATAGATTTTCTCTTTCTTTCTTTTCTTTCTAACTTGCAGATTGTCTTTTATAGAATTTAAGAGTGCTTGATGTTAAATTATCCACTTCTGGGGCTTTGACCAGATGGAAGGGAAGGACAGTAAGGCAAGATGGTTGCTGATCCTGGTAGCTAGTGGGAGGGATGGTCAGGGATGCTGAGGTAAAAACAGGTGGGAACTGATGGGGATAAAATAGAGGCATCCAAAGAATTCCCAGAACCCAGGGTGCCTAGACACCAAGTACGTTTGGCTCTACATTGCTCCCCACCCAGCATTTAAGGATTGTCTATTCCTTAAACTTCGCAGTTCATGGTCTTTCCCACGTTATTCAACCTCACCCCCAGCATCCTTGCCTTCTCTCTCTTTCCTCTTCTCTTTGCTCTGCCTCTTGACACTTGCATTCTGTGTTTAAGTGAACAAATGAATTTGCAATAGATCAATTCAGTCTAAGGGCTATCTTATGGTCATCAGATATGGGATAAAAAATGAGGTTGCGTCACCCACTTTGGAAGGCTCTCCTGGTCTTTTGGAGTCATGAGATACAGTCTAAGTTAGACCTGGTCCTCTCTGGTTGCCCCTCCCAGAAACCTCTCAGGCAGACAGCTTCCTTCTGTCTTTTCTTGATTTGCTCTCCTGGTCATCCCTAAGCTGAGACCAGCACTGTGGACCCTCATCATGCTGATGCACCAGAAATCTGACCTGGGAGGAGGGGAGAAGAGTGACTGATAGAGGATTTGCCTCTGCCATTCAGGACTCGTGAGACCTGTGTGCCATCAGGGTGTGGGCAGCCGCCCCTTATGGGACAATAAAAATCCACTCTGATTAGAACATCAACCTTAGCCTCCTCCTCTCGAAGCTTCAGTCATGGACCCTGGCTCTTTCTAGGGTAATCCAGTATGCATATATGTCCTTTCCTTTCCTAGATCTTCTCCAGCTGTGATAGCACAATGTAGAATCCATTACACTAACCCTGTCATGGTCCAATGGTCTTCCTTGATCTGCATCCCACATCTGTCCTCAGAGCAGCTCCACAAGGGACTCACTGCTTGTTGGACACGTCTGCATGACACATAGGCCATGAGAGAGGTAATCTGAACATTTCTTGATAGATATTTCCTAATTGAATAGCTCCCAGTACTTAAGTTTCTAGAGTGAAATGTGAACTTCATGTCTTTGGATAAGAAATTGAATGGGGCTTTAATTTCACCCCAGGATGGAGCCTCATCACTGCAGATGTAATCAGGCTTAAGGGCAGAGGTGTGAAATGTCAGATCTTATGCTGGGGTGACCAGATGTCCAACTAGAGTACAGACATTCTTTTATGAATAAACTCTCAAGATCAACACAGATATCCTGGTACTTACTCTACAGACACTGACAAAAGGCATCCAAAGATGTCACTGACTGGTTTTGTATGAGAATGCAAATTCAATGAGGAATGACATCCTTAAAAGAAAAGAGAAGAAGAATCTGAAGTGAGCATGAGTCCAGTGGATATGGTTAGAATTGGCCTCTAATGTCAGGAGAAACAAGAGAAAAGGAACAAAGAAAACAAAGTAAATCCTTAGCCAATAGAGATTTAATAAAAACAGGAAAAGTAGAGAATGTCAATTTTTACAAAATTAATATATCATAGAACTTTTGAGGTTGACATAGTCGTGGGTAAAGGACGCTCAGGAGACATAATTTATTTAGACGCGCAACGTTTCCTAGATATGAAGGCCTTTTGCTAACTCGCTCACAAGAGACTAAGGAAGATGCAGTTCATAGAGAGCTAGGCAGGAGCAGCTGCCTGTGAGGGGGAAGAAGAGTCTGAATGAACAGCCAGTTCCTAGAGTACGAAGGTGAGGAGTGAGAAGTCACTGGGGTTGTCATGATGGATGGTGTCAATGTACTTTCTAACGACCTGGGGGAGGGGATAGGCTTCAGGGTGGCTGAGCCTGCTAGGAGCAGAGCTGTGTTTCAGAGAGAAGGGACCACGGGGAAGAACAGAGAGGATGCCTAGATCCCAGTACATCGTAAGGGAATGCATAGGTGATTGCAAAATAACCAACCATGTATTGATGCACGTGGGAAGGCATCCTCTAAGCCGTGGTCCAGGCTGGGGCATCTCTATCAGTTCAACCTCCCAGGAGAAGCTCCTGGCCTCAGTGAGATCAGCATTTGGCACCACCTGGGAAAAGTGTGTCTGTGATTAGAAACAGCAAGAGGACTGTGGTTCTATTAAGAAAAGAAGAATCTAGAAAAAAAGCCAAATGCTCAGAGCAAGACCAGCCTCCATCAGTTATGAGGTCCATGTCTGGCTTTGCTTCTGAGTGGCTTTTTGACCTGAATAAATCTGACGGAATCTGAAAACCAACTCGTACCAGCAAAGTGCCTGGAGCAGTAGAAATGAAGACATCCTTGCAAGTCTCGGCTTGAAGTGAAAATACACTTTGTGCCCAAATCTGCCAACCTCACTATGCTAATAGACGTCGGAAAGCTCTGTGCTCCTAGCTTGGGAAGTGCCAAGGAGAGGAGACTAATCCACAAACTTTTATTAATTCTGGAGACGCAGCACTGATACAAAGAAGTAAAGGATTCAATTTCCTGCTCTCAAGAGGATCACAGAGCAGCTAGGAAAAATAGACCCTGGGAATGAATTATCCCTCCGTGGTCAGAGTTACGCCCCGTTAGCGTGAGCTGTGCAAGACAGGAAGCCTGGGGAGTCGGGGTGGGTAACTGGGAGCTTCAGTGTAATTTCCTACACTATTTGGTCTTTGGGGTGAATTCAGGTCTAGGGGATATTTCACATTTTCATAATTTGAGAGATTATGATCACATAGTCTGAAACATTTTTTCCAAACCTTTGTTACATTATATTCAGTATTTTTTCAAAATTATTTAACTTATCATTTACCATACAAAGATTAGAGAAGAAAAAATGTAAAAGCCCTCAATTGTACAAAATATCAGAGTATATACTGCATATGTATATTGGTTTTTAAATCTTCCAAAGTGTACTTTGGGTCCTTAAAAAATAATACCCTCAAAATAATCTGGCAAGTTGTGAAAGGGAACTATGATTGTCCATTCGTGGGAATGAAGATTGTTCAGCTGAGTGGGTGGGTACAAGCGGGACTGCCTGGGCTCAACCTCTCCCTCTGCCACTTACCGGAACCTTAGGATGTTAATTGACCTCTTCATGCCTTAGTTTTCCCTCTGCAAAATGGGGATAATTATGACACCTATAGGGACATGCTAATGATTCATTGAGTTGATATATATATATATATATATATATATATATATATATATATATATATATATATATATATCACTTAGAAAAATTCCTGGCCAGGTAGGAATGTAATTTCAACAAAAGTAAGTTATTATTACTATCATTAGATTGAGCGTAAATGTAAATAATATTTCAAGGAGTAATATTTTATCAAAATGTCCTTGTGGCAGCTGGGAGCTTGTACAATTAAAAAGAAAAAAAAAATACGCAGCTTTGAAGAGTGGAAGGATACTAGAAAAGCAGGAACAAACACATGTCAATAAAACTTGGGCAATGATATAACCTTGGGAGTCTTTAAGGGCTCTACAAAATCATAAACAAGTTATAATTCTCTGTGGCAGAGTTGTCAATATCAAGGAAGCCATTTAGATTCTTCATTGTTCTGTGAAATACAGAGTAACCTGTCAGAGCAAAGCCATTTCCTGTCCTCCAGTGATGGAAGGACTTGTTCAAACACATAATATTCATAGAGCTCTTAGGAAGGAAGGCTTTCTCTACAACTAAGATAACACTGTCGTAATTAGTGGGTATGCCTCCAAAGAACCGTGTGAGATACTTTAATTCATTGAGAAATTATGGATAAGATAGCTGTGCTCAATGAGTCAAGATTGCTAATTATCTTAGACTCTGCCCTTGAGATCATCAGAAAGACATGAGTGCTTAAGGCCAGGTAGATTTGATTTGATTTTAGTTTAGTTTGGCTTTTCTTTTGTCTTTTTTTTTTTTTTGACAAAAGAGATGATGGAAGTTGAGAGTTTAGCAGCTGTTGGGTAAATAAATGGCATTTATATAGATATATTTTACATGTTTATGTGCTTTTTCTGGTTTTGAGGAGGAAGGCAGGTACTGTGGGGGAATCTGGGCAGCCCTCGGGTGTGAGGATGGGAATACTGGCAAGGAGCGCTGACACAGTGATGGGTCTGTTTCCCGCTCAACCCTGGAAGTGAGAGCCCAGCTGATGTGATGCTTTGGGGCCGGCTCTGGAATGAACTCTCTCCCATGAGAGATCTGTGACTCTTTGGGGAAATTAAAACCAGTTTAGCCATCACAGTGAAGAGTGGTGGGGAGAATACTGTCTCCCTCGCTGTGTGCGGGCCCAGAGTTCTCCGTCCCCTGAGCCCTGGGTCTTGGGAACGAGAGCAGTGCCCTGGGCGAGACCCCTGCCTTTCCCCTGGGGGGGGGGTTGTCGAGTGGTAGCAACCGCAAGCAGAGGCAGCAGCAGGAGGTGCTGATCTCAGGGAGGGCAGTGGGTCCAGGTGAGGAGAACGGGACCCCTTCCTGCGGTGTGGCCACGGGTGCGCATCCTGCCCTTGGACACGGCCCCGGGCTCCCGAGGTCCTGGGGTGCAGGTGGCCGCGGGCCGAGCACCTGCGGAGCACCTGAGGGGCAGGCGAGGCCGAAGCGCGGAGCCCGCAGGTGTCCATCTGCTGCAGGAGCACATCTGCTCCAGCCCACCTGCCGCGCGTCACCTCCCAAAGGTACCCGGGCCAAAGAGCGCTCACAGCTAAACCAGACGTGCCTAGAAACGGGCGCGAGCGAGCTCCGCATGTGCGAGAGGACAGCCTCGCATCGCCGTGCGCAGTTGGCGGCAGGAGCGTGGGACGGTGTGTGCGTGATCACGACAGCACAGCCGCCGCACGTGCAGTGGGAGGGCCTGGAAACCCCTTCTGAAACGCCAGCGCCACGTGGGAAATGCCTGGCTTGAGGATGGCCAGCAGGACGGCGGCATCAGGCATCTCAGTAAGTTCCACAACTGCCCACACCCAGATGTGATCGGCCTTCATGGAGAGATACCCAGATTCGGTGCTTTTCTCTTTCCTTCTTCCTCCTCCCATTCATCCGTAGGTCCCTGTCCTCGCAAGAGGGAGACCGCGTGCCAGATCAGGTCGACTGACTGCATTCAAACGCCTCATCCCTGGGGAGGGACCGGCACCTGCTCGGATAAACGTAATTCAGCAAAATCATCCCTTTGATAGCAGCCTAATTTAAATACAAACCTACTCCTTCATAGGAGCAATTTCATCGGAAGATGCCTTCCTGAAAACGCAAACCTCTGTCTAAAGTTATGCAAAACTGGAATTCGTGAAGCTGGGGTGACTGCTGGCTCCTGGCTAGCGGGCCACTCTGCGGGCTGCTGTGGGCACAGGAGCGGCGAGGGGCTGTCAGATGCGGGGCAGCCGGACCTCTGCTCGCAGCCCTGGGTGCCTGGAAGGAGGAGAGGCGTCAGGCTCTGGTGTGAAGTCGCCGGGACCGGGGAGGAGGAGACTCCTGAGAGATGGGGCCCTGCTGCCGCTTTCCCGGGAGGCGGGGACCGAGCAAAGGAAGAGCAGGTGTCACAATCAGCAGCCGTAAGTCCAGGCAAAGCAGAGAGTATTAGTTGGTGAAAGCCTGAAACGCTGCTTGGGGCAATTTGCTGCGAGGCCGGGAGGAAGCAGAGTTTGAGGGGACAGAGTGTTTCTGTGGAGCCAGGTGAGGGGAGAGAGAAGTTAGAAAGGTCAGGAGGAGCCCGCCATGGACGGCGCTGGGAGCCTTTGTCAAAAACACAAACAACGCAAAATGAGTGGCCTTATTGTTTGGTTTGTTTTAAATTGTGCAGCTCCTTTCTTTTTAAAATAAAATTTTTGTGAAGCACAATTAGAACAGTTAAGAGTGGAGCTGGTACGGCGAGGCGTAGACAGACCTTCCGAGCTCTCACCCATGGGCAGGGCCGCAGGTACCGTCCAAACTCCCAACCGCATGGTTGCCCTGGGAAGAATCAGCTCCTGGAAGATATCACCGGGAAGGGATGGTGCTTTCATAGACCCGGAGGCAACAAACACAGCACAGCTAGGGAAAACGGCTTTGTGATCTAGAGGGAGAGAAAGAAGGAGGGAAGATAGGTGTGCTGAGAACACGGAAGGCCCCTTGGGCAGGGGCTGGGCTTGTGTTGGGCCCTCGATCCTTGGCAGTCAGCAAATGTCAGGTTGCCAGGCCTGGAGACCAGGACGCTCACCAGGGTGAGCTCTCAGTGCTTAGAATCTCAATCCTACATTCATCCTTCCAGAATTGGACATAGATATTTACAAAACTTTGACAGCCTGAAGCAGCAAACCAAGATAATGTGTCTGTCTCAAATGCATACATTAGAAAGAAGGTTGCGATTTTTGTCTCTTTTGAGAATTTATTGTGTCTGCTAAATAACATTGGATTTTCTCCTTTGTGATAGTTTGGGTTTTGAGGAGAGAAACTATTTGCTGTGGGAAAGCTGCCTACATTGCTTTTGTATCACCTCCGAAGTACTGTGACCTGTGTGTCCTAGACCTAAGCCTCCCATTTCCCCGCAGCTCACTCTGCTAAGACTCAAAGAATAGCTTTAAGAAAATAAAAATAAAAACAAATTCAGAAAAAGTTTGGCTACCTAACACTTTACACCCAAAATGTTTATGAAAAAATGCCTAATGCCCCTTCAACTAAGTTGTATTAAAACGGAAGATTTTTGGGCTTCCCTGGTGGTGCAGTGGTTGAGAGTCCGCCTGCCGATGCAGGGCACACGGGTTCCTGCCCTGGTCTGGGAAGATCCCACATGCTGCGGAGCGGCTGGGCCTGTGAGCTGTGGCTGCTGAGCCTGCACGTCCGGACCCTGTGCTCCGCAACGGGAGAGGCCACAACAGTGAGAGGCCCGCGTACCGCAAAAAAAAAAAAAAAAAAGAAGATTTTGCTAATTAGCATTAAGGCAGACAGTACTGAGCTTATATTGATGAAAGCTTCTTGCTTTCCATGTTTAAATTACTGGTGTTTCATTGGCTCACACAGTTGAAATGAAGAGTTAGCAAAGTCTCAGGAGAGTGACCTCAGGTAGATTACTAATTCACATTTAGGTATATGAAACTTTTGACTTTCCTGTGTATTCTCTTTCTGTAACACAGCAGATACCAACTTTTGCTGTAAAGAGTTGTTCCATTTATTTTGGACAGTCGGAAAAGCCAAGACATTTTTCAATAGATTCACATGAAGGCTCATTTAGACCCAAATTCTGTTGTCAATAGCTCTTCCAGCACCCATGGCAGCTGTGAGCCTCTGGGACCATCTCCCTTAGACAGACAGCACCGTGAGAATTCTAGTCCAAGGGAGACTGTGCTGACCTGGAATATATTTCTCTTCAACCTTCCACCAATGAACACATGTCAAAAACTGGCCATGCTGAATAAATATAGTCAATGTAAAATTAAAATGCAGAGTTGAGATTGCAAGGGATAAAAAACACCACAGGTGCCTAAAATGAGGGGGGATTTAAATACAGAGCCTGAGTTGGCATTGATTATATTGTACATGGGATATCAGAAACAGATATTGTCTTAATACTAGGTGTTCAATGTCCCTGCAGGGACAATATTCTCTTGATCTGAGTGGAACTGGAAATAAACTTTTTATAAAAGGACAGAATATAAGGACTTGAAAAACCTCTGCTCACTCTTTAGGGATCCAGTGCCCATGTGGAGCTCTAGTTGTAAGCTATGTTTAGAAAACAGAAACCCATGAGAAAACAGAAAATCCAGCCTGTAATATGCATTGGTTTGGGGTTCTTAATTCATACTACATGTAATCGAAGAGATTAGTACAGAAATTATTGTTAAAAACTAGTCTATATAAAGTCTGCCATGGACCTACCAAAATATGGCTTAAAAGCAAAGCCTCAAAAGAATCAGATTGATCTAAAGTAACTTAACTGAATGCCAGAACTGAAGTCCAACACTCTATAAAGGAATATTAAAAGATAAAAAACCGAATCAGCATCATAAAATAACAAAATAAAATAAAGCTCATAATTTCTAAGAATCATTCAAAAGTACTAAGCATACAAATAAGAAGGAAAATATGACCTCAAACCAGGAAAAAGAGCAATAATTAGAAATGAGAGAGATGCTGGAATTAATTACCAGTCAATGTTAAAGACCTATTATAAATATTCTTCATAGGCTCCAGAACATAAAGGAGAACATGAATACAATGAAGAAAGAAATGTAAAAAAATTTAAAAGACCTACATGGAACTTTCAGATTTGAAAAATGCAATACCTGTGGGGACTTCTCTGGTGGCACAGTGGTTGGGAATCTGCCTGCCAATGCAGGAGACACGGGTTTGAGCCCTGGTCCGGGAAGATCTCACATGCCGTGGAGCAACTAAGCCCGTGTGCGCCACAACTACTGAGCCTGTGTTCTAGAGCCCGTGAGCCACAACTACTGAGCCCGTGTGCTGCAACTACTGAAACCCACGTGCCTAGAGCGCACGCTCCACAACAAGAGAAGCCCACACACCGCAACAAAGACCCAACACAGCCAAGAATAAATAAATAAAATGAATAAATTAAAAAAGAAAAATGCAATACCTGAAATTCAAAATTTATAAGCCAATTACCCACTGCAGAAGAAAAAACATACCAATAAAAATTATCCCAAATGAAACAAAGAGAGAAGAGGCTGTAAAAGAAATAACAGAACGCTGGTGGCTGGTACGAAGTGGTTGTTTATAATTGCAGTCTCAGAGGAGAGGAAAGGAAGGGGAGAAAAAAGTATTTGAAGAAATAAGTGGCCAAAATGTTTCCAAATTTACTATAAATGATAAACCTACAGATTCAAGAAGGTCAGCAGAACCCAAGCAGAGGAAAAATGAAGACAATCACACCAAGGGACATCATAATCAAATTTTTAAGAGACTCTCTTAAAGCAGCTAGAGAAACAGACGCATTACAGACAGAGAAACAAAGGTAAGATAGGAGCAGAATTCTTTCCAGAAACTATGTAAAGCAGAAGAATATGGAGCACCATTTTTAAAGTGGAAAAAAGCTATCAAGATAGAATTCTAACTTTAGCAAAGACATCTTTTATAAATAAAATAAAGGATTAAACATTTTATTGGAGTACTTTTGATTTGCAATGTTGTGTTAGTTTCACGTGCATGGCAAAGTGATTCAGTTATACATATACATATGTTCATTCGTTTTCAGATTCTTTTCCTGTATAGGTTATTACAGAGGATTGAGTAGAGTTCCCTGTGCTACACTGTAGGTCCTTGTTGGTTATCTGTTTTATATATAGTAGTGTATGTATGATATCACTCATATGTCGGAACCTAATTTTAAAAATGATATAAATGAACTTATTTACAAAATAGAAACAGACTCACAGATTTCAAAAACAAACTTATGGTTACCAAAGGGGAAACAGGGAGGTAGGGAGGAGGGATAAATTAGGAGCTTGGGATTAACATACACACACTACACACACACAGACAAAAGCTGAGAGAATTAATTACCAGTAGACTTGCATTAAAAGAAATGTTAAAGTCTTCAGGAAGAACAAAAATAACACTAGATGGAAATACGGATCTGCATAAAATGAGGAGGCATGCTGGAAAGAGTATGTGGGTAAAAAATAAAAGATATTCTCATTTTTTAAACTCATCAAAAGAAAATGAGTGTTTGAGTCATAACATACTGAAGGGTTTTAATATGGGTAGAATAAAGAGGGATGACAATGGCACATAGGAAGTGAAGGTAGGAAATTCAAGTTACTGTTGTAGGTCTAGAAATAGGTCCACACATATGTGCTCACATGTGACACAAAATTGTTGGTGATAAAACAAAAATGGTATATAAGCACTTTAAGAACAAATGGACAGTTTTTTATGAATCTAAACATACACTCATTATGCAACTCAGTGATCCCTCCTAGCTACTCAGTCAAAGAGAAATGAAAACATATGTCCAACCAAAGACTTTACATGAATGTTGATAGCAGATTTATTAATAATGGCCCCAAACTGGAAATAACGCAAATGTCGGTCCACTAGTGGATGGATTTACAAACTGTTGTACTTTCATACAATTGAACACGACTCAGTATGAAAAAGGAATAAACTATATGTACACACAACAACATGAGTGAATTTCAAAAGCATTACATGACATGAAAGAAACCACACACACACAAATTGCTCGATGTATAATTCCATTTTTACAAAGCTCTAGAAAGGGCAAAACTATGGTGACAGAGAGCAGAACAATGTTTGCTGGAGGGTAGAAGGGGTGGTGAAGAAGATATTGATTGTAAGAAGCTCAAGGAAAATTTTTTGCATGATGTAGATGTTCTATATCTTGTGATGGTAGCTACATAAATACAAATAAACTTTTTTTGCTGTTGTTTTTTTTTGTTTGTTTGTTTTGCGGTACGCGGGCCTCTCACTGTTGCAGCCTCTCCCATTGCAGAGCACAGGCTCTGGACGCGCAGGCTCAATGGCCATGGCGCACGGGCCCAACCGCTCCGCGGCATGTGGGATCTTCCCGGACCGGGGCACGAACCCGTGTCCCCTGCATCGGCAGGCGGACTCTCAACCACTGCGCCACCAGGGAAGCTCCCAAATAAACTTATTGAATTGTACACTTAAAGCTGTTGAATTTTATTTTATGTAATTTATAGCTCAAAAAATTGATTAAAATATCTAGTCTAGAATTAATATTAGGTGTCAAGGCAGGGGCAAATATCTCACAGTGAAGCCTCCACTGCAGGGAGCAAAAGTGTCTCTAACTGAAAATGGGCAGAGCTGGAGTGTGGACAAGGGCAGAAACCCTCCAATCTAGGTTTTCAAATGACTGCAGAGCAGAGAACTCCCTGTACTCCTCTCCTGACCTGGAAGGATTTATCTGAGCAAAAATATAAAAAAAACCCAGAAACAAACATAAATAAGAAAATATAACTTCAGTGGTGCTTGAACCATGGATTTATACAGATAGACAGATATAAGCAGCTTTATGGACATGTAATTGATATAAAAATACCTGTACATATTTAATGTGTACTATTTGATGAGTTTTGACATATACAAATACCTGAGACACCATCATCATAACCATGGTAATAGATATAACCAACAACTTCCAGAGTTTCCTTGTGTCTCATTTAAAAAAATATATATATATTTATTTATGTAATAATTTGTAACATGCGATTTAGCCTCTTAAATTTTGCAGTGCACAGTACTGTACTGTTATCTGTAGGCACTGTGGTGTACAGCAGATCTCTAAAACTTATTCATTTAGCTAAACAGAAACTTTATAACAATTAAACATCTTCCCATTCCCCCCAGACCCAGCCCCTGGCAATGACTGTTGTATTATCTGCTCTGTAAGACTGACTATTATTGATACCTCATAGAAGTGGAATCATGCAGTATTTTTTCCTCCATGATTGCCTTATTTCACTTAGTGTAATGTCCTCCAGGTTTACCCATGCTGTTGCAAATGGCAGGATTTCTATATCTGGAGGCTTCTTTTTTGAGGCTGAATAATATTCCATTGTATGAATATATCACAGTTTCCTTATCCATTCATCCGTCTATGGACGCTTTAGTTGTCTGTATCTGGGCTAATATGAATAGTACTGTGATGAACACAGAAGTGCAGATACCTCTTTGAGATCACTATTTCAATTTCCTTGGATATATATACCTAGAAGTGGGGTTGCTGGAGCATATAGTAGTTCTATTTTTAATTGTTTGAAGAACCTCCATACTATTTTCTATAGCTGCTACACCATTTTAAATACTCACAAACAGTTGGGGTATTGGAACCCATAACGATTCCAATTTCTATTTCTCCACATCCTTGACAACTCTTGTTACCCTTTTCTCCCTTTTTTTTTTAACCTTGTAACCATCCTAACAGGAATGAAGTAGTATCTCATTGTAGTTTTAATTTACATTTACCTGACAATGAGGTTGAGCATCTTTTTGTATACCTATTGGCCATTTGTGTGCTTTCTCTGGAGAAACGTCTGAGTCCTTTGTCTATTTTTAATTGGGTTATTACTACTATGATTTTTTGCTGTTGAGTCATAGTAGTTTGTCCCTTGTCATAAACCTATGCATGTATGGTCAACTGATCTTTGACAAGGGTGCTAAGAATACGCAATGGGGAAGGGATACTCTTTTCAACAAATGGTGTTGGAGAAGCTGGATATCCACATGCAAAAAAATGAATCTGGACTCCTACCTTACACCATACAAAATGGATTAGAAACTTAAACATAAAACCTGAAACTGTAAAACACCTAGAAGCAAACATAGGGGAAAAAGTTCTTGACATTCATCTAAATAATGATTTCATGGATATGACACCAAAAGCACAGGCAACAGAAGCAAAAATAGACAAGTGGGACTACATCAAACTAAAAATCTTCTGCACAAGCAAAGGAAATGATCAACAACATGAAAAGGCAACCTACAGAACGGGAGAAAATATTTGAAAACCATATACTGGAACCATTTCTTAAAGCAGTTAGTTTACCTTAACTCTCACTGAAACATCATTTAAAATTTTTCTGTAGTTCTACACAACATGCATGCTGAGAATTTGGATACTGATTTCTTTTAAAAGAAAACTAGTGTTTTTCAATACCATTGTTTATTCAGTAAGTGCCATTTTTATATCTATAGTGACACATAATGTTAAAAATAGCTGACTTTTATAAGAGGAGTTTGGCCTTACAGAACATATATATTTCTAAATGCTTGCCGATAAGAATCAAAGTTCTTTATAAAAAAAAGCATATTATTTTTTTATAGAGAGACATTCTATGTCATTGTTTCAAACTCTTCAAGGTCACAGAGTCTATCAAGGATTACAGTACTTTTAATGTCAAGCCCTGGTGAAAATCACTCTTGGCTTCATAGGAATTATGAATTGATGGGTTCATAGAAATTATACATTGATGAGAAATGAAATATGTAAGTCCGCAGAATTCTCTGAGAATGACATTTCTGAAATACCACTAAGGAAAAAATCTTTTGAATATTTAAGCCATGATTTGAAGATTTAGAAATACCAATTAGTAAACCGTTCAGAGGCAAATATATCGCACCAGGTTTGCACTCACCAGTGGCTCTGGTGGCTTCACAGCATCTTCATAGCATCCAACTTAGATAAAACAGAACTGAAGTTAACTCACAACTTCAGGGGGGGAAGCACTTGTACCCACATGTGGAAATTTATTAAAATCATACCAAATGTTAGAATCATTCTGACATTCATTTAGTAAAGTTATATTAAAACATCAAATTTTAAAAGTAGAAATAATGGTAGGTAAAGTTGGGAAAGCAGTTTTGAATAAAGATCTCTGGACCAGAAATTAGCAGATCCAGCTCTATCCCTAGACCTACGATTGTGAGATCCTGGACAAATACCTTAGTGTCAGTTTTTAATTTTTGCAAGTTCTTTGTATTTTTCTTTCAAAATATTCCTTCTCTTTTTGTTTTATGGTGCGCTTTCTGTATTTCTCTGAAGCAGTTATTTATTTTTTACATAATTCCATTTTGCTCCCTGAATTGTCTCTGTAGTTCTTATTTTCTATTTGTTGCTTTCCATACCGCCTTTCATGGTAGAGGTTTTCTTCAAATCTTGGGTCTTGATTGATTGTCTACTCATAGCCACTAGCGAGTCATAAATAGCTACTGGGAAGTTCTGTGGGTAGGGACAGGGCTTATTGAGTGGTGGGCTTCACCACAGGATAATCATGCAAGAGCCCAACTCTTTTGCTGTGCACACAGCAACAGACCCAGTATTTACATGGAGGATTTTCAGTTGGGCATGTGTTCTCCAAGAGAAGAACTCTCCCAGCTCCTGCTTAGGCCATAAGGTATTTCCCCTGTGCTTTTAGAGTTAAGCTAGAGAGGCACAGAAATGACTCACCATTTTATAGTAGACTTTCATTCAGTTCTCCTGTTTTCATAATGACACTCATTCCTGCAGCCACCTCTTGTCATGAATTCAGCATCTCTCCTATTCAACTACTTAGGGAATTGAAATGTCAATATTCTGCTGGTTCGGGATCTTGGTGTTTGACTGTGTACTGTGAGAAAGGCGACCTGGGGCTTTAACTATTTCTTGTACAGACTTCTCACCAGTCCCTCTGTTTCAACCCCACTCACACCTATTCTTGATTCCTGGACCTTCCTGGGGCTCTGTGGTGTGAATTCATTTGTTCTTTGCATCCTTCACTGCAGGTACCTGGCTATCAGCATCTTGAGTCTTTTAGGTCAGTTATGATTTAATCCATCTGCCTTCCACCTTCCAAATTTTGTTGATGCCTTCCAGGTATATCCCCTCTGGCTTTTGTTTTTAGAGCTTAACTGTCATCTTAAGGGCATTTGGAAGGCAGTGGAGACAAATGCATGTGATCAGTCTCAATATCTAACTGGCATCTTGAAACTCAATATGATAACTCAAAGATCCATGTAACAATTTTAGAGAATAATATTCTGTATCCCTGGTTGTTGGAATTGGAATGGGATGGTGAATTTATCTGAAAAACATTTATGACACTTGAATCTCTTTGAAGACATGTCCTTAATTTCCCCTTATGTCCTGCGAGTTCTGTTCCAGTTGTGGGATGGAATCATATATTGCTGTCTGTAGTGGGCTGAATGGAGTCACCCACAAATTCATGTCCATCCAGAATCTTAGAATTGATCTTATTCAGAAATAAAGTCTTTCAGATGTAATTAGCTCAGGACCTAGTGGTCAATTCATCCTGGATTAGGGTGCACTTTAAACCTAATCACTGGTGTCTGTATAAAAAGAGAAGACACAGAGAAACAGAGGGAAGGAGACCTTGTGAAGATGAAGGGGGAGACTGGAGCGATGCTGCCAAAGAACAGGTGTAGCCACCAAAACCTGGAAGAGGCCAGGAAGGATTCTCTCCTAGAGCTTTCAGAGGGAGCATGGCCTTGCTGACACCATGGTTTCAGATTTTTGGCCTCCAGAGCTGGGGTGAGAATAAATGTCTGTTGCTTTAAATGATTACGTTTGTGGTAATCTATTACAAAAGCCTTAGGAAATGAAATACATTCCTTCAGATGTTGTTGTTTCCAACTCATTTCTAATTATTCAATTAAAATACTTGGTTTTGTTGTCAGAACTGTAAACACTGTAAGATTTGAGACAATATGCAAAGGTGAGAGTTCCTGTTCCTGGAATAGGTTCTGGAAGCTCCTAATTAAGGCAGAGTCAGGGATCCAGGATCAAGTGAGCAAATCAGACTGTGTTGAGGCTGTGGCACATCTTTCTTTAGGCTGTGAATCTGAGCCATGTGTGTAAGCTGGGTTCCATCAAGGATCCAAGAGAACAGGAAATCAAAGTCCTAAGAGACAGGAGCAACAGGTCTCCAAGAAGGCAGAGTGAAAAATCTCAAGGGGCTCAGAAATCAGGTCTTCAAGGATTGTTGGGTGAGGGCCACTGAGAGCCAGAAAAGTGATGCAAAACAACGACCCTGAAATTCCTTGCTTACCTGAGGCAGCTACACCATCGTTTTGACCACGGGTAGAACAGGTCTGAGGAAGAGGTAGCTGAGAGTATCTTACTAGAGTATCTAGCACAGGCTAAGGAAAGCGGGAGGCTTTGGCAAACAGATGTTGTCAACTAGTTCAAGAATCTAAAACTAGTAAGGTAATTTGATAATATCGTATTATAATCTGTTGTATAATTACATGTATATGAGTGTATGTGTGCTTGAAAAAGTTTTGGAAAGGTAGGTTAAATATTTAGTATTTTCCTATGTGACTTATTTCTGTGACTGCCCATTCATTTTATAATAAGAAAAATAATGCCATTTCCATTTTGAAAGAAAAGCAACAAATGAGAAAAAAATCAACCTAATTCCAGAAAATAAATGCATGAGCTGCAGAAAGGTACTAAACAAACATTAAAAAGAGGAAAATAAGAACTTTTAATGAGCTGTGTAGGATATGAAAACATAATAACTCTCTGTGGGAAGGTTTAATAGACTGCTTTAGGGATTTATAATACTTTGATTTTTTAGTCTTACTGAGCAAAACACAGCCATTCAAGTGAAATTTCATAAGATATTTGAAATGTCTTAGAGGTTTGACTGCAGAATCTGGTGAAATGCATGGTTTAGATGTTTATGAACCATTGGTTCACAATGCGTATTGGTCTACGATATGCACACAAATCTCATCAGTCATGGTCAAGTACCAAATCCAAAATAACTAGTATCAAATTTACCTTCTGTCATTACAGCATCCTTCTTAATGGCCCAGGACCAGTAGCCAACTGGAGCAGTAGACAGACTGCCAAGTGAAAAGGTGGGATTCCTGGGCAAACTGTGTCCTAAGTACATAGACATCCATATGTAAGACCTGGAAAATATTCTATGGAATTTCTTTTGTTTGTGTCTCTTTTGCCCACAGAGTAGGAACAGGTTTGGTGCCCTTTCTTCCATATCTTGGATTTGTGGCTGGGACCTAAAAGTCATCAGGGAATACAAATGGAGCCGCATTGCTGCCCTTGGAACCTGGGAGGACCTCTCTGGGCACATTCTCCATTTATTGGTTGACACGCACTTGGCAGCAGTAGCTGGGAAGCCAAGGCAAAGCGATTTCACTACAAATTTCCTCTCTAGGGCCATTTAGATGGTCCTCATTTTGCCAACCACATTTTTAAATGGTCTTGAATGCAGCATTCTATTTGGCATTTGGGAGATTTTTCATATATATTTTTAGAATGAATTTAGGAAGTAACCTATTACATTTTGGTGGCTTAAGTATTATAACCTATCATTTTACTAATAACAACCTCTAAAAAGAATACATTTATTTAAAAAATTGGTGGCATCTTAAAATGCATGTTAGATAGGGATCTTTTGTTGCAAGTTCAAGGGCCCCCATCTCAGACTTGTGAGAGCAGAAATTTGTCAGTTCCAAGTTTCCAGAGCCTGGTGTTGCTGCCCCGACACGCGCACGCCTGCATGATTCTCTTGTCATCTTTCTTGTAGCGTCCCTGGCAGCTATACCTTCTGCAGGGCCACACCGTCCTCTTTCTCATCCACTGAAGGAAGCCTTGCCTATTTCACCACGGAGTCCTGGAGTTGAACCCCATTGACTCTTAAGTTTTCTGCCCCTGGACCAGTCCATGGATATCTTGACACCGTCAACAAAGAGAAATGGGGAAAGCCTGATTGGCTAGTCGGCAAAGGCAAATGCCCAGGTAAAGGCAATGGAAGGTTTGACTTTCATAAATACTTTCTAATTCATGAAAATGTAACACCAGTACCTTTAATTTAAAAATGCTCTCTGTGTTTTCTTATCCCCAAACATACCCGTGAATCTGCATTTGTATGTCAGACAAAGTACAAACATTTGATGGGGATGGGGATGATAATAGCCATACCTCACATGCACTTAATGCTTTACATTTTGTAATATTCCTTCTCCACCATTTCCTGTTAGTTTCAAAATAACCTCCTGATCAGATATGATAGTAGGTAATATTTTCCTCTTCCCTATTTTACAAAGAAAAAAAAAATCACACTGATTTCTTCCTACCCCAGACCCTCAGTTACAAAGTGACCAGAACTAAAATCCCATCCAGAGCTGGGTTCTTTATGTTTCATTTGAATGAGTATGTAACTATTCAAAAAATGAATACGTAACTCTATCCTCTCATGACTGCTTTTCATGGTAGCTAGAAATAGGTCATTTCTCTCCCCCCTGACCAGGACTTCCTCTGCTTAAACTTAGCATCTGTCAAGGCTGAAATTAACAGTAAAATTACAGGCTGTATTGTTTCCACTTCTAACTAGCTCTGTGCCAGACCACCCATTGTTAAGCACAACAATTTAACTAAATTACTGCTGTAAATTATCCTCATTTTATCCCCATTTAATTGACACTATTGAAACCACATTCAGTGATTTGTTTTGTTTTGTCTTTCTTTCCTGTGTGTTTAGGGACTGAAGAAGTTTGTGTAACAGATTACATGATAACTAAATTGTTTTTTGATCTTGTTCATAGGAGGTTGTGCACTACAGTTGGTCAGAGGTCTAGGCCTACAGATTCTGGATGTTTCTAAGCTGGGAGGTCACAAAATAGAAAGGGTCAGACATGGGGTGTCTTCTGCAACGTGTATATCTGTGATTCATCTCCACAGTGTCACCGAGAACACTGATAGGTAAGATAACCACGGGGCCACTAAGAATTGTGATCATGGAGATTAATTACTGGGTTTTCAGCAGTTATCAAAAAAGCAGATAGGATCCAAGAGATTGATAAAGGGTAGAAAAGTGATGCATTTTCTTCACATAAGAGGAGAAAATCTCTAAAAGGAAAAGCTTCAGAAATCTAGACATGACTAGCTCAAATTCAATACCCATTAGAAATACTGGAATGAATCATGAAAGAATCAATTTGTACACAACTCTACAACTACAAGGGACTAAGCTGAGAAATCCACAGGGCTTTGTGAAGAATATATTCAAGAGCCCAAACCAATTTCCACCTGAGCATTGTGACAAGCCTGAAAGATCAGGAGAAGCAACGGATAGGACCCGGTCTGCTGTGAAAGCCACTGTCCCCTCCTGCATGTGGTCCAATCTCACACAGTGAGTTAGGGGGCTGGGACCTTAGAAGAGAAAGGCAGATTCACTGTAAAGTTACCCAGTGGAGCAAGCCAATAACAGGGCATGTAAACCGGACAAAATTCCCATCAATAATTTACCTAGAAAATCAAGATTAAGCAAAGTGAAATGAATTTAAGATAATAATTCTAGTAAAATCAAGAAAAATAGGAAGATAAAATGAGCTAACTTAATATAAGTCTGAGTCGTCTGGAGATGTATTCATTGATTTCCTATTTAATTCAACAATTATTTTATTGTTATTCATATTTATTGAATACTACTACGGAAATACACAAAGAGGATCCACATGAGAAAGACACAAGCTATTTATACAGAGCTTGCCATAGCAAAGGAGTCATTCACCATCACTTGTGTTTTGGCAGAGACTCAAAGGCAGGCAGAGGAGTGGGAAATGTTTACAGGAAAAAAAAAGGGACAGGGCAGGTGTGCCCTGATTGGAGGCTGTTGGCCTGGGGGGCAGGAGTTGGGCTAAGTAGAAGCAGGGCATCCCGTATGATTGGTTAGGGGTGCACGTTTTGCTTTCTCTCACTCGTCCTAAATTGGAAGCAGGACAAAAATTGGGGCAGCTGCTTATTTAGGGCAGATGGTTCCAGGAGTTTGGTTTCCGGGATCGTCACTAGAGATAGTGGTCTGACTTCCTACAAGAAGGCCTCCTGGGCTGGTTGTGACAGATGGTGGGTCAGAGTTCTATCTTTACATGTGGTCTGGGCCCTTGCCCAGTTATTAATATATATTGTCTCTCATTACTCCATGGCAGGCACAGGCATGTAACATTCATTATGTTATTTAATCTAATTTAATCCCAATATGTTGCTGTGAAAATTTCTATTTTACAATGTAAGAAACCAAGGCTTCACCAGTTCAGATAATGTGTCTGACCCACAGGGTAAGTGATGGAGTCAGTGATAAGATTCAGGTCATCTGACCCCAAAGCCTGAGCTCTGGAGATGGGTGGTAATTGTACGATTTGGAAATTGAGAAGTAACTGAGACCAGCTTGTCTGTCTGGTTTTTGTTTCCCGTTCTATTGGAGATTTCACTCCAGTCCTCTCTCTCATTGGGTCTTTCTTTTCAGAATATTAAATCAACTGCTACAGCGGAGGGTTAACCAAAAGGTCTACAGCCAAGCAAATAACCTGAATGCATGCGTCTCCTGAATATAAGGCCATGGTAGGGAAGCGCCCATACCTGCCCAGAAAAAGAGTGCCTCATGCCCCCCTGAGCCTTCCTCATTCATTTTAACAACAGTGCACTGAACGAACAATACCTTCCAGGCAGGAGCTCACAACTCTAGTACTAAAATTTGCAGTAAAATCAAGTGGGAAAAGAGCTCAACCAAAAGTTTGGTCAAAAGTATCGCTGCTTAAGAAGAATTTGAAGACCTTTTAATGTCCCTTCTGAATAAATAGATTTTAAACTGATATCCTTTAAAAATTCAAAAATAAAATAATTTGAATGAAATAGCGTAACTGGGAAATTATACAGAGCAGAAGTGGAATAAAAATTGGCTGGTCCGAATATTCTAATTAGAGGCCTCTTTGAATTTTGTTGCTATCATAAGACTCTACGTTTTCAAAGGTTAAAGCGCTTTGTTCTCTTCTGCTGTGGTAGGTCTGTAGCCACCACAGAATGAAAGTTAGGGATGCCAAGGAATTATGAACATATGCAAACTACTTAAACACTGCATTGCATGTTACAACCTGTTAACAGAAAAAAATGTTCAAATAATTTTCTTTGTTTAAATTGTAAAATATTCTAGGCTGAGTCAAAGACGATTAAGGATTATATTTACCAGTATTGGAGAATATTAGGGTGTAATGTAAATGGAGAGCCACAATTTGGAAATGCAGTAGTGGCCCCTAAGCTGCTCACATAGCAACCACCCTTGGGAATCATCAGGGATAAGAGAGTCAATTTCACTTCTGTTATCTGTGCCTTAGATTCATGTTTTTTCACATTATGGTAAAGACATGAATGTGCACCAACTGTCCCCAGTAAATGGTTAGCGGAGAAATTTTGAAAAGGTAGGATTGCATTTAACTCAAGCTTTCAGCTTCCTTGGTCCAGGAAATGAGTAAGAGCGTCATTGCCGGGGAAAATTCTTGTCAGCTTGTAGAGAGAAAATCATGGGAAGAGAGACAAGAGGTCTGTACGAATCCCAGGTCCACAGAAGGCTATGACATGGCAAAGGTATGAAATGAAGCCGTCAGCATCTGCACAGAGGTAGGGTCAACCAACCAGGGCTGCTCCAGAGAAGAGCTACACATTCTGAGTTGAGGGCCCCTGCTGCTTCGGTGGAGGGTTGGAGACGAGAAATAGAAATGAACCTAGGAGTGGATGATCACATGTCACACTGTCCAAGACATTCCCAGTTTATAACCAATCATCCTGGAGTAATTATTATTAGTGCCAAAAGTGTCCTAGTTTAGCCTAAAGGTCGTATGGCTAATGACTAGGGTCTCACTCTACCCTTCGTGTCTGACCAGCCTGAATTCATCTGTGGTCCCCAGTGTCCCAAGTCCAGATACCTGATTTCTTCCATTCTCAGCACAGCCTGTGAAGGTCTGACTTTTCAAATGACCCTTGTTCATGAGTGCGCCTGACAGATATAAAGGGAACACCAGGTGCACTCAAGAGACAATTCATCTACCTCTTTTGTTTGGGTATATTTACACCACTTCCATTATCTGATTCGTAAACATTACAGATCTGGATGGAACTCCCTGTGAATTTCTGCTCCAGAGACCTGGGAAACCTGGTCCTCCCAGTGGTTTCTTCTTCTTTGTCTTACTTTCTGTTTATAACAAAACAAAAGCCCCCAAACTGGAGGCTCAATCTGAAACAGTACTAATATACAAAATGTAGGCACATCTCCAGAGAGCGAGAAAAACTTTCCTCTCTACTCCTTTCAAATCCATTACTTTATTTAGACTCTGAAATAATTAACCTTGATATGCCTCAGCAGTTCCCCTTCTGGTTATGGCCAAATACCTCACACTGACCAACCCTCTTGAATATTTCTACATAAAACTGAACAAAGTACACAAAACAACACCTTAGAGGAACTGGAGGGTGACCAAAAGGAAGCAAATAGTATAGTGTGAAGTTCAAGTTTCTTTTTTCTTTCCTCTTCTTTTTTTTAAAGCTTTTTACCAGAAAGCAGGCTTTAGTCACCTGCCTATAAGGTGTCTAAAACTCACATAGAAACCTGCTGTATTACAGGCTTGAGGAATCAGAGGACAGATTTTGGGAAAACTACAGCAGCTAGAAAGTGATGGGGGGAAATCCCTGAAAGGAGAGACTTAGACGGGGAGCTGCAGATTTGGGATATCAACTCCACACTAAGCTCTTACTGGTCCTGAACCCCTCCTGTGCACACAGATCACAAGCAGCATAGCTAATGTTGTAAGAACTGAACAGAGATTTTGGACGCTACCCACCAGGAGGAAGACAGTGCTTGGAGCTTGAGTCCAATCAAGTTAACTGCCTGTGAAAACAAAAAAATCAAGACCTGCCAGAGGAACATAACAGGAGAGTTTCTATGCCATATTATTCACAATGACCAAGACACAATCCAAAATTACCAGACTTACAAAGAAAGAGGAAAATGTGACCCCTGTTCAAGAGAAAATGTGACCAATGGAGACTTCATGCCCTGCAGAGTTAGGGAGAAGAAGTGGAAAAAGCAAACACACTTAGCTAGAACCATGGGATTCTCTGACACAGACACCTGTCCACAGGTTCTCTGGACAGAGCCCTCTACTCAGATATCCACATCACACTTCTAATTTTTAAAAGTCCACTATTGAAGGGTACTCAATTCAAGCCCTCATTGATTAATACATTACTCTTTACTATCAGCAGCAGAGGGCAAGAAAAGTGGGACCACACCTGGATGGAAAAAGGGAGAGAAGATTTTATGTTTCCTTGGTTATGTAAGCTTGCTTTGAACTTGCCTGTGCCTGGTGACATGTGGCATTTAAAAGAGTTGCTGGAGGAGAACTCCTGAGTTATTATGATTGTGCTGCTCATTAACTTCTCTGAGGAAGACATTGGAGGTGATCTAATTCAACCTCATCATCTAAAAATTAGTCTTAGAAAAGGTCAAGGTTGAACATGGCCATACAGCTAGTTAGTTTCAGTGACAGGGCTAGAAGATCACACTTGGATCCCTAGCACTTTGTGCTTCAGCAACCTTCCATTTATTATTTCATTCATTTCATTGCATTTTTTACTGCATGCCTTCAATGTAACAACTATTCTGGGATCTGGGTGTTAAAATGAACAAGGAAGATGAGGGCCCTGCATAAAATCTACTCTTGACATTCTGCCTCCAAAGCTGCCCTTTCCTGGTTTAGACTGTTAGACTCTTATCTCTTAAGATTCTTTCAGTACAATTTTCACTTCTCATGAAAGGTTTCTATTTGTTCATTTCACTTACGTGGTATTACCTCTCCCAGATTAATTCATAAGAATCTAAATAAAGCTAGACATTTCATTAGGCAAAAGAGCTGCCATTTGGTCCTTTCCTATGACTTAGTGGCCAGGTATCATTCCCTTTCTTTTATGATGCTTCAACAATTGCTGGTCTATGTACTGTCTGTTTCACTGAAGGCAATTTGAATAAATATTATCAGATACAGCAGTTTAAAAGTTCTTTATGTCAAAGTCACAAAAATATGCAACATTTCTTACCTACTATCTTGGGGGCAGCATAAGAAACTAAGTTGTTATACAGAATGTAATTTCTTTTCAAAATTCCTTTTAACATTAAAATCCATTGTGGTTTAATGGAAATTTGCTTTCCAAAATTAAAAACATATGATTGTAAATGCTTTCATGATAATTTCCCTACTCTGTTGGAAACTGACCATTTACCGTAAAGGACATATGTCATTTTTGCAATCCACCATCCATTACCACTTCTTTTAGTAACAGCTTTTTCAGGAACTCTCCTTTTATTGGATGCATGTGGACAAAACCAGATCCATCACCCCACTTACCCTGTAATGATACCCTGGAGCAGAGGGACACTCAGGATCAGAGCATCCCACAGAGGTCTCTGGAGATGCTGATTCAGTTTCCTCTTTCATCTTATTATTTAAATCATAGCCTTATAAAAACTTACTGTGTCCTTGATTTAACCAGAGTTTATTTCTATTTCTTAAAACTGAAAAATTCTTAGTCATCCATAAACTCCTGTTTCTTCACTTAAATATTATTACTTAAAGCCAATGTTAATATCACATATAAGTGTGTAAATTTGAATTTAACTGAGTGAATAAATTTGATATAGGTTATTTTCTTACCTTTGCAACTTAGTATAAAGGGAGAAAGTCTTCTTTGTAATTCTACTGTATAAAAATGATCACTTCTCTCTTGGCAAAACACAACACAAATGTTGAATATTTTATAAATCCCCTCACTAATTCTCTAGTTAAAATACAACTTAGGAAGAGTTAAGCAGCAAACTTTAAAACAGTGAAATTGCTGAAAATATCTATGCAGTGACTACAATTACTACTGCTGCTGAAGCTACTGCTAACTAGATAAGACAATTCATTGGTCATCTACTATGTGCTTAGTATTATTGTAAGTACTCCCACAGTACAAAATTGTAGGCTTAGATAATAAGCTCAAGGAATTTTCACTGACTAAAGGGGAAAAACAGCATAAAACCAGGGACATGTTAATTTGGGTTTTCAAGTTGAAAAGGACATTTTGATAAGTAAAAATTAAATTGTTTTTTCAATGTTGAATACAATAGGATAGATGGAGAAGAAAGTAATGGGTTGGACAAAACTTTGTTGAAGTTTTCCGTTACATCCTACAGAAAAACCTGTACAAACTTTTTGGCCAACCTAATATTTGGAAAAGCAGTGTCTATGAATGAAGAAATTGAGGTTTGACGACTCCCACCGCATAATATCAGGATGTATAATTTGCACAAACATATGCATACAGACTGACTAATTCCCTGTGACTTAAATAAGAGACTATTAGTTCCATTAGCATAAAAACATTTAAATAACAAAGGATTAGTTGTGTCATTTCAGATCACACAGCTAGGTAAAAATAGAAAGAAAAAAAAAAAGACCACCTAGGCTTCCTGGTTGAAAGCGGTACTCTTTTAGGTTATGCCATGCTTCTCAAACTTGAAAACTGATCTTTTTTTTTAAGAAAAAAAAATCTCCAAAACCAACCAAAAGAATCCTTATTAATATATTCATATTAATTCATGGTACAATATGCTACAACAAAGGTGTACACTGATTTGCGTTCTTGTGCCTCCATTTTCATAGAGGAGATGACATTGTCTCCTTCTTTCCAAAATGTGAAACTGGATGGCCACCACTCAAGGCTCTACTTTCTTCACTATCCAATTTAGCTGAAGAAGAGTCTTGACTCCGTTGCTGACTCTTCAAGTCTTTTCATTTCTGCATGTATTCATAAAATGAAAAGATCAAGACATCTCTTTCCCAACTTAATGAACCATAGAAAAACATTCTCCAAGTTCTCTCCAAAAAGCCAGACATCCCACAGGCTAGTCATCATTTCTGATAAGATCAAACTTCTGGTCAAAGTCCCTGCCCTTCGCTCCATATACATAGAAAGATGGAGATATGGATACATATCTACATATAGAGAGTGTCAAGATTTAAAATAGCCAGTAGAAACAGGAATTGAACACAACCCAGTCGTGGCAGGATAACAGAGCCCGCTTCCCTATATAGAGTGCGGACCTCACTCTGTGTTCTTTTTCTGAGTAGAAGCTGAAAATGGTCTCCTCCATACTTGGGGTTTCCGCTAGAAACAAGCTGCTCATCTATCCTGGGAGAGGCAAAGACCCGTGCATGACAGGAACTGGGTACCCCCAAGTGTTGGCTCAAAGTTAGAGCTGAGAGACCCTGTCTCTGAGGGGCAGAACAAGAATCTTAACACACGACCCACCCTTGCCCTGCCTTTCATTTCCACTAGAGAATTATGCAAGTAAACTTACATTATGCCTGATTTTCTCTGAGTTTTTTCCTTTAGAACTTCTGTGAATGTGTTTTTGCTATTCAATACTATATCAATAAAGTGTAATTAGTTCCCACACTTGGAGTTTTCAACATAATTTTCCATCAACTTTTGCTTTATTTTTTAGAGTTGCAGAAGTGGGAAAAGTGTTTTCTCATATACACATTCACACATTCCCCCAAGCCTAAGGCTTAATTAGCCTTCACTTTTGTATGTTTTCTGTCAAAGCCCAGCTGTGGTACATTCACTGCAGCAGCCTCCACATCCACACAGTCTTTCCTTCAGAAGTGAGTAAATATGTGCCCTCCAGACACAATTCTCAGTCATTTCAGTGTTGACCAGATATTAGAAGTTATGTTTAAAAGTTAACTCTAGTCTGCTCCTTCTTATTTAATTTATTTGAAAGTAATTTATTTGTTCTATATACATTCTACAATTGTATGAATCGTATGAAAACATCTTTATATTAGTGTCCTATTGCTGTCATAACAAATTCTACAGCCTTAGTGGCTTAAAACAGTGCCCACTTATTGTCTTAAAATTCTGGAGATCAGAAGTCCCAAATGGGTCTCACTGTACTAAAATCGAGGTGTCAACAGAACTGCTTTCCTTCTAGGAGAGAAACTGTTACGTGCCTTTTCCAGCTTCCAGAGGCTACCTGTTCTTTGATTCATGGCCCCTTCTTTCATCTTTAAAACCAGAAGAGTAGCATCTTCAAATCTTTCTGACCCTGACGTCTTCTGTCTCCTCTTCCACATTTAAGGACCTTGTGATTGGACCCACCCAAATCATCCAGGATAATCTCCTTATTTTAAGGGCATCTACTTAACCACTTTAATTCTATCTGCAACTTTAATTCCCCTTTGTCATGTAACATACATATTCCTGGGTTCCAGGGACTATGATGTGGACCCTTTGGGAGAGGGGGACATTGTTTTGCCCAACACAAACTTAGTGGCTGTCCTTTGGTTCATCTTATTTCTGTGCACAAATTAATGTTATTGGAGTCACTGCACAATTTTGTCTTTATGCTCTTTTGCTGCAACCAAGGTTACCAAATAAATGTTTCTATTTGATGCAGTTATCACAAGTTGCTATGACCATTGTTATTTGTAAACTGCTTTTAATGACTACTGATTTTTATTGTTTTCATTAGACTTAGATTTCTCTCTAGTCCCCTAGCTTCACATAGCATGTAGATTTGATGTCCTCACTTGCACTATCATCATATCCATTTTCATAGACAAAAACACGAGGCACAGACTCTTTCAGAATTCAGTGTTGTGCTGAAATTATGGTTCTTATAGGTTCTGCTGAAGACAATTTAATTTCACTGTATCTTAATTTACTAGAAACAGTGATACAAAATAAGATCCGGTTGAACACCTGGGGTGTCAAATCAGGGTGATGAAGATGGAGTGAGAGTCAAGATGCCCTTGGTGTTAGCCAAGCCTGGACATTAAATTTCCCAAAATGTGTGATGATGAGTTTTCTCTAACACATAACGGTGTCCTTCCTATTGTGAATAATTGTGTTACTTTCGTGTGAGAGGAACATGCTTACTTCCTGAGCAATCCCATCCGTGTTATCTACTTCATGGTTATCTAGTTCTTACCTCTGTGACACCTGAGTTCACAGGTTTTCCAGCCCCTCAATTTTCACATCTGCTTTCTGCTACTCATTCTCTTTTCCTTCAGTTAAACAAAAATCACTAGATTTAGAGCATCATAATGATACCCTACCTTATCTACAAAAGGCTGGACACTGCCCACTACCTGTACCATGATGGTGAATTCCACCCTGTGTGTCTGCACTGTGCTGAGTTAGAGTGGTCGTCACAAAACATCAGCCTACATTTTGTGCACATTCAAGTGATGTGGGGATAGGCATTCCTAGGATATGATTTCAACACATGGAATGGTTCATTATTAAAAGTAGAAAGGGTGAATATTCTCCTGTTCGTTCATTCATTCATTCACTTTTTTTTAATATATATTTTGATTTTCATTATATCTTGTGGATCATTTTTAAAGTCTTTATTGAATTTGTTACAATATTGCTTCTGTTTTATTTTTTGTTTTTTTTGGCTGCAAGGCATGTGAGATGTTAGCTCCTCAACCAGGGATCGAACCCACACCCTTTGCATTGGAAGGTGAAGTCTTAACCACTGGATGGCCAGGGAAGTCCCTGTTCATTCATTTACTTGTTTTGAGTCCTAAACACTGGACCGCCAGGAAATTCCCCTACTCATTTTGAAACTAGTTGTCAGGAAAGACCTGCTGTGCACGCCACAGACCATGTTAGATATAATGGATGTAAGAATGAGTGAGATAAAATCTTTCCTTTCATGAAGAACAGAGTCTAAAAGAGGGAAAATAGATATTCAATAGAGAGAAAAATAGTCTACAGGCTAAAGCTGCCTTGTGTCACTTCCTTTCTTCAGTTGGTTCTCTCATTATTCTTAGTTCTGCAGTCATGTTGGTCCTTGGATCTAACACAATGGACATTCCCAATGGAAATGAGATAGAAATGATCATAAGAGCTTAGGAAATGTTACCTTATGGTTGAGGGTAAGGAGGCAAAGATCTAAGGTGTTTTCTTAAAATCCAACTTCAGATAACATCACTGTTATCAACTTTCATAAAGTTTAAAAGTCTCTTAAATCAATTAAGGCACGATGGACTCCCTAATTTTAAGAATTAATTTTTATTTACCACAAAATATTTTAATGAACAGGTTCACACATGACCTTCCATATAAGAAGAGTCTATATTTAAGCGAAGCAATGACTTTCTAGAACTGGAATGAGCATCCATGTTTGAAATTAGAGCGCAGGTAAAACTTTCTTCCCCACTTGAGTCTCAGGAAAGCACATGGTGTGAAGTTAGCCCCTTTTAATAAGCTACTTATGCCAGTTTCCTGAAGTCAAAAGACGTGAAGAAATGATCTTCCTTCTTTCCTTCTTCAGGACCCAGTGGGAAGCTGGCTGGCCCTCCTCTGAATGAAGCCATCACTTTTTACCACTCTTCTGGAACTTATCAATGTCTCCCTGGTGTTCTTACATAAACACATAATAAAGTTTGGGCTTCCGCAGGACAGAGTCTGTGATCATCTCGGATCCCAAACAGCCCCCCTGACAGGAGTTGACTCTCTGAGGTTGACTCTCCACCGTGGCTTCTTGAATGTGAAAGGACTAGTTCCAGGATCCTCATGGATGTTTTAATCCCATCCCATCCTCAACAGGGCAACAGCTGTCAGTGAACAGATCCTTCTTAAGAGAAAATTCTTCCAGAACTTAAAAAAAAAGCTGATATTTTTACTTGTCGCAATGCATAATTGTGCTCCACAGATCTTCTCTCTGCTTTTTTGATAAAATACACTTGGCTCAGTCTACAGGCACCTCTTTACTTCAACACTCCTGGTTCCCTAAAATCCTCCAAACCCACATTAAGTGCAACAGAGCTACACAGACTTGTGCAAAACCCAAAGGACAAGTGTATTGATACATCTCTTTAATCCAGATGGAAGATCAGTCTTTTCTGTAGGCAACTAGGATAAGTATGATGACAGCCCCAAGCATGGAGCATGAGTGTCTGTGGCTTCACGCAACCCATAGCACTTCATGCCCTTTGCCTGGCTGAATCGAGAGGGGGGACCTTAGGGACCTGAGTGACACTGATAAGAGGGAGACAGCCGGCATAGACCCTCCCACACAGGCTGCTACAATGTGTGTTAGGCGAGATGCACACCCAGGAGACCCCATCCCAGGACACTGAATTTAAGAAGAGTGGGTCCCAGCCCTAACTCTGCCCGAGTGAGACCTGGGACCTGGAAGGTCACTTTGCCACTCCTGCCTCAGTTTCCTCAGGGGTGGAATGATGGGGCTGTAACCAGATTAGCTCCAAAAGCAATGCAAGCTGTGGTCCTTTTTCTTTAAAAACATTAGGGACCAACACAGATCAAGATGAGATTCATAACACTGTAAACACAGCTTCCAAGAGTTTCATAATATTGTAAAGGTTGTGCCTCGGTCTGGAAAGACAATTAAAATGAGATGTTTGCAGCTGCAGTCAGAAGTTTGTTATGATTGAGGAGCTCATAGATGATCATAAATGACTGTATGACTGAGGAAGCAAAAAGCACAGGCCATCCCAAGATTTCTATTCTTCTCCAGAGCACAGAAGCCAAGACCCATAGATTTTATTCCTGACAGTGACAAAGGGGAGGGGTGTTCCCCAGTGCAGTACAATCTGAGATTCCAACTAGCTATTGGAATTAAGTTGTGAATGCAATTTTTGTCTGTTTTTTATTTTTGGAAGACACATATTTTTTAGTTCATATAAATTGTATTATCTCGAATCCAGGAGAAAATCATAAGATGACAGAAATCAAGGTAGCAGTACCAAGACATATTTCAAAGCAGTCACTGTAAAGCACAGTGATATTTTACACTGATTTTGCCAAAGATATTTTTCTAAAGATTATAAAACTTTTGTAAGCTTTCCATTGGAATTAAGTTTTCTTTAATGGTACAAATTTCTAAAATCTAGAGTGTATAAGTGCAGTTAGATACAGCTGTCTTTCAACCATATTCTTCTATGATTTGTTTTTTGAAGGAGTAGAGTATATTAAAGCCCTTTTGTGTTCAAGACACTGATCTAAGGGGTACTTTAAGGACGCGGCCACCTTGATCTTTCCTTGGAAAAGTTACAGTCGGTGAGAGACGATACACACACAAATAACCACTAAACCACGCAGTGACAGAAAAGTACTGCTGAAAATTCTCAGTCTACACAGTCTGTTCTTAAACATAAACTCTTGCTGGTTTTCTCAGCAAGTCTGCAGAATAGAAGAAGATGGGTAATATTGCTCCAAATTAACCAACAAAGGCACAAACTCAAGTCACCAAGACCATGGTCAACAATTGAGAAATGCAGATTTTTGCTTCCTCCTAATACATCAAGCTGTTCTTACAGCCGATGGGAGATACACGTTATTTCCCAAGGTCAAGATTAGAAAGCAAAGAAGGCTTATTGAAAGTTAGGCTTTTGATCTGAGTCAGGAAGAAGAGGTGTAAGCTCTCTGAGTGGAGTTGAGGATGTTTCAGAGAAGGAAAAGGATGGGCAGAAGGATGGACACAATGCAGTGTAAGGGATACTCAAGTGACCTACGAGCAAAGTGCTCTGACCAAAGGATGAGGCTCCTGCAGAGCAACAGGGGCTATGAGCACGGAGAGGACGGCAGCAGGTCAGGGTCTGCAGTGTCCAAGGTGGAGCTTGGACTGAGCAGTTCATTCTGCAAAAAGCTGGAAACATTGGAAATACTTAAGTAAAAGACAGTCACAGATGAAACAGATAGTTTGGAAAGAGTAATCTAGAAGAGTCATACACCTGATCTATAGACTTACATGTAATCTTACAGACTTATCTTATTGGTGGGGGATGGAGGGAAATGAGAATTAATGGGAGTCTGAGAATAAGAAACTCAGCTCTCACTTCTAAACACAAAGCAAGGTCTATCCCTACCACACAAAGTCCAGAGGTTGTGCTCATTTCTGAGTCCAAATACTAAAGCCACGTCACCAGAAATCTGTGAGAGATTTTGCCCCACATCTCTTCGTTCTGCTTTCCTTTGTGTTGGCTTTTCTCTCAGGCACGTGGCAGGCAAGGAGGTGCTGTCACTCTATGCTTACGTGATATTTACCACCTAGGAGCTCAGAAGGGAAGATATATTCTCTCTCCAGTATCACTTCCCATCCATCTCAGATTGGTCCCTTTAGGGTGCCAGGTCTTACTGAGCCCTGGAGGAGAAGGGTAATTGATTAGTCAGCCTGGGCCATAGACGCACCCCTGTGGTGGAGAGGTGAGGACCCATGATGGACAGCCTGTTGTAAGTGGGCGGGGCTGGGATATGCAGACCTAACAAGCCATTCCCTAATGATGGTGACTTAAAACAGTAAAGGTTTATTCATTGCCCAGGCTACACCTGCCGTGTTCATGGAGGGGCTCTGCCCTGGACCCAGGCCTATGCAACAGACATCCTTGGGATTGTTACCAGACACTGAGGCAGAGGAAGAGAGAAGCATGGCAAGTGACACACTGGGTCTTAAGACTTCCACCGGGAAGTAACTTTGGTTACTTCCTCTCACATTCCATTGGTCAAAGCCAATTATGACACTCACGTTCAAAGAGGCAGAAATTGCCATCTTACCATGTTTCCAGAAGGAGCCAGGAAATGGTCTGTGAAAAGCAACAGTGACCCCACACGGCGCCCCAGAATCACAGGATGCTCAGAGCACACTTTGGAAAGGAAAGAATAGGGCAGGATTAAGTCAAGCACTGCACCGGAAACATCACTGATTTACAGTTAGGAGAAAAGAAATAATCCTGTCAGAGGGTGAGACAGAGAAAGGCCTGAAGTGGGGTGAGGAAGGGAAGGGGCAAAGTGAGAATCACTTCAGAGGAATAATATTAGGACTTAGTGAGAAACGGGGTAGAAAAAGAAAGCACGCTTAACACTGAGGGTCTGGGATTTTGTTGTTATTGTTTGCTTTCTATTTATTCATTTTTGTCCTGGTGCCTGGAGAGACCAAAGTAGTCTAAATAGAAACAGAAAAATCAGGCTAAGGAGAGAGTCAGTAAAGGAAGATTATCAAACTCGAAATGTCCAGAAGGTAGATGGCAATGTGACCCCAGAGTATCCTACGAGGTCACTGTCATAAGACTTTCTACAGTGGAGACTCTTATGAGCTGAATTGTGTCCCATCAAAATTCATACACTGAGGGACGTGCCTGGTGGTCCAGTGGTTAAGACACTGCGCTTCCAATGCAAGGGGTGTGGGTTCGATCCCACATGCCTCATGGCCAAGAAAATATTTCAAAAATAAAATAAAAATAAACAGCTTTAAAAAAATATTCATACACTGAAATCCTCGCCCCAGGACATCAGAATGTGACTGTATTTGGAGGTAGAGTCATTAAAGAGGTAATTAAGGTAACGTGAAGTCACCAAAGTGAGCCCTGATTCAATACGACTGGTGTCCTTATAAGAAGAGGAAGTTAGGAAACAGACACACACAGAGGGAAGATCACATGAAGACACCAGAAGGCGGCCATCTCTGTGCCGAGGAAAGAGGCCCTCAGAAGAAACCAACCCTGTGACACCTTGATCTCAGATGTCCAGCTTCCAGAAGAGTGAGAAAATAAATTTCTGTTCTGTCAGCTGCCAGGTCTGTGGTTTCTTACTATGGCAGCCGGAGTAGACTTACATGGCAACTTCAGAAAGAATTTCCCAGGGATCACGTTGGACTTTGAAACAAGAAGCTTGTGATTTTACATTTGTACGATTTGCACGTTCCCGCAGAAGCTGTGTGAGAGATTCTGCAACTGTGTTCATGTTAAAGATTTACTCATGCTTCGCTGGAACTCATTGCACTATCATTATTTGCCCTCAATTACTCCATAAGTGACTCAAATTCTAGAACCTATATTTAGAGGAAAATTGCTGATCAGAAGAGCAGGAAGAGTCCCCTGAAATGGGGCAGCTTGGTGGCAACCCGCAGGTAATACTGATGACTCATCAGTGTTGTAGATGCTATTTTCCAGATGAGGCTGCAGTCATGTTTCTGGTCTCACATGTATTTTTCCAGGACTTTGTTGCACCCCACACATAGCTGGAGCATAGTTCTCCTTCCCTTGAACTTGGGCTGTTGTAGGAACCATCTCTATGAACAGGGTGTGGTGGAAGTGGTACTTCTGGGCCTGGCTCTCTCTCCGTCAGGATGCTTACCCTTAGAACCCAGCCACTATGGTGTGAAGAAGCTCAGGTCACATGAAAAGGTCACATGTAGATGTTTAAGGTGACAGCCCAGGTTCCATGTGTCAGTCACGCATGTGCGAGAATAAAGCTTCCAGTCCCAACACCCCTGCCTCTCCACCTTGAGCTGCACAGGATCATGTGGAGAATTTTCCTTGAAAATTCTATGCTTTAAGGCCACCTCTGAGTGAGAGGAAAGGTGCCTTCTCTCTTGGCCTCTGCCCAGCACCAGCCTGCAGCCTGGAGGTCCGGCAGCTCTGAGACCTCCCGGGGGTCTACAGTGTCCTTGTGAGTCTGGGGAAGCAGGAGGGTCCTCCAGGGGCTTTGCAGGCAGAGCTCGTGGGCCAGTGGTGATTGGCCCACCAGGAGGCAGGCTTATTTGTGGGGACACACGGAGCGCTCTAAGGACTTCCAGAAGTCACTGGGGTGTCCCTGGGGGGAAAGGACTGAGGCTCCCTCACTAACACAGTGGGGACTTGCACCGGGGAAGGACCCACTACTTGCTCTTGCACAATCATGCCACTGCCCCCAGTGGCTCCTATGATCCCTTAGTTGAGAGGTTTACACCTCTACATGGGCCTCACCTTGTGCAAACTGTATACACTCATCTTCTTAGAGTCATTCAGAATTCTAGGTGGTTTTCACCAGTGAAGCTGGCAAACATTAAAAACATAATCCCTTTGGGGCTTCCCTGGTGGTGCAGTGGTTGAGAGTCCGCCTGCCGATGCAGGGGACACGGGTTCGTGCCCCGGTCTGGGAAGATCTCACATGCCGCGGAGCGACTGGGCCCGTGAGCCATGGCCGCTGAGCCTGCGCGTCCGGAGACTGTGCTCTGCAGCGGGAGAGGCCACAGCAGTGAGAGGCCTGCGTACCACAAAAAAAAAAAATTAAAAAAACCCCATAATCCCCATAAATCTGATAGTATGCTTGGAAGTAAGCAATTTGACACACTGCAGCTGGAGAGAACTTTGTCAAAGAACAATTTAGCAATGACACAAAAAGCATGAAATAGATGCATAAATTTGACCCCATAACTTCATTTACAGGACTGAATCCTAAGAACCAAGTCATGGATGTACACAAAAATATGTCTACAAAGACATTCACTGAACTTTTGTTTTCAAAAGTGACTGTTGAAGAACCTAGGGGCAGGACAGGTATAAAGGCACAGACGTAGAGAATGGACTTGAGGGCACGGGAAGGGAAAGGGTAAGCTGGGACGAAGTGAGAGAGAGGCATGGACATATATACACTACCAAACGTAAAATAGATAGCTAGTGGGAAGCAGCCGCATAGCACAGGGAGATCAGCTAGGTGCTTTGTGACCCCCTAGAGGGGTGGGATAGGGAGGGTGGGAGGGAAGGAGACGCAAGAGGGAGGGGATATGGGGATATATGTATATGTATAGCTGATTCACTTTGTTATACAGCAGAAACTAACACACCATTGTAAAGCAATTATACTCCAATAAAGATGTTAAAAAAAACCCAAAAGTTCCCCAATATGGCAACCTAAAAAAAAAAAGTGACTGTTGGAAACCACCCAAATTTCCAAAACGGGGATTGGGTATTCGTGTAATGGAAATTAATATAGACACTGAAAGTGATTCGAAGAATATCTATGGGCACTTAAATGGGAAAATATGCCTGCTCTAACGTCAGGAAGGAAACCACCTGTCAGGCAGCACTTTGAACCCATATGGATAGCCGGAACAGAACAGGACCCTATGGTCCTTCCCGACATGTCCTCAGCCTGACTTTTGTCTGTATAAAAACTTTAGCCAAAGAACAAGTTTCATCAGAGAAGTGAGAAAATGCAGAAACAAAGGAAAACAGTCAAACAAGACCAAATAATAATAATTTAGTCATTAAGCAAAGCCAGGGACCTTTAGTTCCTCCTCAAGGGCTATAGATAACATTCCGAGCCCTATCCTGTGAGCTGTCTTATAAATACTGAGACCCTCACCAGGTGGAAGAAGTTAACTACATGACAATCAGGCTATAGCCATGACATAAGCTGCCACAATTCCGAGAACTGGCCTCAAAGAAATGGGAATAAACTGACCCTGAAACTGAAGATTCACTGTACTTAAAACAGTCAAGATGACACTGATCAGATCCCCACAGGACCAATTTCAAGATGACCATGAGAGCTGACTGTGCTGTTTCTTCCTGTAGCCCCCTCCCTCCACCCATAAACCCCTGAAACTCCCCTTTCCAAGCTCTTGCCCACTGATTGGCAGTGCGGGGAGTCGACCTTTGGACAAAAGTCTGCCCTTCCCCCTCTCCCCTCTGCCCCGGTTGCCAGCCTCTGAAATAAAGCAAACTTTCCTTTCCACCAACCTTGCCTCTTGAGTATTGGTTTTAAAGCTGTGAGACCCCATTTTCAGTAACATGGCCTCCTTATCCTAAGACATCCAATCAGAAGGCTGACCCTCATCCCCCCCCAGGGGGAAGCACAGCTTGGCAAGCTCGGCTCTCGGTCGTCACCTTCTCCTTTCCCACCTTCTTCCTCACTAACAGTGTGTTTGGATCACAGCGTGCAGCTGTACAAGCTGCATTTCCCAAACTTCCCTGATGCTAGTCAATTAGATGAAGCAGAGGCTGTTGCAGATTTTTGAGCAAGTCCTGCTTTGGTGAAGGGCCCCCTTTTCTCCTCGATTTCTTTTCATTCCCATCCCTCATCCTCTTCCTTTCTAAAATGCCAATATAATACTTGGAGTTGGAGCAGCTGTCTTTCGTCTACAGGAGAGAAAACCTCCAGGGGCAGGAGGCTAAAGGAGCCCTGGCTCTTGAAGGCATCGCTAAGCTGCTGCACCAGCCCTGGACTAATTATACGAGAACTAAAACCCCGCAGGACATTAAGCCACCATTTCTTAGGTTTCTGTTACTGACTCACATTTTGAGCTCATAAAAATTGATAAAATGTTAAATACAGAGTCAGTTTAAAAGGTTTTTAATAAAATGTATTGATCCCTGATGCAGGATCAATAAGGAATCTTAGTACCAGCACATGGTGGAGGTATTTTTGTGTTTATAATAATCATCACTGGCCTCCCTGGGGTCATCAGTATCCTGTGGAGAAATTAGACACTGTTCTGATTTCCTGTGATGAACACAGAATCAAGGGAAATAGTGATGCAGTATCTGAAGCCCTGCATAGGAATGAACCTTCTCAGGGTTTCTGCAAGTCATTCCCCGTCCACATTGCACCTCGGGAGCCCCTTCTCTCCTGGTTCACCCCCTGCCATTCTCCCACCCACTCTCCTACCAGGAAACCCAGGGAACACACACTAACAGCACCGGCAGCTGTACTAGAGCCGTTCTCCAGGGGCTCATCTGACCATCCTGTGAGGACTGCCACACACTAGTCAGACAGTGTTTGAGGACTTCTCTCCAGATTGCTCCCCCCTCTTGGCAGCACAAATATCACAATTTTACATACCTTAAACCCATATCCAGTGTCAATTATTAAATAAAAAATGAGTCTCTTAAAATAGATAAACAACAAGGACTTACAATATTCAATATCTTGTAATAGCCTATAATGGAAAAGAATATCTATCTACCTATCTAACTGAATCACTTTGTTGTACACCTGAAACACTGTAAATCAACTATACTTCAATTTAAAAGAGGCAAAAAATGAATATGTAACTATGTCCTAACCACTAATTGAAAGAATTGTAGAAGACTCTGAAATTGGTCTACCCAATATTTCCACTCTGCCATTTCTAAGGAAACCCTGACTTTGTTTGGAGTTCAGCTAAAAATCTCAATTTCCTAGGCTTCCTTCCAGCTGGCAGTGACCATGTGACAGTTCTGTCTAGTAAGATATAATCAGAATCTTCTTGGGTGAGACTTTTCTCTGAGAAAAAGGGAAAGACTTAGCTGACATACTGTTTGGCCCTTTCACTCTTATTTTTGCTGCCTGGAATGTAAGATGTGGTGCCTAGAGGTACAGCAGCTATCTTGTGAGCATGAGGATGAAAGTCACATGCTAAGGATGGCAGAGCAGGAAAGTAGAAGCCTGGCTCTCTGGGGACAGTTTGTAGATACTCTTCCTATTCAGGACTGCATGCCTCTAGTCTTCACATATTTGAGAGGAAAGAGATTCAGATAATTAACTTCTTTAAGTTTGTTATTTGCAGCTAAAGGAAATCCTAACCGATACTGAATTTTCAAAATATTCCAAGGGAAAAATTGAATGCCAGGAACCTTAGTAAACACCATGAAAGATACCAACAAAGTTGGTAGGCACTTTTGAGAGGTAATTTTGAGAGACAAAGCAGAGAAAGTAACCCATACACACACACACACACACACACACACACACACACACAGAAGCACGTGTTTTTCTTGTTTTCTTTTGATATTCAAACACTGGACACTAAGACTTCACATTTGAAAATACTTCAAAACTGTTAAAATAGTACATTTTTCTCTTTATTCCATTTTTCAGTAAAAACAGAGGAAAGATGGTGTTAAAGGTTCCCTAGAAATTTTGTATAAATGCCCAAATTAGAAAGAACTAACACCCTGGTGGTTTTCTTTATTTCTTATGGCTGGACGAGGTGACTTTCTATTTTGCTCTGTTATTGTAAAATTGCAAAGATCAGTGAACATTGATAATTGAAGCATGAAATGGAGGCAAATTTTATAAATTTGGGCAATTGCCATTGGAGGCAATAATTGCCTAACTGCCAGGCTTCCTCTAAAGTTGGAACCAGACTATCAGATTTCATGAGAAATAAATGAGTTGCTCTACACGAATATAGTGCTTTATATATGTTTAATCTTGTTAAGTCATCAGAAAAATATACTGATCATGGCTGATTGTGACACAATCACATAAGACTCATGGATTTGTTTCACTACCAGAATAGATGAATTTTGATCAGACTGGAAACAACGTGGAACCGACAATGAATGAGATTTTGCTTCTTCTTTTCATTCACACTCACCGCCTCTTCTCTAGGCATGTTTTATGAGAGTTGCTGAGGCAGAACACACAACATCTACATGAGGGATTCTGTGTCTCTCCTTTTTCCTTAGTGTCACAGGCCCAATCACTATTCATGGAAAAGACAGATCTGCAAAATAAAAAGCTGAAGACCAAAAGCTGAAGGACTGAAGCTAGGCAGAGTGTTAATAAACAAACAAAAAAAATTTTAAACCACAGAAAAGACATAAGAGGAAACTTTCAATAAGGATGACTTTTGATTTGACTCTTAATCATAGATTTATTTAAAATATCAGTTCAAGATACAAAATAACCCTTCAGAGAGCGTAAGCCTTTCAGTAAAGTTACAAGGAGCTGATATTTAAACAATTGCATCTGCCTGATGTCAACTCAGAAGGAAAAGTAAATGGGACCCTAAGGTCACCTTTATTCATTCATCTGAAAACAAGGATAAAGGAATTAAAACAGAAATACAGTTACTGCTTTGGAATTGTTTCTGGCACAAAGTTTCTAAAAAATGGATTCTAGGCTTCTGAATTATTGCCATTGTTTAGATGGACTTTTATCAAACTATCTGCAAAATTTTAAGTTACAAATAGTACAACATGAATCATCTTTTAAAATAATGATTATCTTCGATAATAATGTCTCAGGTTGAGTTTCCCAGAAGCAGACACTAAGATTTTAGGATGCAAGATGTTAATTTGCGTTACCACCTGTGAAAGAAAAGGGGAGAGGCAGTATTGGGGAGAGGGGAGGTTGTAGGGTGATGCCACCTGAACAAGCCTCCCACCCTGGTAGGAGCTCAGGAGAGGAATTGCTGGCTGAATGGGTCAGGAGTTTATCTGCCTCCTGCTTAGTCTCTAGATGTGGGAGCCCAGAGAAGGGCATGGCTGTGGACGAGGCAGCTCCCTGCCGCAGAAGCAGACCCTCTGGACTGAGATCTGTAACAGTTGTCTGTGTGCCAACACACTACCCACCTCTGGGTAGCAAGTCCTTCCTTTGTTTTTCTAATTAAAAAAAAAATTTAAACATCTTTATTGGAGTATAATTGCTTTACAATGGTGTGTTAGTTTCTGTTTTGTAACAAAGTAATAAACAAATTCAGCAAAGTTGCAGGATACAAAATCAACACATGAAAATCAGTTATATTTCTATACACTAACATAAACAATCCGTAAAATAAATTAAGAAAACAATTTCATTCATAATAACATCTAAAATTTCCTGTACCCAACAATTCCGATGTGTGTTTAATTCTTTGACACTAGCTGGGAGTCCTGCAATTCAACTCAATTCTGACACTATTTACTTGGACATAGCATCAGACCCCACAGGTTAAGGACTCAGTTCTACAAGACTGCCCTTCCCCCACTTCGGGCACCAGTCGCTTAGTCCAGGTTGTTACCTGTGCTCTTGACCAACTAGCTATAGATTGGAGGCTCCCACGACCATCTCCTTGGGTTTGATTAATTTGCTAGAGTGGCTCACAGAACTCAGAGAAACATTTTATTTACTAAGTCACTGGTTTATTGTAAAAGGGTATAATTCAGAAGCAGCCAGATGGAAGAGATGGATAGGGCAAAGTATGGGGAAGGGGCACAGAGAGTCCTTGTCTCTACCATGGGAGCTACTTTCCCTCAGTCTCCATGTGTTCACCAACCCAGAAGCTCTCCAAACCCTGTCCTTTTGGTTTTTTATGGAGCCATCATTACTTAGTTATGATTGATTAGATCATTGGCCATCATCGACTGATTCAACTTCCAGCCCCTCACCCTTCCCTGGAGGTCAAGGAGTGGGGCTGAGAGTTCCAACCCTCTAATCACATGGTTGCTTCCCCTGGCAGCTAGCCCCCATCCTTAGGTGAGGTCCAAAAGTCACCTCATTAGCATAACAACAGACACCTTTTATTGCTCTCCTCACTTAGGAAATTTCAAGAGTTTTAGAAGCTCTGTACTAGAAATGGCACAGAAAAAAGAAGACCAAATACATATTTCTTTTTATAAATCACAATATCACAGCATCAAAAAGAATACAATAGTTAGAGATAAGCTTAACCAAGAAGGCTAAAGAATTGTACAGTTCGATCCTTGAACAACTAGAGGGATTGGTTCCAGGACCCACCTCAGATAACAAACTCTGAACATGCTCAAGTTCCACAATTGGTCCTCCCTATCCAAGGTTCCACATTCATTCATTCAACCAATGACAGATTTGTAGTACTGTACTGAAAAAAATCTACATGTAAATGGTAAGTATACAGTTAACTTCTTCCACCTGATGGGGACTTCAGTATCTGCAAAACAGCACAAGGATATGGCTCAGAATATCATCTATAGCCCTTGAAGAGGAACTAAGGGTCCTTGACTTTGTTTTATGGCTAAACTATTATTATTTTGTTTCACTTGACTGTTTTCCTTTGTTTCTGCATTTTCTCACTTCTCTGATTAAATGTGCTCTTTGGAACTCGGGGAAGGCCTAGGAAGCTAAAGCTTTTCTACAACCAAGTGGAGGGGGACACGGGGGTGGGGTTTGCCCCTGAGAAGTTTCCACAGTCTGTTTGGTTTCAGTAGAATTTTAAGGAAGGTTATGGTGGGGAAAAAGATCCATCTGAGTAATGAGAGGGATGGGGTAATGAGAGGAATATATAGTGTCAAGGGCTTTATTTTTTGGAGAGAAGATTCTTGAGTAATTTTTAATGCTGATGAATAGACAGAGAAGGTGAGGTTGAATATACAACAGAAAGAAGACAATTGATAGATCAGTATGCCTAGGAAGTGAGAGGTGGTGTGGATGAGCCCCTGAGCACTGGGGGAGAAGTTGAAGGTAACAAGACAGGGTTATTTGTTCCTGGTTAACAAGGGGCAAGGAAAAAAAAACAAAAAAACTGAATGGAAATGTAGGTGAGTTTGTAGAACTGATGCTAAAAATCTGAGATAGATCAATGACTAATATCACAGAGAGTTTAGAAACAAGAGCTTCTACTGAGAAGTACATGGAACTTTTAGGAGAAGGGGAAATATTTGAAAGAATTATCACAGAGAATGGGAAAATGAGTTGGTTAGAGCTTAGAGACATCAATGAATTATAAGGTAATGAAGTCGCCTTTCCATTCTGGTTTGTTTTACTCTAGAGAGAATTTTCTCCTGCAGATTTCTATGTTCACCATAAAAACATACCATCTTGTTTATTCATAAAGTTTTGTAATGATTGTGAATGAAAACATTAGGAAACTCCCCTCTGAATATGATGTGGCTTATCTCTCTACTGATTATTGCTTTTCCCATTTACTGTTTCTTTAAGAACCTGGTAAAGTTAGATGGATAGCCCAGAGGTTTTATAAACACATACATAACAGACACAAAACCTGAACACATGGAAAAACTAATAATAATACATTTCAATCCCCCTACTTTTGCCTGGGAATAAAAATGACAGGAAAAGTCATGTTGGATCTGCATAATTAAATGTATAATAAAAAAAAAGCAATGAGTGGCAAGACAGTTCAAAATAGTAACAATAAGCTGCATTGCTGAACAACTTTATAAAAATATGACTGCTTACATTCCAGTCAGTAGTATTCTAACTTCCATGTGGCCCCTACTTTTTATAATTGTTGGTTTATGATCATTTGGTTCATGTACCAAGGAGACTTACATAAACTCATGTAATCAAGTCTTTGGGGCATCTGTTCTTCACTTACTACATTGTCAGACTTTAAAGGAATTCTGGACACAAAATTTTCATCGGGTATATATATTCAGAGCATGTTTTCCACCGTGGCTTTTCACTTTCTAGTATTCAACAGAAGTTCATAATTTTAACATAATCTAATGTAGCAATATCTTCCTTCATAGTTAACATTTATTGTGTTCTATTTAGGGACGTTTAGCCTATTCCCAAGGTCAAAAATTATCCTCATATATTACTCTGTAGAAGCTTTATTGTTCTTTTATCACTTATAACTAGAATCTACTTGGAACTGACTTTTGTCTATGGTGTAAAGTTGAAGCCAACATATTTTTTTCCATGAGAATGTCCATTTCACCCATCATGAATTATTCAAAAGACTGTTCTTTCCCCCACTGTGGGTAAATCTTCTTTCATATTTTGCATTTTTGTTGCCCTGTATTTTCATTCCCTAGCTGTTTCAAAGCCAATAGAATATTATTATTATTGTACAAAGTCCATATTCTTTTAGATTTACCCACATATTTATCATTTTTTCTTGTTTTTCATTACTTCTGTTGTCTTTATTCTTCCTTCTGGGATCATTTTTTAAAGGGAGTATCTTAATACAAACTCTACCAGATTTTATTTGTCTGAAATTGTCTTTATTTTGCCTTTATTTACAAATGATATTTTTAATGGGTATATATCTAAAGTGACATTTATTTTCTTTCAACACTTGGAATATTGCATTCTCAGATCTCCTGGCCTAAACTGTCTCTGTTGAGAAGTCTTCTTCTCTTAGAAAATACAGGAATGAGTGTAAGGGATATATGGGGTGTGGTGAAAAGACTTAACATATATTGAATTGGAGCTCCAACACAGGAGAAGAGGAGAAATGAGGATAAGCAATATTTCAGTAATTAAGACCTAAAACTTTAAAAAGCTGATGAGAGATATCAAGCTATAGATTAAAATATACAATAACTCCTACACGAACTTTGAATGAAGAGAAACAACCAAGGGTTAGCATGGTAAAATTGACAAAAACTAAACAGAAAAATCACAAAAGAAGTCTTTGATTTGAACACACACACACATGCATGCACACATATACAGATAGTTATTTTTGTCTTTCCTCAGCCTTTCTAATTGTTCTTAATGAGGGAATTGTCTGCAGCAAGCAAATGCACAATTACCAAAAATAAGAAAACACACTGATAGCTTTTTAAAAAATACAGCCAGGTCAGTATGAAGTCAAATAATAGAGAGGTACCAAGATCATTTAATACACACACTACTTTAATGCATCCTTTATCCCTTCATCCACAGAACTTACACTAGCTCCTGGAGTGGAAGGACGGCAGGTCCACAGTGAGTAAGGAGCAGTCAGGAGGCTCATGCTACAGCAGAAGAGACCAGGACTGAGAATCAGAAAGTCTGGCTAGAAGTTGCCAAGTGTGAGGTTTGGAACCATGGTGCAATCATCATCTTTTTCCCCTCACCCATGAAATAGAGCCAATAACTACTCTTCCTTTTCCATGGTATTGATGTGCTCATCAAAATCAACATGAGGGACTGATATGAGCTTTATATAAACTTTGAAGAAAAAGGGAATTTATAACTATGATTTTTCTCCTTATAATTTTGTTATTCAGCATGGAAAACAGACATATCTATATGAGTAAACAAAACTAAATTTATTATTTGAATAATTTTATATTATTTATAGAACTAAAGCTACTTAAAATGCCCATTTTCCCCCCATTCCTCAAATGTACATGAATTGTAGGGATCCAGAGAGAAGATAAACTATTTTGACATCATTGACCCTAAACTGGGTGGTTTAAGTTACAGTTGGCTCTGACCAGTCAGAAAATGTGAGAGACGCTAAGATTATCTATATTCCAGGTCTGTCTTCCCTTTCCTGAGAAAGGGCACTTCGGGAGGGCGTGGTTTCCCAACAAAGTCGGTGCTGAAGCTCTTGGGAAGTCTGAACCACCTCCAACTGTACCTTGGGAGGATTCATAGATTACTGGATGGTAGAAAATCACTCATCTCCTTGGAACGAGTTGATTCTTAGTTATTTATCAGGTTAGCCACATTTCAAGTTCCAGAGGAGAGACGTAATGCAAATACATAACATTATCAGTGTTGTCACTATCAGTCTATTTCAAATAGATTTGGTATAAATAGGATCTTTAACATTAGCAAAATATAGTGGTACTACTGGTTGGATGTAATGGTATAAACTATAATTTATTTTTATATGCACATGGGTGAACGAAAGATGTATTACAAAATGAATCCATCACTTCACAAGTTGAAAAGAAAGGAATTTATGGAAACATTTGCTGTGAAAAAATCACTTAAGAAGGTGAGGAATTACAGAAGGCTTATATGGTCTTTGTGAGAGATCAGGCATCCTCCCTTCCTGTCAACTCTTGAGAACAGAGTATTATGAGAGCAGATAAAAACTGAAAAAAAGATACTTTAAGGGATATTAATAATAAAGAAGAGATGACAAGTTGAAATGTGGTGGTGATTGAAACCTGATAGTATTGTAATTCCAAATTCTGTTGGCTGACATTTTATTGGAAAACTCTATCTGGATTTACTGATGCTTCTACAGTGTAAAGTTTCTTTCATAACTCCTGTCCTTGGAAAAATGGTCAAAGTGCTATTTGCTTGTTGCTTTGAAGTTAAAGTTGTGAAAACCTGCCATTTCTTAAACTAATAACACACTTCTCATTAAGGCAAATGAAAGAAAAAGAAAATAGAATATAAAATCGAGGTAGAGATATAATTAAAATAATTAAGGTAACTTAAAAGAAGAAAATATAAATATTTCTATGAAAGGCACATAGAAAGTAGGGAAACTTTAGAAAAGTTCCAGAGACAAATAACAACTTATGATATTGAGGTTGAAGTGTAATCACAAAATGTTATTAGATTCAATTAATATGTGAGAAATACAGTGGTTAGGGAAATTGTTTACTATTGAGTAAAATAGTAACCATTTTTCTCTTCTATCCCTAAGCAATGGGTTGCCTTCATTTCTTGCTGTGAAATTGGTAGAATTACATTATTCTTCCTGTGAGAAAAAGAAAGAATTATCAAAACACTTCAAATCGACTTGCTAATGATTTTCAAAAATTATCAGCTTATAATGCATATACATGGAACCTAAAAAAAATATGGTTCTGACGAACCTAGGGGCAGGATAGGAATAAAGGCATAGACATAGAGAATGGACTTGAGGACAGGGGTGGGGGAAGGATAAACTGGGATGAAGTGAGAGAGTGGCATGGACATATATACACTAACAAATGTAAAATAGATAGCTAGTGGGAAGCAGCTGCAGAGCACAGGGAGATCAGCTCAGTGCTTTGTGACCACCTAGAGGGGTGGGATAGGGAGGGTGGGAGGGAGACACAAGAGGGAGGGGATATGGGGATATACGTATGCATATAGTTGATTCACTTTGTTATACAGCAGAAACTAACACACCATTGTAAAGCAATTATACTCCAGTAAAGATGTTAAAAAACATACCAGCTTAGCAAAAGTTTTTATTTAAAGGGATTCATGTTATTTCATACTTCTCATCATACTATTTCCTTCTGCACACAGGTAGGTGACAATGCAGCCTGGCTGTTATAATAAAATAGGTAAGCAAAACTACCTGGCCATTCTACCTGCAAAATATATCCCAACTCCAACTGCCTCCTTCCCTCCCTCTGGGTCCAATCTTCCCTCCTCCCCTCCCAATGCCCAGGACATTTTTCTCCCCCACCTCCCCTCCCAATAGTGAGAGGCCCTCCTCCTACCCCCTCCCAGGAGGGAGAGGGCCTCCTCCCCCCCCACACCTGGTGGCAGGGATGCTGTCCTTGCTGATCCACCTTCACCCACCTGCTCCCCTCCTGTGTACTCTGTGCAGAGCAGCTCGAGTGACCTTTGCAGTCCTTGACTGGATCCTGCCATTCCCCTGTGACAGCCCTCCATGGATTCCCACTGTACGTGGGTTAAATTAAACAATCTCTCATATGTCCTCTCTCCACCCCAACTCCCGACACCCCCTCTTGCTCTCTAACGTCCAGCCACAGTGGCCCATTGTCTTAGCTGAGGATGTCGGGAGAACTTACCCTTCCCCTTCCCCAGACCACCCCAGCCTCACCTGCCCCCCTTCCACCCACCCTGCTCATCTCATCACCTGCCCTTGACCCTCAGTCTAAATCAGTCCCCCCCAACCCCTGAGATATTCTTTTTCACAGCTGCCTATTCTTTTTATTTATAGGATTTACCACAGTTTAAAATAATACATTTATTAGTTTTCTTTGTGTTTAATACCTGTCTCCCTGCTTGTTGGTGAGCACTTTGAAGGCAGGAACCAAATCCCTTTGGTCCATAAAAGTGTACTTTGTGCCTAGCATAGGGCCCAGCACCATTTCTCTAAATATTAGTTGAATGAATACGTGACCCAGAATCCTCAGTCAATATAGCCCGAATTGCCCATGAGAATCCAATGATTCTTTTATGTTAGAATCTAATTTCTCTTCAGACATGTTGTAAAATGCTTTTGCTTGTTGCTTTAGAATCCCACAAATGTCTGTGAGGTTAAAAGGATAGTTATTCCCATTTTACAGATGAGGAACTTGAGGTCAGAGATAATAAAACTTAAGTTACCTAGAAAGTGGCAGACTCTGGACTTGAGCCCAGTTCTGTTGTGTTCAAGTCCAGTAATATTCTTCACAGAAATGACCTGTTGTTCAGTAAATACTGATCACAGTTTAACTCCTCTTCTGGCCCTACCGTCAAAGCAACACTGTGAGCACCTTGATACATGGATAAGTCAGAGTCCCAGTAAACAGTAATGTTTACTTCCTAAGCAGCTTCTACAAATTCTGGTGTCCTGGAATCCTACAAAATGCTAAAGGAAACCAAAGGATAGTATTGATTCTCTGCCAGACACTTTGAATACAATATCACTTTTCTTTCAGCAATGAAGAGAGAGGTAGAATTCTCTCCTTGCAGAAATGGGAAAAACTGATGCTAGAGAAATTACAGAAGTTGCCTCTGGTCACACAACTAATAAATATACGTGCTGGGATTTGAATTCATGTATCTGTAACTTACTCCAAAGCCATGCTTTCCCCACTGAACAGCATAATATTAAACCTCAGAGAGTAACACTTTGTGTCCCCACATCCCTCCAAGGAAACAAACTACATCGACAACAAAGAATTTTTATATCACATAGGTATTTATATGCACATTGCCCCCAGATTCCTCAGCAATACTTACTAATTTTTATGCATTTAGGTGCTGATAATTCATATTTTCCCCAGAAAGATGGTCATTAATTTTGATGACATGTGAAATAAACTTGAATTAAGGCAAACAGACAGGTTATATTAGTCTTTTCAGGTTGCCATATCAAAACACCACAGATTAGGTGGTTTAAACAACAGCAATTAATTTTCTAGCCATTCTGGAGGCCAGAAGTCCAAGGTCAAGGTACCTGTAGGGTTGGTTTCTGGTGAAGCCTCTCTGGCTTGCAGATGGCACCTTGTCTCTGAGTTCTCACATAGTCTTTTCTCTCTCTGTGTGTGTGTGTGTGTGTGCGTGTGTGTGTGTGTGTGTGTGTGTGTATGTGTGTAGTGGGAGAGAGATAGAGGGAAAGAGAGATATCTCTGGTGTCTCTTCCTTTTCTTATAAGGACACCTACAACATTGGATTAGGGCCCCACCCTTGTGACCTCATTTAACTTAATTACCTCCTTAAAGGCCCTATCTAACATTGGGGGTTAGAATTCAACATATACATTTTGTAGGAATACAAGTCAGTTCATAACATATGCCCAATTTGCTTATATTTTTCTTGTTTGGGACTTTCTATGGCTGATTGCCAGCATTACTAGGACCTGTTTTCATGATAACAGAGGTTAAAGAGATGCTTCCTGAAATGTTACATAAAAGTAACCTAGCTTTGTGGAGTTTACATGGACCATGCCTATCGTGCTCATATTTAAACACTGAAAATTCTTTCTATGTCATTATTTTGGGGAGAGGTCAGCATTAGGGTATTCAATATTTGTTTCATCACATTCTCATTTGTAAATTTGATTAAATGGCATCTTCAAAGGATGATTTCATTTTGGAAACATTCTAGGATTTTCGAGAAAATTTTCAATATTCAACATCAGTAACCAATAATTAAAATTAAATTTATTTAATTTTTTTTATTTAATGTTTAGATTCCTGAAATTTGGGCATTGACCTTTTAATAACAATTTATTACTTCAAACTAATTTGTCACTGATGCCTTCTGGCATTATTTTGAACTTGCACTCAAAGAGCAAGCTGATTATTCAAATATTTTTCCCCATAGCAATTAAAAAAGACATAGTTTGTGGTGATAACTAAATTATTTTTGACATGGTGCTTTTAAATACAGAGGACACTGGGGTTAGGAAGATCATTCTTGTTTCTATATTATCAGTCTATACACCACCTCACTGAGGAAATTGTCTCAGTTCAAGAAATAGTTCTAGAATGTCACTTAACATGCTGGTACTGCCAAGGACATATGACCCCTGTCCTTAAGTAGCCTACAATTGAGCCTGAAGGAAAAGGCATGGTCACATATAACCATGAGACTCATCCTTTTAGTAACACATGTCCTGTTACTAAAAGCCTTTAGTAAGCTTGGTCTTTCAATGGAATATTTTCAGTCATATTAATAATTCATTGTTTTAAACACTGGATAAAATGAGATATTCAAACACAGAAAATATTCAAATTTACTTAAAAAAATTGTGACCAATTCATGGTATGATATTTGGTTTGCTAACTATTGAGTAATTAGTTCACTCTTTTAGAAATCTGGGAGCTAAACTGAAATGCTAACACTGTGTATTCCCTCCCAGCAATTAGCATGCCTTGTCAGATTCTGAACTGGTTTCATATCATTCCGTGAGTAGGATTTAAACCAGCACGTCTGCTCTAGCAGGCCTCAATATGCTGAGAATAAAGTGCCTGTGTTCACAAAGAAAAGGAAACCCACCCTTTTGTCATAAATACTCGTCAATCTGTTTTGCTTAATACGTATTACAAATTTCAATCATTTATTCATCATTAAAATTTTGCTGTATTTGAGGGCAAATATTAGGTAGTGAGAGTAGTACAAAATGATAGGAGATAAGGACTCTTTCCTCCGGAGCCTACAGTCTATTCAAGGATATTGGATATATACACGGATGTCTATGGTATGAGGAAAAGAGGGCAAGTTCCATCAGAGAGTCTTTACTACAGGAAAGTCAGAGGGAAGAAAGACTGACTCTGCCTGGAGTGTCAATTTCCTTTTGGAAGGAGGAGCTATGGGTTTGTCCTTGAAGGATCCTGTTAGAGTGGGACAGTTCATTCCCACTCCTGATGTTTCCTTCTACGTGGACAGAGCCCGGTTCCTGTAGCACCCTGACCTCTGTTTCCCTTTCCTCTCTCTGCCCTAGGATTTACCACATTACTGAAATGGTAATTGGGAACGAATGTCCTGCTGGCTAAACTCCCCCCTGCTCTTCTCTTGGGAGTGAGCTTACCTGTAGGCAGTGCAGTTCTCCTCTGCTCCTTCATATGGTATCTTACCTGGGCAGGTGGCTCAGAGTGCAGAGACCTGCCCAGTTTATCATAACCCATGATTGCGTGGATTAATTGGCAGTCCCATTTGGCCTTTACTTTAATACTTTTCTTCTACCTTAATCTGTAGTAAAACCTGCCAGATGTCCACTGAAATTCATCCTCTCCTTCTGTGAAAATGGGACAGTAGCCAGGCGCCAGGCTGAACTACATTTCCCAGCTTCCTTTGCTGTTGGATGTTTGTGGCTCTGGTGAGGGCATCTCAACATTGGGTGCAAGAGGTAACAACACCAAGGCTTTTGAGGATTGTGCGTGCTTCCTCTCCACTCTTTCCCCTTCTGCTGGCTGGCTGCAGATGCAGACGAAGCATTTAGGAATGAAGTGCTACAAGCTGGAAAGATCCTGGGTCCTGAATCACTGTGGGGAGAGACACTGCACATGAACAAAAGCATGTGCCTGGAACTGCGATTTTTACTAAGTACTATGTGTGTGTGTATGTATATGTATTTATATATGTGTGTGTGTGTGTGTGTGTGTGTGTGAGTGTGTATATAGATACATTTTAGAAGTTCAGAAGTGATTATGGTTCCATCCCAGTTTAGTCCTGTGTTTGCAGGTCCTGTTGGTTTGAGATACTAGTGCATGGAATAACACAAAGATCACCAGGGGGTTCAATACAAAGGCCCCTCACTTGAACAATTTTATCGATTAAAGTAAATGACAAAAATGCAGTAGTTAGGTTATTTCAGCCCTCTCAAAATCACTTCATTTGCTCTGAATTATCCTGTTTCTGAGATATCATGAACATTTTGGTGAATTGCCACACAATTGACGCTCACAGCGGCAGGAAATGGCCTGGCTGGGGTGTATTTGTGTGTTCTGCACAGCCATGCCTGCTGTGGCTCTGAGATAGAGGGCTGTGTAATGTTGCTGTTGTGCGGTCAGAGCTGGACAGCTGAAGTCTGCAAAGAGTAGGTGTGAGACCTGGCTCTGTGTCTTAATAACTGCACCACTGTGGGTGAGCTGCTCTGGAGGCTGAAAGTCCAAGATCAAGGTGTCGGCAGGGCTGATTTATTCTGAGGCCTCCCTCCTCAGCCTGTGGATGACCATCTTCTCCCTGTGTCTGCACAGGGCCTTCCCTCTGTGCATGTCTGTGTCCTAATCTCTTCTTCTTGTCGGTACAGCAGTTTGCATTGGAGCCCACCCCGTGGACTTCATTTTTACTTTTTATCTTTTTAAAGACCTCTCTCAAAACAGTCACATTCTGAGAAACTGGGGGTTGAGACTTCAGAATATGAATTCTGAGGGGGTAGGGGGGTCACAGAATTCAGCCCAAAATAGGCACTAAGGCTGGAAACTGCCTGGTGGGTTCTAGAACCAAATGAGACCAGTGCCCTGGGACAGAGGAAAGGATGGAGAGCTTAGAGGAGACAGGGGTGGATGGGCAAAGGCAGGTCAAATCAGTTGGGAATGGGGTGGGATGGAAGACTCTGGTTTCTCTTCGGGTGGGAGGACAGTGGCTGGAGGAGTGACAGGGTCTGACTTGGGTTTCAAAGTAGCCCCTCCCTTCTGTAGATAAAAGACTGCAGGGGGTCTGAGAGACAGCAGGGAGGCCAGCTGGGAGGTGATCACTGTTTGATTCCATCCTAGACACAATAGCACAGTAGAGCTTGGACCACAAGCCGGCAGTGGATGCAGTGGGCGCTGGTGAACTGGATCTGGGAGGTGTGAGAAAAAGGAGTAAAGAACGAGGTTCAAATGAGATGGAAAAGACAGTAGAGGGATTGGTGTGAGCCTCATGTGGGTGTCCTGAAGATGACGAGATAACACAAACTGTACTAGTTTCCTATTGCTGCCGTAACAAATTACAAGCTTAGTGGCTTCAAACAACACAATTTATCTTACAGTTCTGGAGGCCAAAAGTTCAAAATCAGTTTCACTGGGGCTGCCTGCATTCCTTGGCTTGTGGCCCCTTGCTCCATCTTCAAAGTGCATCACTCCAATCTCTGCTTTTGTGATCAGATCTCCTTCTCTGATTCCGACTCTCCTGCCTCCCTTCTGATTACATTGGGACCATGCATATAATCCAGGATAATCTCTCCACATCAAGATCCTTATCTTAATCACAACTGCAAAGTCCTTTTCGCCAAGTAAGTTTACCTATTGACAGGTTTTAGGAAATAGCATGTAGACACCTTGTAGGGGACATCATTCTACCTACCATACATATAAAATCCTTAGAAAATCCTGCCATGTGCTAAATACCCACGTGCCATACCCTGTTAACTTCATACTTTTTCTTAAAATGCAAAGGTTCCTATTCTCTTCTCTCCAACAGAGTCAGCAAGATTTCTGCAAGCCTGCCAGGGAAGGGATTTCACATTCTCCGTGACATACTTCTATCTGCTCTTCCTGTAACCTGGTATCACACAACTTAGGTTAACATTTAAGTATGTAATCTCAATGTCACACATCTGACTGTACTGCATTCAGAATTTATATTAAGCTATAAATACAACCTCTACAAAACCACAGTATTCCAAAAACCTATTAAAACTTTTATGCCATTCTATCTAATTGTGTAGTTTTTACTTTTCTTCAGGGATGAGAAGTATTCTTTGATGTCTGAATTGAAATGCATTTAAATCAAAAATGCAATTATAAATGTTTGATAATAACAATATATAGATGAAACAGTTACTTGTCAATTTTGCTTTGTAAACCTTTTTAAGGCATAGTAGCTAACCACAATCCAGACTTTGACTGCATTTTGCTAAACCAGGACTTCTCAATTTGGTTCTTACAAATCATTGTATTCTTGGCTTTACATACTTCTTGCCTAAAAATGCATGCTATTTGAATGATAATTTTAACGAAACAATGAATTTTCCCATAATTATCTTCTCTTGCATCATTCGGAATACATTTAGTTGCTCTGTGATAAATGTTGGAGTAAATGTCTTCAAATTGGGCCGTTTTGCTTCCCATTTCCTAAGGTTTTAAATTCATTAAATGACTGTTTCTTTTGTTCCTTTCCAACAATAAAAATGAATATCTGCAATAAAGACACACACTTGTGCTAGCCAATGAATTTTGGCAAAGGATATGTTATGGCAGCATTTTACCAGGGGGATGGAGTCGGAGGGAGCCCACCATGGGCCTCTTTCACTCCTACTCGTCTTGCTGAGTGGGTCAACCTCTTGATGCCCTGACTGTTCCTTCACCTGGCCACTTCTCAGGATTGCTGTGTTTATTCAGCTTGCAATTCTGAAAAATGAGATAACACAGCAAAGGATATACCACCTGGTGGTCCTTGCTGCACCCGATCTCTCTCTGATTTGGTGGTGCCAGAGGACTAGCTTGCTTCCTACTTACACTAGAAGTGACAGATTCCCTAGGCTCAGGGTTCTTCTTCATGGTTATGCGCCATTGTACACACAGTCTTTCCCTGGACTTTGGCATCACTCAGTGAGATTTGGGCCTCAAGGAAGCAACGGGGTTATGGGCATAACTCTGCTGCTGCTTTTACTGTGGGTAGTAAAGTTCTTTGTCTCTGACCTTGGGATCTTTTGTCTTCCGTCAGCATCCACAGAACATGGTGGGCTAACTTATTAGTGTGTCTTCATTTTGGTGGGAGTTCTCCTCCACCCTGCCAAACTGTCAAGGTAGAGTAATATCCTACCTTGTCCTACCTTGCAAGAGGACTTGTCCTGAGAGGCCATTTCATCAAAACCTTCCCCTCCAATGGGCCACTTGTCAAGTTGGCATGGGCTGCAGGTGCTGGACATCACCCAGCTGGTTCAGATGCATCTAGTGGCTGGAAGTGACTTAAGACAAGAACTATAGAGTCCCTAACAGGACTTACCCAGTCTCCCTCACTTAATAAAGGAAGAAGAGTCTTGGCCTTCTTTGTGATTGGGAGGGTAAGTACCCTCAGAGCCACATTCATCTTATATCCCACACAGGGCTAACCAGGTGCCTGCCCAGAAGCAGGAGAGTGGTCCTCCTTTGCCAGGACCACATGGCTGGCAAGTGGCAGGGCTGGAATTGGCCACGCTCTCCGCCACGATGCCAACAGTCTCTCTCATCACAATGAAGTGATGAATGATGCATAAAAACACAAGAAGAAGCCCGAAACCCAGCTCCTCTGGTTCATTTACAAAATAATGTATGTTTTAACAAAAATAACAAAAGGGATCAGGATTAATAATTTTGATTGGGGAATTTTATTTTGTGGTTCATAAATATACACTTCTAAATTCAAAAAGGTATGTCTTCTTCAGTTCTGTAATGTTTAATAAATATTGTCCTGTTCAACTGTCAAAGTAAAGAGAGAAAATGAATTAATTAGTCCAATCCTTTACTGGGGGATAGATGAGGGGTGAAAATATCAAGGAGTCGAGAGAGAGGCCCTATGTTTCTGTGGCCACTGAGAGAGAGAGTGTTGAATTATGCCTCCCTGTCCTCCGGAAACCTAGTGTCTAGTTAGTGAGAAGACAGACACCTGTGTTTAAGTGACACCATGGGTGCAGGTGTGGACCAGGACAGCAAGGAGGGAGAGCGGGACACACACAGATGCTCAGCTGTGAGGAAACCCAACGTGGCTGCAGCAGTGGGGAAGCCAAGATGCAGGCAAAACCTGTGAGGGAGGAAGAGTAGTGAGGACAGAGGCACAGATGGGGACAGCAGCGCGCAACAATTGGGAGGTGCTACCGAGGGGTGTCTGGAGAGGGTGGAGGACAGATTAGGAGAGAATTTGAAGATGAGCCCTAAAGACTGAACAGAAGCCAAGGTGAGTGGGAGCTTGAGTATTAGACTGAGCAGACAGTCATTTTCTAAGTGCTGTGAGGAGAAAAAAAGGAAGAAGAAAAGCTGGATACAACAGTAGGGAACTAAAGGAAATTGTATACTTACTATCAGCCACTACAGTTCTGGGTGTTAAAAATACCATCTAACTTAACTCCCACAAGTCTTAGGAGGGGTAACTTTATCTCCCTTTCACAGAGAAAGAAACTGAGGCTCAGATACTCAAATATGATTAAGTACTTGCTAATCGGTAGTAGCCAACTTTTCGAATTCCATTTACGCTTGAATTCTCACACTACTGGAAGTTGGCAGGTCCAAATTTCAAGCAGACCTATCCAACTCCAAAGTGTGAGCTTCTGAAAAAGTGGTCTGATTTCAGTCCCTCTGGCATTAAAGTGCAGGCAGGTTTGAGTGGGAGAGATTGGAACAATGATGATATTAGTAATAATAATAATAGTAACAATAATAACTACCATCTATGGTACACACAGGTGTGCCAGCTACTACCTCTAGCATCTCTTATCCTTTCAGTAGTAACATTATATTCATTTTAAAGAAATAAGAGTCAAAGAGGTTAAGAAACTTGCCATGAATGATAAAATAATCAAGGCAAAGCTGAACATTTGACTTGGATCTGAGTGGCTCCAAAGCCATTGCATTCAATTCTCTTCACTGCATTCTAGGGCACTATTGACATATCCAGGTGAGATGTCACAAGAGCAGATACACAGTGGAAGTGGTGGTGATCAAAGCAATCACCTTACTCATTTGGATGTACCGAAATCAGCCTCACCGTGCCGTGATTCTCCTTGGACACAGTAATAAAACTTCATTTTCTCTCTCTTCACACACTTTACAGTATGGGGAAATGTACTGGAATGCCATCAATATGATAATGAGTCTCTCAGAGTAGGAGAAAGGTGGGAGTCCTGAGTGTCTGTTGAAATCACAGTTCTGGTTACTAGCAGGGGAGAACCATTCTGGCCATGTTAATCAAAGATGGAATTTACGGGAACCCTCTGAGGAGCTCAGAGCAAAAGCTTGACAGGGCTTGAGAACTAGACAGGCATCAAGATGAACTGGGTACCAGAGGTCATGCCATGAGAAGAGTTTGGTCTGCACAGCATCAACCCTGCCTCTTGGATCAATATGATTGTCAACTGGCCCACCGCTTGAAGTCACTTGCTCAGGATATAAAGCCCAGGGAGAGGACATTTGAATGGCTGTACCTGAGTCAATTTCTTCCAACAGGTGCATAAAAACACTTCTATAACGTGGAGCTCCTTCCATAGATGCAGAGATTTCACCAGTGACTTTGGGAAGATGTGTACTAATAGGTTAAGTTCCTTGGGGCCATGATCAGACCAGAATCATCATATCGTGAAGTCTGATGATAAGTATATTCATCCAGAAGTTTTGCTGCTGTGTAGTTTGAAAGAGGGCCATGCACATATGTCATTTCCTCTCACTTCTGTAGTGGAGGTCCTATGGCTGGCTTCCAAATGGAATACGTTTTAAATCACAGCCACTGGCTGACTGTTAACAGTGACTTCAGGAAGTTACTGGAGAATGATACACTATTCTAATATCAATTCAAAGCTGTCCAGAAACTTACTTCCTCATAACGAATCAGTTCAGGATGGAAGCATGCTAAATTTAATGATAGTTGAATTTGTGTAGGTGTTGCCATTCATTTACACATTCACTGAGTCTTATGGAGTAATTTTTCGTACCTGCTTGAGCATTCAAACTGAGGAAGGGCCAAAACACAGACAGGGGAAATAACAAATTTGCCTGTAATTAAGGCAACCTTGTCTCTGGACCAGATCTCCTATTCAGAGTAAATTTCCCAGGCATAGTCCACTGGGCCCTTCTCTTTATCAATGTCCAACTAATTAGAAACAACCTCATTCTCTTAGCTTTGAGGGTCTGTGAACCTGTGAGGGTGTTTCCAGCAGTTGGAAGGACAAACCCTCCTCTCACTGCTTAGTAAGGAATCGGGGAAGCCCTGATGCACTCCCTGGAGGGCCAAGGAGACACTGGCCTTGGTACTGATGTGTTCCATTGCTCAGAAAAATTACAGGGGACCCAGGTTTTCTGTCTCTACAGTCCCTGGTCCACAGTCCAGCTCCTGCCAGGGCTGGATCCCTGAAGGTGGAGTGGCCGGGACTTAAGGGTCCAGTGTTCCTAATTCATACTTGAGATGGACAGGGCTGCTCCCGGGCATTCCCCAGGAGAGCAACAAGAAATCCCTCTAAAGCTAGCCACAAACTTCTTATATTTCATTGGTTCAGATGGTGCCGTATCTCCACTCCACATCCAAACAGAGGCAATGGAGATGGGCTGAATTTGATTGACTTAAATTATTCAAGGGGCACACGTGCAATTAAGAGTGAGTCTGAGTTAACATTTAAAATAATATGCCGAAGTATTGTATGGTGCTTGGATTAACTAAAATCTTACTTCCTTATAATAAATCAGACCAAGTTGGAAACAAAATAAATTTAATTATAATTAACTTTGTGTGGGTGTTGCCATTCATTTACACATTTACTGAATCCCATGGAATAATTTTTCTGATCCGCATGAGTGTTAAGAAAGAGGAAGCACAGAAAACACAGCCCAGAATAGGGAAATAACAAATTTTTCTATCATTAAAGGCAAGCTGGTCTCTGGGACCAGGTCTTCTATTTAGATAAACTTCCCAGATTTTGTCAACTGGGTGTTTTCTTTGTCAATGTACATTGTCCAGTTAATTAGAAACAACCAGATTCTTTCTTCTGTGAATCATTTGGGGTATTTTCAATCACATGAAACTACCCATATCTGCCTTGAACAGTAAGAAAGAGTCCAGGGCTCATGTGCTGGAGATTCAAGGTACCATCGTTTCAGTGTTGATGGGACCTCATGCTCAGTCGAGTCATGTGGGACCCAGGTTTTCTGTCCCTCTTCCATGCTTTCTGACTTACAACCCAAATCTTCCCAGGTCTGGTCCCCTGAGCAAGGATGCTTCTAGGACCTGGGACTCCAGGATTCTTCATTCACACTTGGGAGTGGGGAGGACAGCTCTGTACACTCTCCTGGGAGTTTCCTCTGGAGCCAGTGGCAAACCTCTCCTTATACCCCACTGGCCAGAGCTGTGCCATCTCTGTTCTGGAGCCAATCACAGGAAACAGAAATAACTTCAATAGAAGAAGAGAAAAGAAATGGTCTGAATCTGATTTGCTTAGGCAGCTAGGAGTAACGCTTGCAATTAGGGATGTTATTGAGTTAATATTTAAAATAATGTTTTGAAACATACTGCTATCTGGAATATACTAAATTAGTAGAGGAAGGAGGGAAGGGGGGTAGGAAGAAAAGAGGGAAAGAGGGGAGGAAGGAAGGAAGGAAGGAAGGAAAGAAGGAAGTCAGCTTCTTATAAATCATCTAAGCTTCCTAAGGAGGATATGCCCAATACAATTAGGATGTGTCAAGGAGGAAAAATAAAGAGACACAGATAAAAATGAAGATAGGTAAATATATCTACCTAAATATTTATTTCTATCTCTCTCCGTGTATGATAGGGTGTGTTAATTTAAAAAATAATATCAAGTACTCTTTATTTAGTTATTTTTTGGCGGTGTGGGAGATTTACAAGGAAAGAATAGAGCATCACCACCTCCAACTCCTATATGGGAACTAAACGCCTTCTTTCTATTTCTAAAAGTCTGAAATATTTGTACTGCCTTTCAGGAGGGTGAGGAAGAGGTGGCAGTTTTTTGCTTCAGGCTCACTAAGAACACGATTATGCATTGTTCCAAACGGACATTAGTGAGTTGAGGCAGCAGAACTAGAGTGCAGAGAGTGGGGTGGAGGGTGGCGATGGATCTGGGAAGGCTGGAACATGCATCCTTTAGTAGATAAGTGTTACTCAGATTTTCTATTTTCTCTTGTGTCAGCTTTGTATCAGGGAATTTGTTTATTTTACCTAGATTGCCAAATTTATTGACATAAAATTTTTCACATTATTTCCTTATTATTCATTTAATAGTTGTAGAATATGTAGTGATGGTCAATCTCTTATCTTTGATATTGAAAATTTGTGTCTTTTCCTTTTATTTTGTTGATCATTATAGAAATATATCAATTTTATTGGCCTTTTAAAATAACCAGCTCTGGCTTCCTTGATTTTCTCTTATTTGTCCATTTTATATTTCATTTGTTTAAAAGCTTCTTTTTATTTTTTCCTAGCTTCTAAATTCTTTGCAGTTAATTTGCTCTTTATTTCCCTAGATTCTTATGATAGATAATTAATTTTACTTCTTTTTCCATTTCTAATTTAAGCTTTTAATGCTATAAAAATTCCTGCAGCCATTGCTTTAGCTATATCCCACAACTATTGGTATGCTATATTTTCATTTTCATTCAGTTCAAAAGATTCTAATTTATTTTGTGATTTCTCTTTGATCCATGGATTATTTCAAAGTGTGTTGTTGAATTTCCAAATATTTGGGATTTTTTCAGACATTGTTCTTATTTCCATTTAGTTTTGTTTTTGTTATATAACATTCTCTACAATTCATTACTTTTAAAGTTATTGCAGCTTCTTTATAGAATTCTGTGACCTGCATAGCAAGGATAGGTCAACAACAGACCAAAAATGAAATGATATCTGTAGAATGAGGCTGTGTAATAAATGATCGTGTGTCTTTTTGGATGGCATTTGGGATTTATCTCATGTCAGGAGGAGATTTTGAAAGATTTTAAATGGAGAATAACATGATCAAACCTGTAAAATTTTTAAATTGAATTAAAAAATTAAGATAAGAATAAAAAGGACATTTGCAGTTAATGTTAAAATTTGAGAACAAGATTGTTCTGAAAATTTGTAACAACAATCATCATAAATTATTAATAAAAATGATATACAATAATCGTTAGATTTAAAAAGAGAAAGAAAACAAAACAAAATTTCTAGATTCCTTAAACAATAAGAGTTAAAGGCATCCACACTAAACAAGTTCTTCTCTTTGAAAATTAATATGTAAAATAAGCCCAGTATTTAAAATTTAAAATCTTATGGCAAAATGAATTAAAAATGAAACAATATATATCTGACTAATAGCCTCATCTTACAAACAGAATATCCAACTTTCCCCTCTTACAAGATTCCAGGTGCTAATCACCGGAGATATGGTGCTCATAAATATGTTACCTGGCAAAGGGATTTTGAAGGCATAATTGACATTTCTAATCAGTTGACCTTAATATAGAGAAATTACCCTGAACTAGCTGGGTGAGTTAGAAGGTCATGACACATGTCCTTAAAAGAGAAAGGCAGAAGGGGAAGTCAGATATTCCAAGCACTGGGAGAATTTGACAGCTGTCACAGGCTTGGAACATGGATGGGTCTGGGGAGAGTGGGTGATCCCTAGAAGCAAAACTAACAACCCCTCAGAAAACAGCAGCGAGGAACTGGGGATCTCAGTCCTACAACCACACAGAACTGAATGTGGCAAACAACTTTACGAGCATGGAAATAGATTCTCTCCCAGAGCACCAGGTAAGAACCCAGCTGGCTTGCACCTGGATTTTTGCCTGGTGACTCTGGTGACCATGTTGAGCCAACTGGACTTCTGACCTGTGGAAATGAGATAATATATAGGTGTGGTTTAAGTCATTATTTTCGTGGTAAATTCTTATGTAACCATAGAAAACTGTGGTTAACCAAATAATGAAATTGAGAAAGAACTCCAAGGGAAGAAAAAAAAATACACCTTCTTTAATGTATAAAACAGATTTTTCCTTCTCTGGTGTTCTGTTGGTATTGAGCCCACTGGTTGTGAAAGCTTCATAGGTAAGGAGCCTGGGTACACCTGGGTGGAGATAATTCTGTTCTAGACATGGTGGAGGGATCAAAGGGATGTTTGTAGAGCAATTGAAGATATCACACTAAACTTTTTCTTGATTTCCAGGGTAATATGACTCTTCAACTCTGGGGTACCAAAAGAAGAAGAAACCGTCTTCTCCTCCCAGCCATCCTGGATGCTCCCCTAAGGTAGTAAATGAACAGGAAAAAAATCAAACTGGAGAATGGAAATCTCAGCTCAGGATTAGGAAGCAAATGGTATTCCAGTTTAAATGGGAATAATAGGTATAGAGGAAAGAAAGAAGAAATAGAGATATGCTATCAAGGAGGATTTTTCTTTTTCTCTTGGGCTTATAATTTTACTGGAGATATAAGATGATGAAATCAACAACTGTCTTTTCTAACACAGACTACCTAAAGATGGGATATATTTGACATCTCTGGTTTGTGATGTGTGCAGCTATCCCATGCAGAATTCCAGTTTTATGTGGATACAAAACAGTTAAATGTTAAAGAAACAGATAAGGAAAGTTAAAGTACTGTAAGGAACCCTTTACAGGGATTGGTTAGGGCTTCTGGTTTCATTCTGGTTTCACTGGGTATCCAGAGAGGTTTTTCTCTTCATGTTTCTCACAGGGAATAGTAGGAAGGCTGGTTCTAAATGCTCCTGAGATTCAGGGTTTCTGCTTTTATGGGGTTTTTTTGGGTGGTCTAGCATGCATTAAGCTTCTGATTTTTACTGAAATTCATTTCATGATCTCAGGATTTCTCTTTCAGTCTCTGTAAGAATATCCAGCTGGTTTTCTTATGAATTTGATTTAACTGGCCATCAGTTTTTTGTTCTTTTCCCCCCCTTATGTTTAATCTTTACTACCATTGTATTTATCACATATTTTCCCAATCTTGGGTCAAGCTCGTGTCTATAGCTATAAAGTACGCACAGCCCTATTTAAGATCGCAATGACCAGTGTCATTGTTTTTCTGTAGGTTAAGTTTCTAACTATTTAAAGCAGTTCACTTGTCTGGAGTCCTCACTTCAAATACATGTGCTATTAGCCTGTCCATCATCTTGTCGTGTGGAAAGTGCTTTAAGTACTAAAGCCTCATTCAGAATCCATTAACTAAGAGTTCACAACAGTTAGAGCTTTAAATGCACAAACTCCATGGAAAAGGCAGGCCCTGAAAAATAACGGTAATGCAAATGAAGGGCGTGTTCCTCCCAGGAAGAATGACATTCAGTAAGTTTTCACATCTATGGGTTTTTTTTTTTGTTTGTTTGTTTAAACAGCTTTATTGAGATAAAACTTATATATCATAAAAGTCACTCAAAGTGTACAATTTAATGCTTTTAAAATATACATAGAATTATTCAACCATCATCAACCACAATCAATTTTAGAACATTTTCCAAAGTGGCTGAATTATTTTATATTCCCACTGGCATTATATGATGCTTGTTATTGTTTGTCTTTTTTTTTTTTTAACAAAGAGCTAGGAATCCTTTTGAATTTTTAAAAAAAATTTTATCTTTTATTTTTATACAATTTTAACCATTATACTCCATTTACAGTTATTACAAACTATTGGCTATGTTCCCCATGTTGTGCAATACATCCTTGTAGCCTGTCTTATACCCAACAGTTTGTATCTCCCACTTATTGTCTGTCTTTTTAATTATAACTATCCTAGTGGGTATGAAGTATCTCATTGTGGTTTTGATTTGCATTTCCCTGAAGGGTAGTAATATTGAACGACTTTACACATGCTTATCAGCCATTTCTATATCTTATTTGGATAAATGTCCATTCAAATCCTTTGCCCACTTAAAAAATTGGGCTTGTCTTTTTATTATTAAGTTGTAAATGATTTTTATATATTCTAGATATATTATATCCCTTGTCACCAGATAAGATATACACCTTATCAGATATATAATTTGCCAATATTTTTTAACCTATGGGTTGTCTTTTTGCTTTTTTTTACAGTGTCCTTTGAAACACGAAAGTTTAAAATGTCAATGATGTCCAGTTTATTTTTTCTTTCATTGTTTGTGCTCTTGGTGTCATATTTAAGAAATTATTACCTAATCCAAGATCATGAAGATTTATGCCTATGTTTTCTTCTAAGAGTTTTATAATTTTAGTTCTGAAATTTAGATCTTTGAACCATTTTTTTTTTTTTTTTTGCGGTACGCGGCCCTCTTACTGTTGTGGCCTCTCCCATTGCGGAGCACAGGCTCCGGATGCGCAGGCTCAGCGGCCATGGCTCACGGGCCCAGCCGCTCTGCGGCTTGTGGGATCTTCCCGGACCGGGGCATGAACCCGTGCCTCCTGCATCGGCAGGCGGACTCTCAACCACTGCACCATCAGGGAAGCCCTTTTGAACCATTTTGTGTTAACTTTTGTATATGGTGTGAAATTGGGATCCGCCTTCATTCCTTTGCATGTGGAGTCCAGTTATTATTGTGATATAATTCACATATTATACAATTTACCCATTTAAAGTGTAAAATTCAATGGCTTTTGGTATACTACATTATTAATCTTTTAAAAATTGTAGTAAAATAGATATAACATACGCTTGCCATTTTAAACATTTTTAAGTGTTTAGTTCAGTGGCATTAGTCACACTCACAATATTGTGTAACCATTACCACTATCTATTTCCAAAAATTTTTCAACATCCCAAATAGAAGGTCACAACATAGGCAACAACTCCCCATACCTCTCTCCTCAGTCCCTCGTAAGCTCTAATCTACTTTCTGTCTCTATGAATGTGCCTGCTCTAGGTAACTCATGAAATGGAAGCATACAAAATTTGTCTGTTTATATCCATTTTATTTCACTTAGCATAATGTTCATCCATGTTGTAACATGTATCAGTACTTCATTCCTTTTTGTGATTGGATAATATTCCAATGTATGTACCACATTTTATTTGTCCATGGACGAATATTTGGGTTGTTTCCACTTTTTGGCTATTATGAATAATGCTGCTATCCACACCAGCAAGCAAGTATCTGTTTGAATGCTTGCTTTCAATTCCTTTAGATATATACCTAGCAGTGGAATTGCTGGATCATATGGTAATTTTATATTTAGCATTTTTTAAAATAGATCTTTATAGGAGTATAATTACTTCACAATACTGGGTTAGTTTCTGTTTGCACAACAAAGCGAATCAGCCATAGGCATACACACGTCCCCATACACCCTCCTTCTTGTGCCTCCCTCCCATCCTCCTTATCCCACCCCTCTAGGTCATCACAAAGCACCGAGCCTACCTCTCTGTGTTATGCTACTGCTTCTCACCAGCCAACAATTTTACATTCGGTAGTGTATGTTTGTTGGTGCTACTCTCACTTCGCCCCAGCTTCACCCTCCCACCTTATGTCCTCAAGTCCATTTTCTATGTCTATCTCTTTATTCCTGCCCTGCAACTAGGTACCATTTTATTTTTAGATTCCATATATATTCCATATATATGTGTTAGCATATGGTATTTGATTTTCTCTTTCTGACTTACTTCACTCTATACGACAGACTCTAGGCTCATCCACCTCACTACAAATAATTCAATTTCGTTTCTTTTTATGGATAACATTCCACTGTATATATGTGGCACATCTTCTTTATCCATTCATCTGTCAATGGACATTTAGGTTGGTTCCACATCCTGGCTATTGTAAATAGTGCTGCAATGAACATTGTGGTGCATGACTCTTTTTGAATTATGGTTTTCTCAGGGTATATGCCCAGTAATGGGATTGCTGGGTCATATGGTAGTTCTAGTTTTAGCTTCTTAAGGAAACTCCATACTGTTTTCCATAGTGGTTGTATCAATTTACATTCCCACCAACAGTGAAGGAGGATTCCCTTTTCACCACACTCTTTCCAGCATTTATTGTTTCTAGATTTTTTGATAGTGGCCATTCTGACTGACGTGAGGTGATACCTCATTGTAGTTTTGATTTGCATTTCTCTAATAATTAGTGATGTTAAGCATCTTTTCATGTGCCTCTTGACCATCTGTATGTCTTCCTTGGTGAAATGTCTATTTAGGTCTTCTGTCCATTTTTTAACAAGATTGTTTGGTTTTTTAGATATCGAGCTGCATGAGCTGCTTGTATATTTTGGCGATTAATCCTTTGTTGTTTCATTTGCAGATATTTTCTCCCATTCTGAGGGTTGCCTTTTGGTCTTGTTTATGGTTTCCTTTGCTGTGCAAAAGCTTTGAAGTTTCATTAGGCCCCATTTGTTTATTTTTGTTTTTATTTCCATTTCTCTAGGAGATGGGTCAAAAAGGATCTTGCTATGATTTATGTCATAGAGTGTTCTGCCTATGTTTTCCACTAAGAGTTTGATAGTGTCTCGCCTTACATTTAGGTGTTTAATCCATTTTGAGTTTATTTTTGTGTGTGGTGTTAGGGACTGTTCTAATTTCATTCTTTTACATGTATCTGTCCAGTTTTCCCTGCACCACTTATTGAAGAGGCTATCCTTTCTCCATTGTATGTTCTTGCCTCCTTTGTTGTAAATTGGGTGACCATATGTGCATGGGTTTATCCCTGGGCTTTCTATCCTGTTCCATTGATCTATATTTCTGTTTTTGTGCCAGTACCATACTGTCTTGATTACTGTAGCTTTGTAGTATAGTCTGGAGTCCAGGAGCCTGATTCTTCCAACTCTGTTTTTCTTTCTCAAGATTGCTTTGGCTGTTTGGGGTCTTTTGTGTTTCCATACGAATTGTAAAATTTTTTTTTTTTTTTTTTGGTATGTGGGCCTCTCACCATTGTGGCCTCTCCTGTTGTGGAGCACAGGCTCTGGACACACAGGCTCAGCGGCCATGGCTCACAGGCCCAGCCACTCCGCGGCATGTGGGATCTTCCTGGACCGGGGCACGAACCTGTGTCCCCTGCATCGGCAGGCAGACGCTCAACCACTGCGCCACCAGGGAAGCCCCGAATTGTAAAATGTTTTGTTCTAATTCTGTGAAGAATGTCATTGGTAGTTTGATAGGGATTGCATTGAATCTGTAGATTGCTTTAAGTAATATAGTCATTTTCACAATGTTGATTCTTCCAATCCAAGAACATGTTATATCTCTCCATCTGTTTGGATCATCTTTAATTTCTTTCAACAGTGTCTTATAGTTTTCTGCATACAGGTCTTTTGTCCCCTTAGGTAGGTTTATTCCTAAGTATTTTATTCTTTTTGTTGCAATGGTATATGGGAGTGTTTCCTTAATTTCTCTTTCAGATTTTTCATCATTAGTGTATAGGAATGCAAGAGATTTCTCTGCATGAATTTTGTAGCCTGCTACTTTACCAAAGTCATTGATTAGCTCTAGTAGTTTTCTGGTAGCATCTTTAGGACTCTCTATGTATAGTATCATGTCATCTGCAAACAGTGACAGCTTTACTTCTTCTTTTCCAATTTGGATTCCTTATATTTCTTTTCCTTCTCTGATTGCTGTGGCTAAAACTTCCAAAACTATACTGAGTTATAGTGGTGAGTGTGGGCAACCTTGTCTTGTTCCGGATCTTAGTGGAAATGCTTTCAGTTTTTCACCATTGAGAATGATATTGGATGTGGGCTTGTCATATATGGCCTTTATTATGTTCAGGTAACTTCCCTCTATGCCTACTTTCTGGACGGTTTTTATCATAAATGGATGTTGAATTTTGTCAAAAGCTTTTTCTGCATCTATTGAGATGATCATATGGTTTTTCTCCTTCAATTTGTTAATATGGTGTATCACATTGATTGATTTGTGTATATTGAAGAATCCTCACATTCCTGGGTTAAACCCCATTTGATCATGGTGTATGATCCTTTTAAGGTGCTGTTGGATTCTGTTTGCTAGTATTTTGTTGAGGATTTTTGCATCAATGTTCATCAGTGATATTGGCCTGTAGTTTTCTTTCTTTGTGACATCTTTGTCTGGTTTTTGTATCAGGGTGGTGATGGCCTCATAGAATTAGTTTGGGAGTGTTCCTCCCTCTACTATATTTTGGAAGAGTTTGAGAAGGATGGGTGTTAGCTCTTCTCTAAATGTTTGATAAAATTTGCCTGTGAAGCCAACTGGTCCTCAGCTTTTGTTTTTGGAAGATTTTTAATCACAATCTCAATTTCAATGATTTTGATTGGTCTGCTTACATTTTCTATTTCTTCCTGGTTCAGTCTTGGCAGGTTGTGCATTTCTAAGAATGTGTCCATTTCTTCCAGGTTGTCCATTTAATTGGCAAATAGTTGCTTGCAGTAATCTCTCATGATCCTTTGTATTTCTGCAGTGTCATCTGTTACTTCTCCTTTTTCATTTCTAATTCTATTGATTTGAGTTTTCTCCCTTTTTTTCATGATGAGTCTGGTTAATGGTTTATCAGTTTTGTTTATCTTCTCAAAGAACCACCTTTTAGTTTTATTGATCTTTGCTATTGTTTCCTTCATTTCTTTTTCATTTATTTCTGATCTGATATTTATGATTTCTTTCCTTCTGCTAACTTTTGGGTTTTTTGTTCTTCTTTCTCTAATTGCTTTAGGTGTAAGGTTAGGTCGTTTTTTTGAGATGTTTCTTGTTTCTTGAGGTAGGATTGTATTGCTTTGAACTTCCCTCTTAGAACTGCTTCTGCTGCATCCCATAGGTTTTGGGTCATCATATTTTCATTGTCATTTGTTTCTAGGTATTTTTTGATTTCCTCAGCGATCTCTTGGATATTTAGTAGCATAATGTTTGGCCTCCATATGTTTGTATTTTTTACAGATTTTTTCCTGTAATTGGTATCTAGTCTCATAGCATTGTGGTTGGAAAAGATACTTGATACAGTTTCAGTTTCTTAAATTTACTGAGGCTTTATTTGTGACCCAAGATATGCTTTATTGTGGAGAATGTTCCTTGAGCACTTGAGAAGAAAGTGTATTCTGTTGTTTCTGGATGGTATGTCCTATAAATATCAATTAAGTCCATCTTGTTTAATGTATCATTTAAAGCGTGTGTTTCCTTATTTATTTTCATTTTGGATGATCTGTCCATTGGTGTAAGTGGGGTGTTAAAGTCCCCTACTATTATTGTGTTACTATCAGTTTTCCCTTTTATGGCTGTTAGCATTTGCCTTATGTGTTGATGTGATCCTATGTTGGGTGCATAAACATTTATAATTGTTATATCTTCTTCTTGGTTTAATCCTTTGGTCATTATGTAGTGTCCCACCTTATCTCTTATAACAGTCTTTATTTTAAAGTCTATTTTATCCGATATGAGTATTGCTACTCCAGCTTTCTTTTGATATCCATTTGCATGGAATATCATTTTCCATCCCTTCACTTTCAGTCTGTATGTGTCCCTAGGTCTGAAATGGGTCTCTGGTAGACAGCATATATCTGGGTGTTGTTTTTGCATCCATTCAGCCAGTCTAGGTCTTTTGATTGGGACATTTAATCCATTTTCATTCAAGGTTATTATCGATATGTATGTTCCTATGACCATTTTCTTAATTGTTTTGAGTTTGTTTTTGTGAGTCTTTTCCTTCTCTTGTGTTTCCTGCATAGAGAAGTTTCTTTAGCATTTGTTGTAAGGCTGGTTTGGTGGTACTGAATTCTCTTTACTTTTGTTTGTGTGTAAAGCTTTTGATTTCTCTGTCAAATCTGAATGAGATCCTTGCTGGGTAGAATAATCTTGGTTATAAGTTTTCCTCTTTCATCACTTTAAGTATATTCTGCCACTCCCTTCTGGCCTGCAGAGTCTCCACTGAAAAATCAGCTGATAACCTTATGGGGATTCCTTTGTATATTATTTTTGTTTTTCCCTTGCTGCTTTTAATATGTTTTCTTTGAATTTAATTTTTGTTAGTTTAATTAATATGTGTCTTGGTGTGTTTTTCCTAGGGTTTATCTTGTATGAGACTCTCTGTGTTTCCTGGACTTGGGTGACTACTTCCTTTCCCATGTTAGGGAAGTTTTCATCTATAATACTTCAAATATTTTCTCAGACTTTCTTTTTCTCTTCTTCTTCTGGGACCCCTATACTTTGAATGTTGGTGTGTTTAGTGTTGTCCCAAATGTCTCAGAGATTGTCTTCAATTCTTTTCATTTTTTTTTTCTTTATTCTGATTCTCGGAAGTTATTTCCACCATTTTGTCTTCCAGCTCACTTATTCATTCTTCTGCCCCAGTTATTCTGTTATTGATTCCTTCTAGTGTATTTTTCATTTCAGTTATTATGTTGTTTATCTCTGTTTGTTTGTTCTTTAGTTCTTCTAGATCTTGCTCAAACATTTCTTGTATTTACTCAATCTGTGCCTCCATTCTATTTCTGAGATTTTGGATCATCTTTACTATCATTACTCTGACTTGCTTTTCAGGTAGATTTCCTATTTCCTCTTCATTTATTTGGTCTTACAGGTTTTTACCTTGCTCCTTCATCTGGGATACATTTTTCTGCTGTCTCTTTTTTTTTTTTTTTTAAATGAGTGGGATTGTTTTCCTGTCTTACTGGTTGTTTGGTCTGAGGCTTCCTACACTGGTATTTGTAGGCTATTGTGTAGTGCTGGGTCTTGGTGCTGAGATGAAGAGCTTCATGGGACCTCACTCTGATGAATATTCCCTGTGGTCTGAGGTTCTCTGTTAGTCCAGTGGTTCGGACTTGGGGCTCCCACTGCAGGAGCTTCAGCCAGACCCTGGTCACATGAACAAAGATCCTGCAAGCCATCTGAGGCAAAACAAAAATAAAAAACGGGAGTGGGGAATGCCTTGGCTGTGGAGGGCATGGCCTAAGCAAGGGTGAGGTTTGGTCAGTGGGCAGGGCCAATGCTCAGGACCCACAGGGCTGGAAAAGGCCCTTGAGGCTGTGGGGGAAGGGGCTTAGGTTCAAGGAACAGAAGGGGCCCTGGAGTGACCCCCATCCCTGGTCTCGGAGGGCAGGGGACCTCACCTGGGAGCCCAGCTGGCTTCCTGGGCTTGAGTGGGTGGGGCAAACTCCCTCCTCTCCTCTCCTGCTCTCTGGTCTGAGAGGGCCACCCCTGCCTGCCCCTCCTGTTCTCTTCTCAGCCTCTTTCCTATGCCCCCAAGGACACACATGGATTGGAGGGTGCTTTGGAGGGCAGGGGACCGACCTGGGTGCTCAGCAGGCTCCCTGGACCTTAATAAGCAGGGCAATCACCCTCCACTCCTCTCCCGCTCATCCTGGATGGCTCCTCCTGCCTGCCTCTCCTGATCTCCCCAGCCTCCCTCCTATGCCCCCAGGACCCACTCCACCTGGATGGGGTTTTGCCCGTGGGATTCCAGCCTGAGAGTTCAGCAGGATCCCTGACCCTAGTGGGCCAGGCAATTCCCTCCGCTCCTCTCCTGCTCTCCCTGGAGAGTCCCTCCCATCTGCCTCTCCTGATCTCCCCTGCCTCAGGGGCGCCGATCCTGTCTGGCCTCCACTTCTCCTCCCCCCTCAGTCCCCCTACATCCTACCAGTTCACTTTGGGGTTCCTCCCATATCCTTGGGCGTCAGAGTCCCCCACCAGCAGCCGCAGTCGCCCTAGTTGTGGGGAGACACTAACTTCGTGTCTTTCCGCACTGCTATCTTGACTCTGCCTCACATCTATGTTTAAATATATCTCAAATACCTACTGCCCCAAGAAGCCTCATCTGATACTTCAGTCTCTCTGAGCAGTCTGGAGCATTTGGAGTTTTAACCCTCTTGGACACTTATGTTCTATTTTGTGTTAAAGTTTTCCATAATTTCCTGATAACCCCCTGACTCACAGTTTTCTCAAACATAGAGAAGGGATAATTTATTTTTATAACCTGTCTATCAACTAGTGAAGAGCCTCGAATATTGATTTTGGATAACCCTTTTGGCTTAGAACTCTCACCATCTATTAATTTAAATATGCATAAATAATTTATCACATTCTAGGCATAAGCTAGCTCTGGAGAAATAGTAGCAATGCTTTAGAATTATCAATCTATTTTTGAATCAAATCCTGCATTCTGGACTCATGAGTGAAAAGGTTGATTTGCACAGTCCTGTGGCTGGAATAAAGCTCTATCTAACCCATCCCTGCTCTCTATTTCATAACATTTTATCATAATGAAGTCTCTTGCCTTGTTTGATGTGCAGACTGTTTGTGACTACATTGCTTTGTTCAAGGCAGACAGATATGTATAATTTAATCAATTACTAATATGCAAGTCACTTCATTATGTATTTAACTTGCTCTGATCTGTTAGAATTAACACACTATGACATACAGATGGCCAAAAAGCACATGAAAAGATGCTCAACATCACTAATTATTAGAGAAAGGCAAATCAAAACTACAATGAGGTATCACCTCACACCAGTCAGAATGGCCATCATCAAAAAATCTACAAATAATAAATGCTGGAGAGGGTGTGGAGAAAAGAGAGCCCTTCTATACTGTTGGTAGGAATGTAAATTAGTACAACCACTATGGAGAACAGTATGGAGGTTCCTTAAAAAACTAAAAATAAAGCTGCCATATGATCCAGCAATCCCACTCCCTAGGCATATATCTAGACAAAACCATAATTCGAAAAGACATATGAACCCCAGTGTTCATTGCGGCACTGTTTGTAATAGCCAGGACATGGAAGCAACCTAAATGTCCATCAACAGAGGAGTGGATAAAGATGTGGTACCTATATATATATAATGGAATACTACTCAGCCATAAAAAAGAACGAAATAATGCCATTTGCGGCAACATGGATGGACCTAGAGATTGTCATACTGAGTGAAGTAAGTCAGACAGAGAAAGACAAATATCATATATCACTTACATGTGAAATCTAAAAAAGGGTGCAAATGAACTTATTTATAAAACAGAAATAGAGTCACAGATGTAGAAAACAAACCTATGGTGGCTGGAGGGAAAGGGGGTGATAAACTGGGAGATTCAGATTGACACATACACACTACTACATATAAAAAAGATAACTAATAAGGACCTACTGTAGAGCACAGGGAACTCTACTCAATACTCTGTAATGACCTATATGAGAAAAGAATCTAAAAAAAAGTGGATATATGTATATGTGTAACTGATTTTCTTTGCTGTACAGCAGAAACTAACATGGCATTGTAAATCAATTATACTCCAATAAAAATTTAAAGGAAAGAAAAACCAATAAAACACACTATATTAGAAGACAGTGTAGTCTGAGTTAAAGGTATGTTCTCTGGAGCCATCTCTGGCTTTCTAGACAGCTCCAGCAGAGAGTTTCCCAAATCCATAATTGCTTAACCACATTAGAAGATTATTTTACATTTATGTAACAGTTTCACTTTGAGTTGATTTCTGGTAATGTTGTGAGATAAGAGTCAAAGTTTATTTTCTCCATATGGATAACTTATGGTTCCAGGGCCATTTGTTGAGAAGACTGTCCTTTCCCCAATAAAGTACCTTGCTGCCAATGTTGAAACCTCTTGAAGATGTGTATGTTATAGTATTTCTGGACTCTGTAACTTGCTCTATTAATCCATATAGCTATCTTTATGCCAGTATTACACAGTCATGACTATTTAGCTTTACCATAAGTTTTGAAAACAGGTAATTTAAATCTTCCAATTTGTTACTCTTTTTCTAAGTTGCTTTGGCAAATCTAAGTCTTTTCCATGTAAATTGTGTCTTGGGTGGTTTGTTTCCTTGTAAGTTGTGTTTCCATGTAAATTTTAGACCTAGATTGTCTACCTGCTGTCATTTTGATTGGAATTGCATTGAATGTATAGACTGGTTCAAGGAGAAATGACAACCTTACGATATGCAATCTTCCAACCCATTAACATAACATACCTATGCATTTTCATTGGTCTTCGTAAGCCTCTCTCAGCATTTTTTAGCTTTTATGGACAGGCCTTGATGATTTTTGTTAATTTTATTCTTAAGTATGCCATGACTTTTCTTCTGCCATTGTAAATGGTCCTGCTTTAATTTCATTTGCCACTTGTTAGGTGCTTACATATAGAAATATAATAAAAACCCCCAGTGTTTTAATCATAGTTTAAAATTCCTTGTTGATAATCCCAACATCCTTGACTTGTCCCGGTCTGGTTTGGATACTTGCTCTCTCTCTTCAGACTGTATTTCATGCCTTTTAGTATGCTTTGCAAGTTTTTGAGTCAGGGCAGGCAGCGTGTGCTAGGCATAAACAGGGCTTTAGTAGCGTAGTGTTAAGTTATGGGGAAGGAGAAACATTCTACAGTCCTATTATTAGTCCTCAGTTTTTTAGTGAGGCTGTGCCTAGCACTCTGAACTTTACAAGTGCCTCTTAGTTTTGTTTTTCCGTTTTTTCATGCCTGTAGGTGTTACACAACGGCTAGATCGGGTAGGAGTTGTGCATTTCCCTTAACCCAGGTTGAGTAGGTTCTGTTAAAATTCCAAGAGCTTAGACTTTGCAAAAATAGTTTCTCTTGTGCACAGGCCTTGTCCAGTAGTACAGAATGCTCTGGTCTAATTTAAAAATGGTTCCTTTTCCCCTCCCCCCACCAGAAGCACAGGAGAGTTTTCTCTCATCTTCACTGTGAAAATCTGCTTGAGCTCCCACAGGTAAAACTCTTGAATGTGTGTCCCAGGTTTCTGCTTGTGGATATCTGTGACTCTCCCTGTGGATCTGCAGTTTTGGGGGCAGTGGTTTGTCCTGTGACCTCACTTCTCTGATGGATCTAAGGAGAGTTAATGATTTTTCAGTTTGTTGAGCTTTTTACTTGTTAGTGTAGAGTGCTGGCTTCCAAGTTTCTGGTATGTTAGACTGGACTTCTCTTTACTATTTGCTTTCTCTTTTGGTTGTTTCTGCTTTCATATTTATTGGTTCCTTCCTTCTACGTACTTTGCATATTTTTCTAGATTCTTAAGGTAGAAGCTTTGGTCATTGACTTGAACCTTTCATAATATAAGCATGTAAAGCTATACTTTTCTTATCAATGCTGCTTTAGCTGCATCTCATACATTTAATATGTACTTTAAAATTTATCATTTAATATTTCTTGTGGTTTCTTCTTTGATTAATGCATTATTTGGAATTGTCTTGTTTAATTTCCAAATATTTGGGGGGGTATTTTAAAATAGTTTTATTGATTTCTGATTTAATTCTGTTGTGGTCAGAGATCATACACTACAAAATTTCAATCCTTTAAATTTCTTGAAAGGTGTATTATGGTCACGTATATGTATTTTTATCTTGATGAATGTTAATTGTTCACTTGAAAAGAATGTATACTCTGCTCTTTTGGGGTGAAGTGTTTTATAAATGTAAATTAGGCCAAATTGTTTGATAGTGGTATTCTATTATTCAAATGTTTTCTCTCCTTAGTGATTTTTTCTCTTTTCTTTTTATTTTTAATGGTCTAATTCACCATGGCAGTTGAGATATGACTGGTAAAATCTCCCACTATGACTGTAGATTTGTTTTTTTAATACCTGTATTTATGTAGTTTTTCATTCATGGATGTGAAAGCTCTATAATCGATATATGCACATCTAGAAATTTTAAGTCTTCTTGGTTTATTCACTCACCATTGTTTAATGCTTTTGTTTTTCCATTGTCTTGAAAACTACCTTATCTAATCTTAATGTATCTTTTGAAGCTGGTTATAATTATCTATAACTATAGTTATGATTATAATTCAAAATGGTATATCTTTTATCCATACTTTCACTGTTTTTATACTTAATATATATAGTTTTATTGTCCTGCTTTAAAAAAAAATCCTGACTTATCTGTTTTGAATTAGACTATTAAAATACTTAAAAAAATTTTTTAACAGACTGTTTAATTTTAATATACTGTAATTTCTGCTATTTTGGTGTTTAATCATCCCTCTTGCCATTTATTTACTATTTACTCCACTCGTTTATTGTTCCTTTTTCCTTCTTTTTTTGTCTTTCTGGGGATAAAATGATTAACTTTTTTTTTAACATCTTTATTGGAGTATAATTGCTTTACAATGTTGTGTTAGTTTCTGCTTTATAACAAAGAGAATCCGCTATACGTATACATATATCCCCATATCACCTCCCTCTTGCGTCTCCCTCCCACCCTCCCTATCCCACCCCTCTAGGTGGACACAAAGCACCGAGCTGATCTCCCTATGCTATGCAGCTGCTTTCCACTAGCTATCTCTTTTACATTTGGTAGTGTATATATGTCCATGCAACTCTCCCACTTCATCCCATCTTACACTTCCCCTTCCCTGTGTTCTCAAGTCCATTCTCTACGTCTGTGTCTTTATTCCTGTCCTGCCCCTATGTTCATCAGAACCATTTCTTTTTTTAGATTCCATATATACGTGTTAGCATATGATATTTGTTTTTCTCTTTCTGACTTACTTCACTCTTTATGACAGACTCTAGGTCCATACATCTCACTACAAATAACTCAATTTCGTTTCTTTTTATGGCTGAGTAATATTCCATTGTATATATGTGCCACATGAAGTGAGTAACTTTTGATGTTCTACTTTATCTCCACTTTTGCCTTATTAGCTTTAATTCTCTTATTTTTGCTCTCTCTCCTTTTTTCCCCAGTGGCTGTTCTTGGGTTTTAATATATAATTTTGACTTTTCATCATTTATTTTTAAATTGCATTACAATGCTTTGGTAGAGTGTGAATACCTTGCAAAAGTGTGCTTCTATCTCCTCTTTTCCATCCTATGTGCTATTTTATCCTTTTACATATATTATCAACTCTATAGTACATTGTTATTATTTTTTTCCAAAATCAAATTTTCTCAAATTTTGACTCAGGAACTCTTTAAGTCCCTAAAATTCTTTTGGATTGTTCTTGAAATTGAAACTACTTTCAGAATAATTTTAAAACCTTATTTACCATTTTACTCTCATTCTCTCATGAGAGTATATTTGCATTTTCAGAGGCTACATAGCATATGTTACTGTAACAGACTGAATACAAAACAGATATGAGAATCTAGCTGTCTTCTCTTAATTCAGACATTAAAGAAATTTGCAAAAATATAAAACAGTTCCATTCTTCTTTTTAATGTTTTTGTTTTAAAATATAGTTATATATCTTTAAAAGGATCTTGTTTTGTTAACATGTATGGGATTCTTGTTATTTTCAAGTATATTATATATGTAATATAATATAATGTATAATTTCTCAGTTTTTGTTTCTAATATGTTAAATATATTAATGGCTATAATTTACAAAAGTAAAACCTCTTTGCTATTCTCAACTTTTTTAAAATGTAAAGGGGTCTTCAGACCAGAAAGTTTGAGAATTGATTCTTTAAACCTTAAAATAAGTTTTTAAATGTCTGTCATGTTTAATTACATGACTATTATTTCTGCTGCTTTGCCTTCCTTCATAAGATACAAGTTTCTATGAACTGTCATTTTCCTTCAGCCCGAAGAGATTTATTTAACTTTTTTCATTCAGTTTGCTGCAATGGATTGACTTTGCTTGTGTTTGCCTAAGAATGTCTTTAGTTCATTTTCATGTTAAAAAATAAAGCTGTGTATAGAATTCTAAGTTGACAATTGTTCTTTTACAGAAATTGGTGGTGAACATGGTAATGCCTCCCCATTCTTTATTCAGAAAGACTAGTTACCCCAACTTTCTGGGAATAGATATTGAGAAGGTCAAAGTCAGCAGCAAATTAAGAAAATAAAACAGTTGGCATGAGGAATGAGAAAGAGCGTTATATCCATCTTTAATTTAATGTGATAAATCTGCCCTTTTTACCAATTCATGCTCCATCTGTAAAAACTGAATATTTCAAGTTGAGTTCTCCTATAAAGTTTATATTTTTGCCCTGACCTCAAACCTTTAAAGCCTTTGTTCTAAGGAAACCTAAGCTGTCAACACCTGACTAATGGAATTTTTAGTTAAATTTTAAATCCTAACTTATGTTAATGGTATTGTACATTTTGGAGACAAGATATAAAGAAGCAATTGGGTGACCTTTTACAATTTTTCCCCTGGTTTTTATGCTCCTGACAGTGACATCAATAAGCCTTACTAGAAAATTACAATTCTTTATAGAATGTCATAGAGTGATGATATATTTTACCTGGTGTTCCAACACAGGAGTTTTATGGAAATTTTAAAGGGGAGTCTTTTCACCTTTGAAACTGACAACCTTAGACCTATCTCAGTAACAGATGCAAAGCCCCAAACTTGCTGAAGGAAAAACACAAATCCAATTATTTGAAGAGAACACATGAGACCCCTCCAATGCCATCAAACATCAAACAAAATTGTGACATATGTTTAGAAAATGTTTCACTTAAAAATAAAGGTATGACCTAGAGGGGTGGGATAGGGAGGGTGGGAGGGACACACAAGAGAGAGGAGATATGGGGATATATGTATATGTACAGCTGATTCACTTTGTTATACAGCAGAAACTAACACACCATTGTAAAGCAATTATACCCCAAAAAGATGTTAAAAAATAAATAAATAAATAAAAATAAAGGTATGTTTCCCAGAATGTGTGCTCTGCTCAAGACTCTCTCCTTCAGAAGAAGCAGTGCCTTGAAGGAGAGATGGAAAAATACTGTGAAGAGAAAAAAAAATATTTCCATGGATTTCCATTCCCTTTCAGCCCTATGTTCCATGAGCTGATAACTGTTCTCCTGACATAGTTTTCTTAGGAGGGATACAGCATAAACTGATGCAGGTTTTACTCTCTGTGGCCATTGCTGTCTGGGCAGATGTGACCTGCTGAGAGTTTATAAACAGGAGACCTGCAGGGCTTCTCACCACCCTGAATAAAGAATGGGGAAGCATTACCATGTTCACCACCAATTTCTGTAAAAGAACAATTGTCAACTTAGAATTCTATACACAGCTTTTTTTATAACATGAAAATGAACTAAAGACATTCTTAGTCAAACACCAGCAAAGTCAATCCATTGCAGCAAACTGAATGAAAAAAGTTAAATAAATCTCTTCAGGCTGAAGGAAAATGACAGGAAAAAGCCCCTGCTCCTTCCCAGCCCCTGCCTGAGCCCCAAGGCCTGCTCTCTGCCTTTACTCAAATCCTACTCTGTTTTCAGGGCCCAACTTAATGCCCTCATCCTCCATGAAACCATGCCATACACTCAGATGGAATTAGTGCTCTTTTCTCCAGGGGGCAACACAAGGTCACTTTTTAAAAAAAAATTTATTTTATATTGGAGTATAGTTGATTAATGATGTTGTGTTAGTTTCAGGTGTACAGCAAGGTGATTCAGTTATACATATATAAGTATCTACTCTTTTTCAACTTCTTTTCCCATTCAGGCTATTACAGAACTTTACATCAGTTTAACCTGGGGTGCTGTTGACTTGTCTGTGCTCCTCCTGAGCTGTGCAAAGGGGCTACTTTCAGACACCACCAGCACATGGTGCAGGGAGGAAGAGGAGAAGGGGCACTTAGGAGCCAAAAAATAGCAGAAGAGGGCTTCCTTGGTGGCGCAGTGGTTGAGAGTCCGCCTGTCGATGCAGGGGGCACAGGTTCGTGTCCCGGTCTGGGAAGATCCCACATGCCGCGGAATGGCCGGGCCCGTGAGCCATGGCCGCTGAGCGTGCGCGTCCAGAGCTCCGCAACGGGAGAGGCCACAACAGTGAGAGGCCCGCATACCGCAAAAAAAAAAAAGCAGAATACACAAATACCTTTCTTAGTCTGTTGGGCCGCTAGAGCAAAAATACCAGAGACTGGGTGGCTTATAAACAACAGACGTTCATTTCTCACCATTCCGGAGCCTAGGAAGTCCAAGATCAAGGCCTGGCAGATTCAATGTCTGGTGAGAGCCCACTTCCTGGTTCATAGACGTCAGACTTCTTCCTGTTTCCACACATGGCAACAAGGGGCAAGGGACCTCTCTGGGGTCTCTTTTATCAGGCACTAATCTCATTCGTGAGGGCTCTACCCTCAGGACCTAACCACCTCCCAGAGGCTCCAACTCCAAACACTATCAAATTAGGGGGTAGCATGTCTACATATGAATTTTGGAGACACAAACAGTCTATAGCAAACCCTGAACTCTCACTATTCCACACCTCAGTCTCCACACTCCACAGCCAACCTGCCAGTATTCAGCATCCCTGTTCCTCTGGTGCTGTACATATTTATGGGGTCAGGGAGCAGGGGACACCTGTATGACTACCGCCAATGGATACTCCCTGGTTTGACAAGTGCTGTTATTGGGAAACGTGAGCAGTGGCTGGCGTCAGCCTTTTCTTCTGTGCCACCCCTCTGCTAACCTATCAAGAGATTATCATTCCAGCTATCAGACAAGGTATAGGCCCTGCTTTGACTCTGGCAGGAAAAAATATGTTAGTATCTTCAGAGTGAGAAAAGGAACACAAACAGGATGTGTTTGCTGTTGTCACTGCTGTTACTCTAAAGTTCAGCTGCGGAATGACTGGTATTTCAAAGCCTTATTTTATAATATATGAACTAGATGGCAAATATATGACAAATTGTATCAGGAAAGGCAGGGGTACCAGTTAGAGCTTTGTTTGAAAGGTTTGTCTAGATAGAGGGCACGACGATGGCCAATTCAAATCAGCGCAGGATAACGGCAGCCAGAAGACACTTTTAGAACTTTCTTTTCCCATTCCCAGAGGGTGGAAGTTTCTTCCCAGTTCCTGATATCAACAACTTAGATTTGTACCATTTCAGGAACTGATTGGGAATAATTCCTCAGTCTTTCTGTCTCTGTTTGCCTATTTCTTTGGTGGTTATATTACACCTCTGGACTTTAGAACCTTAAGTGCCTCTCCCTGATAAGATAACCATCTTTATTAGAAATGTATCTTCATTAGCAAGGTGCTAAGCAACCTTGCTATTTTATTTATCTTTTGTTTGTTTAACATCTTTCTTTGAGTATAATTGCTTTACAGTGGTATGTTAGTTTCTGCTGTATAACAAAGTGAATCAGCTATACATATACGTATATCCCCATATCTCTTCCCTCTTGTGTCTCCCTCCCTCCCACCCTCCCTATCCCACCCCTCTAGGTGGTCACAAAGCACCGAGCTGATCTCCCTGTGCTATGTGGCTGCTTCCCACTAGCTATCTATTTTATGTTTGGTAGTGTATATATGTCCATGCCACTCTCTCACTTTGTCACAGCTTACCCTTAACCTTGCTATTTTAATTTTTCATGTAAGGTTATGCATATGAGCTCAATTGAATGCCATTCACCTAGTTCATTGCCATAAGCATTAAATAATAACACTTCTTAAGTCTATAATGTTAAACCTAATAAAATTTAATCCCAAAGGGGAAAATTGACTCTATTATATTTCTATAAATTCTCTCCTTGAAGTCTAACTCACTGATCACTAAATTGCAAAATTACCTCTCACTGCACCTTTGTCTGCTATCACTTTAAAGCCATTTCCCCCCCCGCCCAAAGAACCCAGTATTTTCAGCTCTCGGCCTCAGAATCAGAAGACTTGGGAACAAATTGAAGTGTACAAGTCACATTGTCCATGTCCCAGAAATTGCCAAACGAAGTAATAAAGGTGTTTTATAGTTGTCACACATTAAAAAATATATATATCTTTTTCATAAGTAAAACACATTGATTCTATCAGAATCATTGTCATCACATATTGTCCTAAATCACTCTCAGTGGGGCACAACATATTTTAAGTTTTCAGATGTTGGGTTATAGAGTATAAGTCAGAATATACTATGTTTTGCTGCAGTAACAGGTAATCCCCAAATCTCAGCAGTTAAAGATGGCTAAGTTTTATTTTGCACCACTTGTCCAATGTGGATTGACAGGGATGCCCTGCCCTTCATAGTTATTCAAGGTTCAAACGGAGAAAAGCTTCACCTCAGTGCATATTTTGCAGTTACCACATAGATAGAAGGAAACGTGGCAAATCACGCATTGGTCCTCAAAGCTTCTAACCTGCAGTAATCTATTTCACTTCCATTCACTTATCAATGGCCAAAGCAAGTCACTACCTTTACTTTTAAAAGAGAAGTCCAGCCTTTTCATGTGTTGGGAAGAAGAAGACATTATGCATACTTGTACGTTTACTCCACCCTCTCAGAAGTTAAATAACCCTGCCTTATTTTTATAATCAGTTTTGGGACTAATTTAAAAGGAAAAGAAAAACTTTTGGAACAATTGCTTGCCATTCAGTAATTATCTCACATTAAATTAGGGATTCATAATCTTGGCTGGGCTTTGTGGTAACCTGAGAAGCTTTAAAAAATATTCCAGTGTCCAGGGCCAAACAAGGAAATTGAATTCTCCAGGGGTGAAACCCAGGCATTGGAATACTTTATGCCACTATGGATTTTCTGTTTAAGTTCATGAACACAGGTTCTCTGTGGTATCTGCATAGGGATCAAAGGAAACATGCAACAGTTCATTTTCATTGTCACAGGTGCACCAGGCACCTGGTGAGGGAGGGCGATCCCTGTGGTACCCAAGCCACAAGCTCTGTGACTTCAAGGGCAGTTCAAATTAGTTCCTCTTGCTCATATGCATTTCTGCCCCAAATAAAATGCTATCTTCCTCAATTGACTAACAAGAAAGCTGTGCTTCTGTAAAGACTTTTTCCTAGAATGTTATTTAGACTTTTGCAAAAAAACCAAAACACAAAAAACTACAATCACTCACACAGAGGAGGCTCCTCTCACAGAAGCCACTGTGTGTGTCTTTGGCTCCCACATTTGAAACAGATGTTCAAAAATGAAATTGGAGAATTTCAAGATTTTTCAAACTGATCAAATGCTACAGTTGTGTCCCCTTCTTCTAAGCAAACATTTGTAAAAATGCAGGGCAGAGCCGCTGTCTAGGCAGGACAGAAGAAGCCAGGCTTGCTGACCTCAATTACCACCCGGCCATATCATTACCTTAACAGGTGAGTGGGTGCCCAGGTCCAACCAGAGCAGGCATATTGGCATCTGTTTTCACATAGATCGAGAGGGAGCTCAATTAGAGGAGCAACTGTCACTAGAAATTCCAGGAATTGCTGAAGTCACTGGAATAGGGGTCCATGGCAGGAGCAGAAAACAGGAGTGGGATCCAAGTCTGCCGGTGAAGCTGCAGGTGAGCTGGGGTCCGCAGCCCATGTCTATGCAGAGGTGAATCTCCATATGCGGGTGAGTGGTTCCTGTGCTTGAGAGGGAGCTGGGGAGGCCTCGTAGCCCTTCACCCCAGTCTGACACCTGTCACTCTGATAATTCCTCTTCCTCATTCTGCTCCACTGTTACGTCTCCTAAATCTCTTCCTTCTAAACCTCTCTCTTTGGACTTCCCTGGTGGCACAGTGGTTAAGAATCCGCCTGCCAATGCAGGGCACAAGGGTTCGAGCCCTGATCCAGGAAGATGCCACGGAACAACTAAGCCTATGCGCCACACTCCTGAGTCCGCGAGCCACAACTACTGAGCCCTCACGCCTAGAACCTGTGCTCCGCAACAGGAGAAGCCACCACAGTGAAGAGTAGCCCCCGCTTGCCGCAATTAGAGAAAGCCTGTGTGCCGCAATGAAGACTCAATGCAGCCAAAAATAAATAAATAAATTAATTAATTAATTAATTCAACCTCCCTCCCAACAACCTGTAATGCACATTGCTGCGGGACTGTTCTATTTGATACCAATCAGTAATGCTGCTTCTCTGATGAGAAACCTGCAAGACCTGTTACAAGAAAAAGCACAGCTTCCTTCTCCCGGACCAAGCCTGAGGATAGGCTGGCTCCTTAGGAAGATGTCAATTAGCCCTGCACTTGGGAAACTTCATGCAGGCTTCCTGCAGGTAGTGGGTGGGGGACATGGATCCTAAATGGCTCTGCTGTGACCCTGCTCCTTATTCCTGCCCAGACTGAAGGGGACAGTGTGATGTCATGGGAGAAAGAAAAAACATAATATACTCAATAATTTGAAAAGATGATCCACTATTTATAAACATAGCCATGAAGACATTAGGAGAAGTCAGAAAATGATTTGTTTAAATTGAAGTGTAGTCAATGTACAATATTATATAAGGTACAGGTGATTCACAATTTTTAAAGGCTATACTCCATTTATAGTTATTATAAAATATTGGCTATATTCCCCATGTTGTACAATATATTCTTGTAGCTTATTTTATACCCAATAATTTGTACCTCTTAATCCCCTACCCCTATGCTGCCCCCCCTTCCCTCTCCCCACTGGTGACCACTAGTTTTTTCTCTGTACCTGTGAGTCTGCTTCTTTTTTGTTATATTCACTAGTTTGTTGTATTTTTAGATTCCACATATAAGTGATATCATATAGTATTTGTCTTTCTCTGTCTGACTTATTTCACTTAGCATAATGCCCTCCAAGTCCATCCATGTTGTTGCAAATGGCAAAATTTTGTTATTTTTTATGGTTGAGTAGTATTTCATTATATATATATATATATATATATATATATATATATATAATGCCACATCTTCTTTATCCACTCATCTATTGATGGACACTTAGGTTGCTTCCATATCTCGCTAATTGTGAATAATGTTGTTATGATCATTGGGGTGCATTTATCTTTTTGAATGAGTGTTTTTATTTTTTCAGATATATACTCAGGAGTGAAATTGCTGGAGCATATGGTGGTTCTATTTTTAGATTTTTGAGAAATCTCCATACTGTTTCCCACAGTGACTGCAACAGTTTACATTCCCACAAAGAGTGTAAGAGTGTTCCCTTTTCTTCACAACGTGGCCAACGTTGTTATTTGTATTCTTTTTGATGGTAGCCATTCTGACAGATGTGAAGTTATATCTCACTGTGGATTTGCATTTCTCTGATGATTAGTGGCATAGAGCATCTTTTCATGTGCCTGTTGTCCATCTGCATTTCCTCTTTGGAGAAATGTCTATGCAGGTCTTCTGCCCACTTTTTAGTTGTTTTTTTTTTTTTTAAACATCTTTATTGCAGTATAATTGCTTTACAATGATGTGTTAGTTTCTGCTTTATAACAAAGAGAATCAGCTATATATATACATATATCCCCATATCTCCTCCCTCTTGTGTCTCCCTCCCACCCTCCCTATCCCACCCCTCTAGGTGGTCACAAAGCACCAAGCTGATCTCCCTGTGCTATGTGGCTGCTTCCCACTAGCTATCTATTTTATGTTTGGTAGTGTATATATGTCTATGCCACTCTCTCACTTTGTCACAGCTTACCCTTCCCCCTCCCCATGTCCTCAAGTCCATTCTCTACATCTGCCTCTTTATTCCTATCCTGGCCCTAGGTTCTTCAGAACGATTTTTTTGTTTTAGATTCCATATATATGTGTTAGCATACGATATATTTTTTCTCTTTCTAATTTACTTCACTCTGTATGACAGACTCTAGGTCCATCCACCTCATTACAAATAACTCAAGTTCGTTTCCTTTTATGGCTGAGTAATATTCTATCGTATATACGTGCCACATCTTCTTTATCCATTCATCTGTCGATGGACACTTAGGTTGCTTCCGTGTCCTGGCTATTGTAAATAGAGCTGCAATGAACATTGTGGTACATGACTCTTTTTGAATTATGGTTTTCTCAGGGTATATGCCCAGTAGTGGGACTGCTGGGTCATATGGTAATTCTATTTTCAGTTTTTTAAGGAACCTCCACACTGTTCTCCATAGTGGCTTTTTTTTTTTTTAATGATGAGTTGTATGAGCTGTTTATATATTTTGGATATTAACTCCTTATCGGTCATATCATTTGCAAATACTTTCTCCCATTCAGTAGGTTTCCTTTTTATTTTGTTGATGGTTTCCTTTGCTGTGCAAAAGCTTTTGCATTTAATTAGGTCCCGGTTGCTTATTTTTGCTTTTGTTTCCTTTGCTTTAGGAGACAGATTCAAAAAATATTGCAGTGATTTATGTCAAAGACAGTTCTGCCTATGTTTTCTTCTAGGGGTTTTATGGTTTCCAGTCTTACATTTAGGTCTTTAATCCATTTTGAGTTTACTTTTGGGAATGGTGTTAGAGAATGATCTAATTTCATTCTTTTACATGTAGTTTCCCAGTAGAAAATGATTTCTTTTTAGACTCTACTGCCTTTGAAGATTGTTTGGACAGGTGTGTGTGTCCCTTAAGGGGATGGACAGGGTTGTCCTTGGCTGCCCTGGGCTCTGTCCCTGCAATTGGAGCAAGAAATTCCTTCCTGGAACATTCTTGGCACCTGGGATGCAAAAGGTCATCCCAGAGTCGGACTTGAATATGCCCTTCCGGGAGTGGGGATAGATTATGAGGCAAATCCACCCAAATCAAGATAAATGTCTGCAACATGGCAGAAAGAACTCTTCCAAATTAAATGAAAAGACGAAAACATTGTTAGAATACAAGGGCAAACCATACAAACAGGAAATACTTAAAAAAGCAAATTATAAATGATAACATTTTACATTTATTAGATTAGAGAAATTTATAAAAAATGGGAACAGCATTGGCAAGAGGTGGTGGAATGGGCACCTTCCTTTTGCGAGGGGAGTTTTAAGTGATGGGACTTTATGGGAGCTTATACCTCTTTCATCAAAACCCTTTGCATGTGCCCATCTTCTCACCTAGAAAAACTGGCCAAGTGCTCTGAGGTGTATAAGAAAAGGTGGCCACCATGGAGCTGTTTATTTTGTAGGGAATTATCCTACCTGTCTACAATAAAATATTGGTCGAGTGAATTACTGAAGTGGATGTTTGCCCCCTGGATGTGTGGTAAATCCACCCACCCATCCATCCACCCATCCATCCATCCATCTATCCATCCACCCATCCAAGCATACTGGGGATGCAGTTAGCCCTCTGCCCCACACCTGTAGCTCCTGGTGCTATGGGGGTGCTGTTCTGTGGACTAATGAGGGAGCATCTGGTTGGCTCCTCCCCACCCAGTGCCTTGGCATGAAAAAGGCCCAGAACTGTGGGACCAGAGCTTTGGGAGCTGTACTAAGTGCCCCAAAAAGCTAGCACTAAGTTTTCCACCTGTCTGGGTGATTGGTAATTCAGAATCTACGCTAAGTGGAATTACAGAAAATAAAGGGATCGTTCTTGCACATGTGAATCTGTGGATTGAGATTCATAAGAGGTATCACAGTGCAGGGGCATCACCTGGATCTAAGGAGTGGGTAATGTCAAAATTCCCAGGCAAGAAAGAGGCCCTGTTAATTTTATTCTCTGACGGAATTTCATTAACATTGTTGTTATGTTTACATTGCATACAAACAGTAAGAAATCATGACATTCACATTATGATAATTAGCGTGGATGATTGTGGATCGATAGCTTTTGGAATCCTTCTTCTCTCCCCACAAACACAAATGTATTTAGGAGAAACTTTGATGGTGTTTGGAAAACATGATGTTTATTAAGCAAATAAACTACAGATTCTAGCTGGTCAAAATATGGTCCCTGGAACATCAGCATTGACAGCCTCAGCGTGCCCTGGAAGCTTGCCGAACGGTGGATCCCGCCCCAGACCTACGCCTGATACAGAATCTGCATTTTAACAACATTCCCTGGTGATTCTTATACTTACAGAAACGTAAGAAACGCTGGTCTAGGGAACTTCTCTCAGCCAGGTGAGAAGAGTGGAAGAGGGTCACAGAAGACCCCTGCCACAATGCAAATCTCAAATATCAGTTCCATTTGACCCTTGGCGTTAGAACAAGAAAATATGTAGACCAGGGAAGGCGACTTCTCAATGTTAGTGTCAGACTTGAACCAAATATAAACCTCACGTTAAAATCACCCGGAGAGATTATTAAGATTCTGCCCACCCCTGGCCATCCCCAGAACTACTGCATCAACGTCTGCGGCACAGGCTCGTCTGTCTTCTTTAAAACTTCTCCAGGTGGTTCTAACAGGCGGCCAATATTAGGAACCCCTGAATTTGGACTCCACTACATTGTTTCTCCTCCTCCTGACCCACTCTTCTTTTTTTTTAAAACATCTTTATTGGGGTATAATTGCTTTACAATGGTGTGTTAGTTTCTGCTTTATAACAAAGTGAATCAGTTATACATATGTTCCCATATCTCATCCCTCTTGCATCTCCCTCCCTCCCACCCTCCCTATCCCACCCCTCCAGGCGGTCACAAAGCACCCAGCTGATCTCTCTGTGCTATGCGGCTGCTTCCCACTAGCTATCTACCTTACGTTTGGTAGTGTATATATGTCCATGCCTCTCTCTCGCTTTGTCACAGCTCACCCTTCCCCCTCCCCATATCCTCAAGTCTGTTCTCTAGTAGGTCTGTGTCTTTATTCCTGTCTTACCCCTAGGTTCTTCATGACATTTTTTTTTCTTAAATTCCATATATATGTGTTAGCATACAGTATTTGTCTTTCTCTTTTTGACTTACTTCACTCTGTATGACAGACTCTAGGTCTATCCACCTCATTACAAATAGCTCAATTTTGTTTCTTTCTATGGCTGAGTAATATTCCATTGTATATATGTGCCACATCTCTGACCCACTCTTGAAATCACTGAGAAACATGGGTGCCTTCAAATAATTATTCATCTGAACTCTTGTAATGAAAGTGGCCATTTGGAATATGCTGCATCTGTAACCACAGAAGCAGACCAAACTGGTCTTAACCTGTTTCTAACCAGATTGTTAGAGTTGTTTTTCAGAGACAACAGAGCAAAACTGTAAATCATGCAGCCGAATCTCACTCAGAGGAGAAAATTTTGACTTCAAATAACACTTGGAACCAAAGTTTCTCCTAAACAGAATCAAAGGACTTGGCCTTGACCAGAACTTGAATGCTGGAATCCTTTCGGGAGTGAGGGGCCCTCTGTGCAGGAAGATCTGGCGCTGAAGCCCCTTTACTATACCTTACCCAAAATGTCCAGGTTTAAAGCCCTCTGAGGGAAACCTGCCTGCCAAAGCTTCTGCTCACCAGCCTGTCCTCCCCGAACTCCTAAAATTTTGACCCAACCCCAGATTGGGCAGACAGATCTGAGCCCTGACTCCTGTCTCCTTGCTGGTTGACCTTGCAATAAAGCGTTTTCTTTTCTCAAAGCCCGTGCCATAGTACTGGCTTCTATGTGCATGGGGCAGTGAGCCCTTCGCTTGGTAACACAGCTATAAGTAAACAAACTTCTACATTTCACTCTGGTTATACCAGCCATTTCTTGATGTTGCTGTAAAAGAGCACCTTATATTTTCCTCAACACAATTCTGAAATATCGTACATCTCAATTTACAAACCATTTCACTAAGGTAGTTGCTCTTCAAGGTTTTAATCATGAATGATATGTTGAGCCCTATTTTTACTGTTTCAAGTGATTCCTAAACTTATTATCAGAGCCTATGCCTTTTGGGGAAAATAGGAGCTATTTCAATGGATAGATTATTGTTAACTGTGTACTTGGTAATGGCCAAACCACTTTGCTAATAAGAATTCAGAGTAGATGGAGAAGGGGGTGTTGATTTGAATAAAGGCAGCAGGACTAATCTAAAATTATCCATTTAATGGAGTTGCATTAAGTAAATGAACCAACAACAAAAACACATTTTAACTATGAAAATTTACTTTAGTTTGGTTTCAATGTCTTAATGTCTGAGTCTGTTGGTAAGATTCTGTAACCCCAATTTATGCCAAGTTCTTTTGTATTAGTGAAAAGCCGTGAAATAAACAAATTATGTAAAATGCTTTCTCAGCTGAGATGTATTATAATTGGGTTGAAAACGTATAAAAAATAGCCAATTACATAACTGGAAAAATCCAGATATGAAAGAGAAAAGAGAAAAAATCATTTGTACAAAAAGATTCAGGGAATATTATGTAAGGGAAATTATATAATGGACATCACATTATAGTGCAGAGGGCTGGAATGCATGACCTCAGGTTGACTGTGACATTGAGTTTTCAACCTTAATATAGAATCACGTGAGAATTATCAATTTTTAGATATGAAAATATGTTTATTTAATGCTCAGCAGGATTTCTAGATTTTCTAGCATTGGTGATGAGCTTAAATAATGCTTACTTCCAAGGTACCAGAGGAGAACAGTTAGAAACTTGGGTATGAAAATCTGAAGAAATGCTTCTCCAACATGAAGGTTATTCAGAGCCACAGGATGTTAAAAGTTAGGACCTTCTGCCCAAATGAGCTGCAAAACTTCCTGTTCATTCAAGGGAAAAACACTTTATTTCAGCATATATTACCTCTCAGGATACAAGGCGGTTAGCCTTGTATTTTGATACCATCTTTTTCCAAGGTGCACAAAGCCGGATAACATGCTTTCATTAATCCTCACAACTTCTGCGAGAGACTTTTGAGAAACATTATTACCCTTGGGTGGCAGACGATACATGAGGAACCAAAGTCACATAACACCTCTGCCTCAAACACTGAAATTGTGGGAAAGCGGAGGAAAAAGACAAAACAGCAAGCCCATTTCATTGCCACCCACTGTCCATCAAATACACATTTCAACTTTATAGATTTTCATGAGCACATCTCCTTATATCTGAACAGATTAGGGTTTGCTCTTACCTAAATTTTGTCCATTTTTCTTGCCTTATGTGTTATCTAGTTTTGTATTTAAAACTTTACATTAAGAGCAAGCTTCAGTACAAGTTTAATAAATACTAAATAAATGAAAGACTTCCTGTGGCTGCAGTTCCTGGGCTATGAAGCAAAACTTCTTGCCACCCCTGTTTCTTTTCTCCAGGGATTTTTCCCAATCCAATAGAGTGACAGGTGACAATGGTAATAATCACCTGATTGGTTCAGCTCTGTTCTCTTATGAGTCTATTTAGTGTGGAAATACAGTTACTAATATGAAAATGAAGATATATATGCATATTTTATACCATGTATATATGCATATATAAAATATGCATATATATCTTCACTATATATATATATATATATATATATATATATATATATATAGTTATCTTACATGCCACCTCACTCAGGATAAATTCCTTAGAGAATTTAGATATTCTCAGAGACGGAACAGGAGTGGGAAACTGATTTGTAGTGGAAATGCAATGGTGGAGAGACAAGGCAGGATTAACTAGTGTCTGCACAGCACCCTGATGGACATGTTTAAAAAACACTTCAACATAAAATATCTCAGTTTGGTTTGGAGCCTCATCATCATCCTGTGATCTGAGGTATCAGCAATTACTTGGCTTCTAGACAGGTAGACACAGGGTTGAGGGGATAGAGAGGCCCTAATGCAGCTAAGATGGGCAGGTCCAGGAGCCAAACGCCCTTCCCATGGATTCAGAACAGTCCTCTCTGCCCTCTGATGAGTAGGGGATTCTGGGATTCATATCCTGGAAGAAAGATTTTATAGCGGCCTTGAACGCCCCCAAGTGCAGTGAGTAGGACGCTGAATAAATCCAACAATTCTTCTGTGTCAGGTCTATCCATTATTATAATCAGTAATACTTTATGGTTGGGAAGACTGCATCTTTCTGTTTAAGTGCTTCTGACAGTATCACTGTATATATTTTCCTCCTGCCTCTGCATTTAAGCCAATTTGTTCACATTTTTTATACCTCTAAAATAAAGCCCTCTGGCTCCAAATGAAATTCTCGCTGAAAGCAATTTTAGGTTGAAGAATGAGATATAAAGTTGGTGGAAGGTATGAAGACACAGAGCCTGTGACTGCTGGAAGGACATGAAATTCCAGAAGGGGGACTGGGTGGGTACACGTCGATGGGATGTGGGATTGTTTGTCCGCTTTGCAATGGGCACAGAGCAGTCCAACGTGAGGGCGATGGGAAGGGGCAGCAGGTCAATGGAACTTTAATAGCGCTTTTTAGTGGAAACCTTTTGAAATGAATATAAAGACTGCTCTAATGCAGGGCCAGCTCTTGGCGGAAGTGGAAATGTGAGAGGCTGTTTGATACGGACGGGTCCTCCTGTCCAGCTGTGTATCATTGTTCTCTCTCAGTGGGATTCCCTTCTCCCCTCGTGGGTCACTGCATAACCATACTATCACCTTCTACCATCACCTTCGCTTAGAAAAAGTTCTAATGTCTTATTCATACTAAACTGTAATAGAATGCTAGAAGGATCTCTGACCTGTCAATTAATCTCCTAATTTTTAAAAGGTAGACATCCTTGTCAGAAAGTACAGGAAAAACATAATAATACTTCATCAATTTTTCTTGAAGATAATTCAAGGAAAGTTCCCTGGTTACCGAAAAATCTTATTTTAATAAAAAATTTTGGCACTTGGTAACATAAAAATTGATATGTCATTTATAGGTGAAATGTGAGGGTTCACATATGAAGTTCAGTTTCTCTGAGGCTACAGTACTGCCCCCATATCTCAGTGGCCCCATTCCTCTCTCCTCTGTGCTTAAGGATAGACACAGGGGACGAGTTTGGGAAGCACTTCCGCAAGACAGAGAAATTCCTCTTTTGCTGAGACTAACTAAAAGTGTTGCTTTTTAACTGGTGGGTTCTGTGTGGTCACTCCACATTGTCAACTGTCAACTGCACACGTGGGGAACACGGAAACATGTGAGTCACCCAGCCCTGGAGTGGGGTGTGCCGTAAAAGCGCCGGCATGGAAGAGGTTTCCTTTCCTCCGAACCATCAAAGACGAGCAGGGCTGCTGTCCAGAAGCACTAGGTTCCAAGGTCTAAGACATCATACGACTAACACACTCTAACGATAATTCTGCTGCAGGGAAACAGGTGTTTGAGGGAGAATCTTTGGTTAATGAAGACGGCTTAGAAAGTTGGACGTACTACAGGGTGAACACCCGCTGTCATTTCATCCAAACGGAGAACAGACAACATAAAATAGCTGAAAACTGAGGAAGCACAAAACAGGGAACAATCGGTGGTTTAATTCCAGTGAGTGTCTGCAACAAATGGGAAGGTGAACAACACAGGCGTCAGTAAAGGCCTTAGCTGGTTCTCATGACCTCCTTCTCCTCCTATACTGACTGGTAGGCAGGACAAAGTCCATTGCCTAGAGGAAAGAAATGAAAGCATGAATCTCTCTCTGCTCAGAACGCAGCAGCAGCACTCGGCGTGGTTTTCCATCACTCACCAAAAAAGAGGAACACAGAGTGACCCTCGAGTACTGCAGTTTGCTAAGAAAGCAGTAACAGTCTCATAGCCCATTAGCCTCCACGGCCACTTCCTGTTGTGGATTCACAGAGAAGGGTGAGGGGTGACAGCCCCCAGACGCTTGGGCGTCAGCTGTGTGTGGGGCGGGGAGGAAGTCCGGCGGTGTTTTACACCCCTCACCCCTTCCCCAAGGCCTCAGAGCTGGGAAACCTGGAAGAATGGGGCTCAGTGAACTGAAATCAAGAACTTTATTTGGCCAAGTTCCACTGCTGATTTTAGTCACTATTTTTGTCTCCATAGCAGCCTTTCTACTTAGCTACAGTTGGGGAAAGATGAGGAAAGCAGGGTTAGTAGAGACGAAGTGTTTGGGGCCTGTGACCTGCAGGGAGGTGAGCGGGAATCAGAAAACCCAGGAAGGTCGTCCACCTCCCAAGGTATCTGCTCCTAGAAAGCGGATGCCCTGAGGAGGTGGGAACCTGGGGCTGCTGATTTGTGACCTAAATAGGTACAGGCTCCCTTGGTATGAGAGAGGCGACCGTGCACAAAAGATAGAAGTGAAGGGGAAGGGAAAGAAAAAAGCAACACAACTCAGAATGGACCTAGTAAGCTGCTGCATGATTGTTCAGTGAGCAGCTTAAAAATACAGTCCTGCTATCACTGAGGCACAGGAAATTTCATCGTCCAGACAGTGGCTAGTGAAGGGTATCACACAATGGGCTAAGTCAGAGTTAATGAACCTGGGTAGGCAGGTTATAATATGTTTTGAGGGTAAGTGGGTCAATACAGGAAGCAGAATTCCATTTCCTATGGCCGAAAATGTGAAGGAAGATTAATGACTATGAACATTATCTTTTACAAGAGAATAACATAATACTTAAAGTGTTTTAAAATACATTCTTATTATTCAAATAGTGTTTTCATACCACATAAGCAAAAACAGGAAACATACTCTCTTGCTTAGATAAAAGTGATGATGAAAGCCACAGAGAAGAGCAAAACCATAATGAATAGACAACCATCTGTGGAGCACTGGGGGTGGAACCCATGGAAGGAGACACCTGGGAATATGGAGGGGCCAGGAAAGAGCATCTTTAGGCCACAAGTGGTTGTAGAAGGGGAACCCACTAAAATATGCCTGTGGCTAGATCTGACAGCAAGAACAGTTCCTTATTTGGAACATTCCTGATTTTGAAATTTTATTACTTTTTAAAATTCTGTTACAAAAATGTGTTAATCATAGCTTGAATTATAGCAATCATAAAGTAACCAATGATCCAATATACACATTTTAATAGTTTATTTACATGGAATAATTACAACTATAAAATTGCAGTAGATTGTCAAAGCATACATTGTTCCTGCCATATTCTTTGCCAAAAATTTTCACTATGAAATAATGTGAAGTAGATTAAAAGATGCATATATATAGTATTTTGAATGAAAAGGAATTTTATCATCAAAACATAAAGGTTCCATATACTTCTTCTGTTTTTAAAAACTACTCTGCCAATTTTAGGTCATTGAATTTTCATGTAAATTTTAAAATCAGCTTGTCAGTTTTTACAAAAAATCCTGCTCAGATTTTGACAGAAAGTTTATTGAATTTACAGATAATTTGGAGAGAATTGATATTATAATACTATTGATTCTTTTGATCCATGAATATGGTATATTTCCCAGTTTATTTAAATAATCTTTAACTTTTCTTGTAATGTTTTGTAGTTCTCAGCTTACAGATTCTGTGCATTGGTGAATTTATTCTTAGGTATTTTGTGTTTTTTGGTGCTATTTAAAATGTTTATTCTTTTTTAACTGCAGTTTTTTTTGTTGTTGTCGGTATATAAAATAGATCTGATGCTGCATCCTGTGACCTTTCAGAACTAGGAGACATTTCATAGATTCCTTAGTTTCTTCTAACAGAGATTATGTCTTCTGCAAATAAAGATAATTTTATTTCTTCCTATGTGTTTGATTTATCTATTGTTGCCTAACAGATGCCTCAAAAGTTATTGGCATAACAAGGCAAACATTTACTATCTCATGGTTTCTGTGGGTCAGGGGTCTGGATGTGGCTTAGCTGGGTCCCTCTGGTTTAAAGTCTCTCATGAGCAGAAGTTCAGCTGTTGGCTTGGGCTCTGGTCTAACATGAAGGCTCCACTGAGGTGGGGAGGATCTGGTTCCAATCTTACAAGGCTGCTGGCAGACCTTGGTTCTTTGCCATGTGGACTTCTCCCTAGACTTCCAGGGTGACCTCATGATGTGGAAGCTGGTGATCCAACAGAAAGAGAGCCAGGGTTGCCCAGCAGAGGCCACAGTCATTTTAGAACTTTATGTTTAGAATATCATCCTATGTTTAGAAGGATTCTATTAGAAGCAGACCAGTAAGTCCAGTCCACACTCAAGGGGTGGGGAATATATGATAGCATGAATACTAGGAATCAAAGGGTCATCTTAGAGGCTTCTTCCGATACACTCCAATATGCACTGCATTTATTTGATTTTCTTGACATTGAAATGACTAAGACTTCCAATATAATATTTAATAAACGTGGTGAAAGCAGATATCCTTGTTTTTGATCGTGTCTTTAGAAGGAAAGCAGTGTTTCACCATAAAGCATTGATTTAACTATAGGTTTGTTGTAAAAACACTTCATCAGGGTGAGGAAGTTCACTTATATTCTTATTTTACTGAGGTTTCTTTTTACCATAATAGATGTTGAATGCTGTCAAATATTTATTCTTAAACTATTGAGATGATAATGCTATTTATCTCTTTGAGTCTATTACTGAAATTATCTAGTCTATTTAGCAAACTATACTGTTTGATATTTCAGTGTTAAACCAATGTTGCATTACTAGGATATCGATCTGTCTATCTATCTATCTATCTATCCATCCATCTATCTATTGATGGTTAAAATGAATTAATATGTGCACAAGACTTTTTCCTAAGTTTGGAGTGTTACACTTCTGTAAGAAGAGGATTTTGTAAAAGGAATAAGCATAGTGGTGTGATATGTAATGACCAATGGGGATTATTCTTGTAACAGAGGGATGTGTTTGTGGAGGGCAGGGATCATTCTGATGTGAGAGAAACACTGAAAGAGAGAATATGTTGTCCCCTGTGACTGAGAAGTCCAGGGGTGGATCCAGGTACTCAAGATTAGCAGGATTCTGTATCTTCCTTTTTCTCATGGTTCTGGTTGTTTCTATGGCTTCTTTCTGCAGATAGACTTTCTCCATATAGATGGCAAGAAAGCACCTAGTAACACAGATCTCTCATCTTTTCAGGGGAAAGAGAACATGTCTGCCCCCAAATTCCGTATTGTATATCTAGGCAAGACCCAGATATATCTGTTTGAATAATTTCTCAACTCTGCATGTATCACTGTGGTATTTTTCTCGTCTTGCGTTTGGGACAGCACACAGTGATTGATAGCCCTGACCATTGGTCCACATGCAGTTGGGAAATTTCCCTAACTAGATAAGAGAAAGTGGATGCAGTGGGAGAGCATGCAAGCTGAGATAAGCATAACTCCTATTCTATGAAAAATCCATTCTTTGGTATATCTTGTGGCAGTGTAATTCTGTGGAGAAGCAAATTTCCACTGTGAAATACTTGGGCTTTCCCTGTAAATCCTAGAAGCAGGGAAAATTAGTGACAACAACTGGTCCACTTTTCTAGTTCACTAGCTCCTCTTCTCACCCACACGTACTCCCCAACATACTCCCCAAATCCTCAATCTCAGACACATGGCGAGAGGGAGTCACGGAGAAGTCTTGGGCCTCGTTCATTTTTTTTTTTTTTTTTTTTCCGGTACGCGGGCCTCTCACTGTTGTGGCCTCTCCCATTGCAGAGCACAGGCTCCAGACGCGCAGGCTCAGCAGCTATGGCTCATGGGCCCAGATGCTCCGCGGCATGTGGGATCTTCCCGGACCGGGGCACGAACCCATGCCCCCCACATCGGCAGGCGGACCCCCACCACTGCGCCACCAGGGAAGCCCTCGTTCATTTTTGACTCTTAATATTGAAGACTCTTAGGTAAGAGTTGAAACTCCAATGATATACATATTTTAACAGGCAGTGTGACTTCCTACCTGCATGATGGCTATTTATGCATTATTTCCCCAATCAAATTATAAACTTTTCAAGAAAAGGGTCATACATGATGCACTATGGTGTCTCCCACAAACTCAGCATAGAGGAGGAGCACATGAAAATTCTGGAATGAATCTTAGCACCTATACTAGTTTCCTAGGGCTGCCATAGCAAACTACAGAAAGGAGTGGCTTAAAATGATGGAATTTATTCTCTCAGAGTTCTGGAAGTTAGAAGTTTAAAATCAAGCTATTGGCAAAGCAACAACTCTTTGAAGATTCTAGGGAGGATCTTTTCTTGTATCTTCCTAGCTTCTGCTGGTTGCTGGAAACCCTTGGGATTCTTTGCCTTTTAGTCTCATCACTACAGTCTCTGTCTCTGTTGTCATGTGATGATATCCTCTCTGTGTCTGTGTCTTCACGTGGCATTCTCCTCTCTGTACATGTCTGTGTCCAAATTTCCTTATCTTAGAAGGACTCCAGTCACTGGATTAGGACCCACCTTAATCCAGTATCACCTCATCTTAACTTGATTACATCTGCAAAGACCCTATTGCCAAATAAAGCCACATTACAGGTACCAGGGGCTAAGATGTCAATATAACTTTTTTTAGGGGGGTGGGGGGACACAATTCAACCCACAACAGTGCCTCATTCTCAAGCCCTTAGTACCAGAAAAGAAAATAAGCTCAGGTGTGATTTTTAAGATACCTGTATTTTCCTTAAATGTTTTTCTGAAGAGCTGATATCATAATGAAAATATGACATCAAAACAGAAAAACAAAGAAACAAACAACAACAAAAAAACCCACATGACATCATTCCTCTCACCAATACTCTGAAAGGCTGATTTTCCTGTTTCAGTGTCTGACAAAGGGAAGTGCCCGTGTAGAGGCTTGTGTTTGATGAATGGGAACAAGGCCAACAACAGAATTACAGCCTCCTGCTGGTCTGCAGATCCGCACCTTAGCAGGGCTCCCTGTGGCCCATGAGTGATTTGTGAGGCTGTTTTCCTGCTCAGTTTGACATAAACCGTAATGCGCACAGACAGTTCCTAACGAGTGCGATCGTTTAAGGAGACCCATATTGATTCTCAGTGGCACATTCTGTTCAGAACCGGTTGTTGGCAGCTCTCCATCCATTAGAGCTGAGAAACCTTGAGCTCCCAGTCCACGGTGCGGTACAGTCTGCATTTAGTTAGGATCTTACAGCAACTGAAAGCAGTCAGCAGGTATGACAGGAACGCCCTGAATTTGGAGGACTATGAGGCCTAACGCTGGGACTTTAGTGCATTGAGAACACCTGTCTTTTCCAGAGGGTCAAAGACAGTTTTGGTTTAGTGAGGTCTCTGAAACTATCTGAACATGTATCTATTCTTTTTCTGAAGGCCTAATCACAAAGGCCAAGGAACACATATGATGAAAATGTTCTTGGGGCCTCAGGAAGCAGCCTTGCATTGTCCAGCCTAATTTCGTGCCAGGGAAGCATGGGAGTGAGCTGCCCTGTGCAAAAGTAAGAGCTCTATCTTGCTAATAACAATCCTTAGAGATGAATTAAGAGTTTCATGCTCCAGGGACGATGTTACGGGTTGAATTGTGTTCCCGCCAAGAAGATATATGTTGGAATCCTGACCCCCAGCACCTCAGAATGGGACCTTATTTGGAGATGGGGACTTTACAGAGGAAACCAAGTTGAAATGAGGTCATTAGTGTGGACCCCAATCCAATATGGCTGATGTTCTCATAAAAAGGGGAAGTTTGGGCACAGAGACAGAAAGACACTGAGGGAAGGCTACGAGAAGAGACACAGGAAGAAGAGAGTCTTTTATAAACTAAGGAGAGAGTCCTGGAACAGATCCTTCCTCACAGCCCTCAGAAGGCACCAACTCTGGCAACACCTTGATCTCAGACTTCCAGCCTCCAGAGCTGTGAGACAGTAAATGTCTATTGTTTAAGCCCCAGGTCTGGGGTACTTTGTTACAGCGGACCTAGGAGACTGATGCAGAAGGGGGACAATTTATCCACAACTTGGAGAACTTAGGCCTAAAAGAAACCAGCTCATCTCTAGCAGATGGGATTTTAGCATTAGTTTCCCAGATAATATTATTTTTTCTTTTTTTTTTAGTATAGAAACTGTCCTTTCTTTGTTTTCCAAGGCTATATCTATTTTGCCTGTAGTTTTAACTTCTTAAAAAGTAGGCTAAGCTCTAGGATGTATAGATATCCTCAAACAGAAAGGTAGGTTGTCTGTATTCAGAAATATCTTTTATGAATTCACTTTTTGGTACCAAAATATCTCAAATGATGAATGCCTAATGAGACTATCGTTTGGAGAATCAAAGAACACTTGAGTTGTTTACAGCATTTACTTTTGTTAGCTTTCCTCTCCTCATTCTCTCTCATGTTTACCCTTTAATCAGGCTTCCCTAGTGATGAGTGACTAATTGTTCAACATAGTGTCCTGTGGAGAAGAGCACGGTGCTTATTCTGATGGAGTCTGCAGATGTGGCACAAAATAATTGAGCATTGTTAGTGCTTAATTATTAAAGAACATGCCTTTAATTTAAAGGTTTTTGATTACAACAGCTCACTTAGCACAGTCCCACAGAGCTTAAATTATCCACCTTATTTAGAAGGAAAATCCAAAATGTCTAAATATGGTGTCTTGATTTAAAAGTCTAGACAAAACCTCAGTAGGAGAAAACAAAGCACAAATCTGTCCAGTTAGTTTCATTTACAAAGGCTAATTTGGTCTTTACTCAACACCTAGAGTTTAAGGGAAATTACCAAAGGCAGTCAATGCATTATTAGGAATCTCTAATTTTTATATTGTTCTTTCTTATATTGAGAGAAAACTTGCCACCCTGAAATTTCATGTAGCTCTGGTGTTTTGCGCCTTGTCACTTCCTATATACAATAAAGAGGCTCTCATTTTATGCCATAATTTGCCAGAAACTTGGATTCAGTGAAAGGTCTCCATGGCGTCTGCTCCTCTGGCTAAGCATGCTGACCCCCTTTGACCATTCCTCACGTGGCAATGCTCTCCACTGGCCGTGCAGGTCAGTCTGCTGTGAACACTGCCCAGGGAGGCCTTGTCCCTCTGCAGGGAGGATCCAGGAACTGGATATGTGGTTCTGACCACATTCTCCATGGCGCTAAGCAGAGTGGAAGGTGACCGTCACCCATCAGAGGTGGACCTTCAGCTGGCACTGAGAACATCTCCACGTGGGGAGGTGGGTCCGTGTCCTCAGACAGCTGCAGGCTTTGGGTTCTGCTCATAGGCACACACAGTGTATTTTTATTTTTTTATTGAAGTATAGTTGATTTACAATGTTGTGTTAGTTTCTGCTGTACAGCAAAGTGATTCCATTCTACATATATACATTTTTTGTATTTTTTTTCTATTATGATTTATCATAGGATATTGAATATAGCTCTCTGTGCTGTACATTCGGACCTGTTGTTTATCCATCCTCTATATGATAGTTTGCATCTGCTAATCCCAAACTCCCAATCTATCCCTCTCCCAAATGCCACCCACCCCCTTGGCAACCACCAGTATGTTCTCTATGCCCATGATTCTGTTTTTGTTTCGTAGACAGTTTCATCTGTGTCATATTTTAGATTCCACATATAAGTGATATCATATGGTATTCGTTTTTCTCTTTCTGACTTACTTCACTTAGTATGATCATCTCCAGGTCCATCCATGGTGCTGCAAATGGCATGATTTCATACTTTTTTTTAATGGCTGAGTAGTATTCCATTGTATTTATGAACCACATCTTTTTTTTTTAACATCTTTATTGGAGTATAATTGCTTTACAATGTTGTGTTAGTTTCTGCTGTATAACAAAGTGAATCAGCTATATGTATATCCCCATATCCCCTCCCTCTTGCGTCTCCCTACCACCCTCCTTATCCCACGCTCCCTATCCCACCCCTCCAGGTGGTCACAAAGCACCGACTTGATCTACTTGTGCTATGCGGCTGCTTCCCACTAGCTATCTATTTTACATTTGGTAGTGTATATATGACAATGCTACTCTCTCACTTTGTCCCAGCTTACCCTTCCCCCTCCCCGTGTGCTCAAGTCCATTCTCTGCATCTGCATCTTTATTCCTGTCCTGCCCCTAAGTTCATCAGAACCATTTTTTTTTTTAGATTCCATATATATGTGCTAGAATGCACTATTTGCGCTTTTCTCTTTCTGACTTACTTCACTCTGTATGACGGACTCTAGGTCCATCCACCTCACTACAAATAACTCAATTTTGTTTCTTTTTATGGCTGAGTAATATTCCATTGTATATATGTGCCACGTCTTCTTTATCCATTCATCTGTCGATGGACACTTAGGTTGCTTCCATGTCCTGGCTATTATAAATAGTGCTGCAATGAACATTGTGGAACATGACTTTTTTTGTGTGTGTGTGGTATGCGGGCATCTCACTTCTGCGGCTTCTCCCGTTGTGGAGCACAGGCTCCGGCCACGCAGGCTCAGTGGCCATGGCTCACGGGCCCAGCCACTCCGCAGCATGTAAGATCCTCCCAGACCGGGGCATGAACCCATGTCCCCTGCATCGGCAGGCGGACTCTCAACCACTGCACCACCAGGGAAGCCCTACATGCCTTCGTTTGAATTATGGTTTTCTCAGGGTATATGCCCAGTAGTGAGATTGCTGGGTTGTATGGTAGTTCTATTTTTAGTTTTTTAAGGAACCTCCATACTGTTCTCCATAGTGGCTGTATCAGTTTACATTCCCACCAACAGTGCAAGAGGGTTCCCTTTTCTCCACGCTCTCTCCAGCATTTATTGTTTGTAGATTTTTTGATGATGGCCATTCTGACTGGTGTGAGGTGATACCTCATTGTAGTTTTGATTTGCATTTCTCTAATGATTAGTGATGTGGAGCATTCTTTCATGTGTTTGTTAGCAATCTGTATATCTTCTTTGGAGAAATATCTATTTAAGTCTTCTGCCCATTTTTGGATTGGGTTGTTTGTTGTTTTGATATTGAGCTGATTAAGCTGCCTGTAAATTTTGGAGATTAATCCTTTGTCAGTTGCTTCATATGCAAATATTTTCTCCCATTCTGAGGGTTGTCTTTTGGTCTTGTTTATGGTTTCCTTTGCTGTGCAAAAGCTTTTAAGTTTCATCAGGTCCCATTAGTTTATTTTTGGTTTTATTTCCATTTCTCTAGGAGGTGAACCACATCTTCTTTATCCATTCATCTGTAGATGGACATTTAGGTTGTTTCCACATCTTGGCTATTGTGAATAGTCTTGGTATGAACATAGGGTTACATGTATCTTTTTGAGTTATAGTTTTGTCTGGATATATGCCCAGGAATGGGATTGCTGGATCATATGGTAGCTCTAGTTTTAGTTTTCTGAGGAACTTCCATACTGTTTTTCACCATGGCTGCACCAACTTATATTCCCACTAACAGTGTAGGAGGGTCCACTTTTCTCCCCACCCTCTCCAGCCTTTTTTATTTGTGGACTTTTTAATGATGGCCATTTTGATGGGTGAGACACACACGGTTTAGAACATAGTTTTATACTGTAAAACAATATAGGCAAACTATAACCCAAAATCTGGCCCACCATCTGTTTTAGTAAATAAAGATTTATTGGAATTCACCCACATTTATTTATTTATGTATTGTCTATGGCTGCTTTCTCGCTACAACAATAGGGTTGAAAAGTTGCAACAGAGCCTGTATGGCCTGCAAGTCCTAAACTATTTACTAACTGGGCCTTTATTAAAAAGGTTTGTCAACCCCTTGTTATAGAATATCAGTTTTATATTCTTTTGTCCCCCCACATATCTGGTTGTTTTATTATCTCCCTCCAAAATGATAGTTATTCAAATCATAGCATCTTAGAGACCTAGGGGACCTAGAAATAATATGTTCTAATGCCCATGCAAACACATGACTTTGAAATATTTTTTAAAATGTGCATTTATTTAAATTAATTCTTACTTTATCCAAGTGAGATGTGTCTTGTAGTTTGGAGCAAGCCAAAATAAATCACCTTATCTTTCAGTGGAGCCTTTGACTCTGTGATGTAGGGGAGGTGTGCTTCTAGTGTCTTCCATGGAGGACTGTGTCCAGTTGTAAAGTGATCTTCTGTGAGGGGTCCCAGTCCTGTCCTGTTCTTCCCGCTGCCCTCTTTCTCTTGTGTTATCCTATCCTTGGCTCTCAGCTGTATGGCAGAGCTGTTCTCTGGGCACTCTCTAATTTCTGTCTTTTAGTTTTTGTCTCACTGGCACAGACCTCAGGAGGGTTTTCATTGCACACTTCATTTAGAGCTTATTAGGAGCACGGAGTTTAATGTTAAGGTGCCTTGACAAGCAGTTTCACAAGCTCTCTTGGGAGCAGCTTATTGAAATTCTAATCATTAGTCTGATTTTATAAAACTGAGTGTGTCTTCCTCTTCAATATTTTTATTCCTATAATTAAGTTGTGTCCTGTGAATGCTTTATATAACAGATTACATGCATGTGAGAAGAGAAAGCAGAGAAATAAAAATTGATATGTAAAATGTATGTCTTGTGTTTTTTTTAAACTAATATTGGTTTCTATGTTCAGAGCTGCAGATGGAGATTATGAGGATTTGTCTGGCTCTCCATTGTCAGCCTAGATGCTGAGGTGATCTATACGACATCACTTACCGTCTGTGATTCTTTAAGGTTTGCCTTGTGCCATAGCATTCCATAAAAGATGTGCATTATGGCTTAAATTGCAGTCAATTTTATGTTAAATGAAATAGGGTGTTTTGGTAGTGTACAGATAATTCTAAAAAATATTGCATTTAAATTTATTTCTGCCCTGGGATATATTCAGTGAGCTGGGAAAAACAAAAAGCATGGTGCAATGAATTCTAAAATAGGTCTTGCTATAGGGATATTCTGATACTTGTGGCACTGTACACATTTCTCTCCTGTATGGTAATTGCAAGCTAATATAAACACATGGATTCACAATCCGTGACAGCTGTGGGAACATGGGGCTTGGTGATTAGCTGCCTGATTATCAAACTGGTTTTGGAAAGCTACACACAGAATGCATAAAAATGAATTGCAGTCAAAATACACAGAGGAAGATAATCAATATTTTTTGAAATCACTATGCCTTAGTTAAGGGAGTTTGTGAGGGTATTAAGCTGGTGTCACCAGCTGCCTGCCCCTCTCTGGCTGGCATTGCTCGGGTACGAAACCTGCGTAGGAGTTACAGCAATTATTTGTTTACCCTTTGGCTCTGCAACTGACTGTTTGCTTCTCAGAAGCATAAACCAGGTCATTTCAGTACTATGGTTTTTCCATCCACAATATCTCCTCAACCATCCTCTGGAGAAACGAAGGAGAGTTATTGACCCAGGGTAGGTTCTAATAAGTGATCGTTAAATGAATGGGTGAGTGAATAGGTGAATTGATGGTTTTATTAATGTTCTCATGAATACTTTTTACATTCCATGGCTTTTTCTATTCCTGCCATCTTTAGATTATTTTTGTGTCTTGATCTTCAAATGTGTTTATTAATAACATTAAATTCTAGGAATGTTTTTGATTTAAATACAATGGGTAATATTCAGGGGAGAAGGAAAGAGAGAGAAAGGAAGAATAAGAGGAAGGAGAAGGAAGAAGAGAGGGGGTGGGGGGGAAGGAGAAAGGAAAGGAGTAGTAGGAGGAGAAGAAGATGACAGAGGCACATGGAAGATGAGAGAAGATGCTCACTGGGGCTTTGTTTAGAACCCAAAGGAAACAGAAACCCCTCTAAGAATTTCAAACAAAGGAAATCAAATACAAGGAGATGTTTACAAAAATGTTGGAAAGTTGAGAATTTCAATATGAGTCCATAGAGATAAATCAGAGATGGGCCACAGTAGGTAGCTACTCCCCACCCAGGCTGGAGGGTTAAAGAAAGGAGGTACTGCCCAGCCCCCACTGTTGAGGGGGGCAAGAGTGGCAGGGCAAGCAGAGAATTCTGCCTGGATCTGCAGAGGAGACTCAGCTACTGGCAAAGACCCAACCAACGATAGAGGGAGGGAAGAAATGCTCTGATTTTTCCCTTCTCTTTACCCTCTCATTTCCTGCTGGGGCCTCCCATTGGTAGGATCCCACCAGAACAAAGCTGTCATGAAAGAATGGGAGATGCAACTTTCAAAGCTGGACTGGGTGCTAGAGAACAGGGAGGAGAAGGGTGAGAATGGGATAAAGACCAGGAGCAGCCCAAGGTGAGGGGACAGGAGAAGGTAAAGGTGAGTATCTGTGACTCTAACTTGACTCAGTGAGTGGATTATGACAACGGTATTACCTGAGTGGGGAAACACTTGTTAGCAGAGATTTTCTTTTCTTTTTTTTTTTTTTAGGTGGTTGTTTGATTTGTTTTATTGAAAATAGGGCATAAACTTATGGACATTCTTCATTCACTTTTCAACCTCTTTTTTTTTCTTTTTTTATGTTTATTTTTTATTTATTTATTTTTCATATTAGTCATCCATTTTATACACATCAGTGTATAAATGTCAATCCCAATCTCCCAGTTCATCACACCCCCACCCCCACCCCCCTGTTGCTTTCCCCCCTTTTGTGTCCATATGCTTGTTCTCTACAACTGTATCTCAATTTCTGCTCTGCAAAACATGTTCATCTGTACCATTTTCTAGGTTCCACATATATGCATTAATATACGATATTTGTTTTTCTCTTTCTGACTTACTTCACTCTGTATGACAGTCTCTAGATGTATCCACATCTCTATGAATGACCCAGTTTCATTCCTTTTTATGCCTGAGTAATATTACATTGTATATATGTACCACATCATCTTTACCCATTCATCTGTTGATGGGCATTTAGGTTGCTTCCATGACTTGGCTATTGTAAATAGTGCTGCAATGAACACTGGAGTGCATGTGTCTTTTTGAATTATGGTTTTCTCTGGGTATATGCCCAGTAATGAGATTGCTGGGTTATATGGTTGCTCTATTTTGAGTTTTTTAAGGAACCTCCATACTGTTCTCCATAGTGGCTGTATCCATTTACATTCCCACCAACAGTGTGAGAGGGTTCCCTTTTCTCCACACCCTCTCCAGCATTTGTCGTTTGTAGATTTTCTGATGACGCCCATTCTAACTAGTGTCAGGTGATACCTCATTGTAGTTTTGATTTGCATTTCTCTAATGATTAGTGATGTTGAGCAGCTTTTCATGTGCTTCTTGGCCATCTGTATGTCTTCTTTGGAGAAATGTCTATTTAGGTCTTCTGCCCATTTTTGGATTGGGTTGTTTGTTTTTTTAATATTGAGCTGCATGAGATGTTTATATATTTTGGAGATTAATCTTTTGTCCAATGATTCATTCGCAAATATGTTCTCCCATTCTGAGGGTTGTCTTTTCATTTCATTTATGGTTTCCTTTGCTGTGCAAAAGCTTTGACGTTTCATTAGGCCCCATTTGTTTATTTTTGTTTTTATTTCCATTACTGTAGGAGGTGGATGAAAAATATCTTGCTTTATGTCATTTATGTCAAAGAGTGTTCTTCCTATGTTTTCCACTAAGAGTTTGATAGTGTCTCGCCTTACATTTAGGTGTTTAATCCACTTTGAGTTGATTTTTGTGTATGGTGTTAGGGAGTGTTCTAATTTCATTCTTTTACGTGTAGCTGTCCAGTTTCCCCGGCACCACTTATTGAAGAGACTGTCTTTTCTCCATTTTATATCCTTGCCTCTTTTGTCATAGATTAGTTGACCATAGGTGCATGGGTTTATCTCTGGGCTTTCTATCCTGTTCCATTGATCTATATTTCTGTTTTTATGCCAGTGTCATTTTGCCTTGATTACTGTAGCTTTGTAGTATAGTCTGGAGTCAGGGAGTCTGATTCCTCCAGCTCCGTTTTTTTCCCTCAAGATTGCTTTGGCTATTGGGGGTCTTTGTGTCTCCATACAAATTTTAAGATTTTTTGTTCTAGTTCTGTAAAAAATGCCTTTGGTAATTTGATAGGGATTACATTGAATCTGTAGATTGCTTTGGGTAGTATAGTCATTTTCACAATATTGATTCTTCTAATACAAGAACATGGTATATCTCTCTATCTGTTGGTATCATCTTTAATTTCTTTCAACAGTGTCTTATAGTTTTCTGCATACAGGTCTTTTCTCCCTAGGTAGGTTTATTCCTGGGTATTTTATTCTTTCTGTTGCAATGGTAAATGGAAGTGTTTCCTTAATTTCACTTTCAGATTTTTCATCATTAGTGTATAGGAATGCAAGAGATTTCTGTGCATTAATTTTGTATCTTACAACTTTACCAGATTCATTGATTAGCTCTAGTAGTTTTCTGGTGGCATCTTTAGGATTCTCTATGTATAGTATCACGTCATCTGCAAACAGTGAGAATTGTACTTCTCCTTTTCCAATTTGTATTCCTTTTATTTCTTTTTCTTCTCTTATTGTCATGGCTAGGACTTCCAAAACTATGTTAGGACTCTAACTTGACTCAGTGAGTGGATTATGACAATGGTGTTACCTGAGTGGGGAAATACTTGTTAGCTGAGATTTTCTAATGGGCTAAGCTGTGGAAAAGATTGATTTAAACTTTCATTCTAATAATGGTGAAGGTTTGAAACATCCCCCAGGCTTCTATAATCTTTCAGCATGATCTATATTTACCTGTTTCCTCTGTCGTCAGTGTGCTGCCCTTAGGAATGTGATCCTTACGTTGCTTCCCTGGTGTCAAACCAGACCTGAGAAACAGTTTCTTCTTCATTTCCTCCACCTAAGGTAATTGCTAAATTAGAGTAGGAAATTTTCTACCTGAGAGCTGGAGGTCCCTGGGGGGGCTCACCTTGCCCATGCATGAGATGGAACTGACACTGACATCTTTTTTCCTTCAGCCACGCTGACCCTGATAGTTTCTAACTCCTCCATCTCTGTTTGTACCTCAGTTTCTCACTCTCTTGCCTGACATCCTCTCTTCTTCTCTCCTCCTGTGTCTCCTCCTCCCTCTTTCTCTTGCATAGAACCCAAGCATTCAAAATTTTCATTTGATTATGTGAAATGATTAAGTCATCCCAGCTTCTGCTGCCAGACTCATCTCCAGCCCCACCTTCACAAAGCAATGTTCTTATCAGATTAATGAAGACCTCTGTATTCCAGGACGCTTTCTGTAGAAAAGCTGACAACTAATTATTTAATCAAACTATTATTTGTAATAGAAAGAATATAGGAGAAGGAAAGAAGGTTAAGGTCCTGATAATGAGATGAAGTTATAGAATTTTTTAATTGAAATTTTAAAAGTTGACTTTCTTTTAGGGTATTCTGATAAAGCGGTTCTATACCAAAGCCTCAGGAAAGAGGTCATGTATTGACCTCTTTGATTATTGGTCATTGGTACTGGAAGACATGAGAATGAATGATTTTGCCTGGGAACAACATGGATGCTGGATCCATCAATAACTTCAACCTATGTAAGAGCACAGAAGAGAAAGGGTAAGTATAAGAGACAGATTGGTGAAACAGGAGAAGAGTTATGTCAGCTGAATCAAAGATTTGGAAGAGGATCATAAGGGATCATTGTCAATGTCAAAGAGGTCCCCAACCCCATCATTTATCTAATAACTAAATTAGTAAATGTCTCCTGGATGAAAACAAATCCAAAGGGGGTAGTAATTAGTATGTCACTGATAACTTTAATCTGAAGATTTCAGGAGATGTTCATTAAACAAAAAAGAGAGGGATGGGTATGATGTTAAGGATAAAGAAATACAAAAACAGGATCTTAAAAAGAAGAAATTGGAGAGGAATGAATTCTAGAAGAAAAGATTCTCAAAGGTACTCCCTAAGTGGACTCTACAAGTTTTAATCTTTACACTGAGAATCTTCTGACTGCACCATCATGTCACAACAGTGACCTTGACTTTGAGTCTTAACCTGGTTATTGCAGATAGAAAAGTGAGTGTGGCACTGATTACACCAGGGGTCATGGAGTGTAAAGGACTGATGGATAATCCATGGGGTGAAAAGGGAGTGATTGGGACAATAGGAATATCGAATGGGAATGGAGGAGGGTCACTGGAGTGATGTCATATATTTGCATCTCATCCAACCATTCATTCATTCATTCATTCTTTTATTCATTACTGAGGGAATTGGAGAAATGGTTATTTAACACACAGTATGTGCCTTCTTGTGCCCAGCAGTGAGAACATTCATGAAATGATTTGCTCTGTGTTCTTGAGAAGCATTCAGTCTGGTCAAAGGGGCTGCTAATAATTCAGTTATCCATAGTGTGAAATGTGAGATTATGGCTTGAATATCAGTGCTTAGCCCAGGCTTAGGAGGTCAAGGAAAACTTTCCTAAAAATGTTATGTCTAATCTGTTATGAAGATACCAATTTAGGTGAAAAAACTAGTAACGGTCTCCAGCACAGGAGAGGAGAAGAAGATATACATCAGAGAATGCTGAGGCCCAGGGAAGGATGCTCTTGAGAAACTGACCCAGCCTGAAGACAAGGATGATTTGAACGCAGCATTCTAGGAAATGACTGTCTGATGAAAGTGCCGAATGACTCAGAGTCTAGATCTGATCTTGAGCCAAAGGAAGTCCTTGAATTGATCTACATTTTTAGAAGACTCTCTCTGGATTAGCTGAGGTAGAGATTGAAGGAAGCAGACCTGTGACCAGGAGAAGATTTAGGAGGAGAGGTGAGAGGTGCCTTCACCAAGGCTGTATTTGGGAAAGTGGAAGAAGGGAAACAAATTTGAGCCATCCTAAGAAGGCAGAATTGACAGAGGGACTTTCAGATCAATCTGGCCATAAACTAGTTTCACTTGCACACATTTGATTGAAGATAAGTCATTATCCAGGATGTTTTGATTTTTATCAGCATAAGTACAGATGGAGTGGCACTGTGGTGTAACTAACCAGTCAGATGTTAATGTATGAATAAATATCAAGAAAACCATGTTTGACTGAATATAAATTTGGCTCAAAGTGACAATTTTTATATTAACTTACATTTATGAAGCAGCTGCTAAGTGTTTCACGTAGTTGATCTCCCATTCCTTAATCTGCATAATAACTGTGTCTGCATTTACATATGAGGAAAGGAAACCTCATGAGAATCAGGAAGCTCGCCCACCCTGGGTGGCTGGTAAGTCCTGTGTCCACAGTTAAGGTCAGGGGTGTCTCACCCCAAAGCCCGTGTGTTGGGGGCAAGTCCCATCCCTGGTTCTTCATCCCGGGAAGGGAGCACTTTAGTGTGATTCCCGGCTTCTCCCCGCTCTCACCCCTGCGCCCAGGGAAGAGCCGTGTCCAGCTGGGACCCTGGGAAGAGCGAGCTGAGCTGCCCAGCGCCATCCTGTCCTGGCCTCTCTGGGGGCACCTGCCCGACCCAGTGAGTCTGCGCTGCAGACCCTGCCCTTGGCCTGGGCGGAGGAGGGAGAGTGGCTTGTTCCCGGGTTCAAGGAGCATCCTTTCCTCTGCAGGAGACTGTGTCCTTCAAACAGCCTTTGCCAGGTACGGGGGTGATGCTCCGATGAGTCATCTGCTCATTGAGTCCCCGACTGATGCAGAGGGCAGGTGGGGAAATGGGGCGGGGGGGTTGCACCATACTCCTTGGTCTCCCCGTCACCCCCTGCCTGTCGCGGGGAGACTGAACTGTTTGTGCCATGACCACATCCTTGTTCGTGTGTTCTCATTCCTGTGAGTGAGGCTGGAGAGACTGACCTGCCTTCACCCTGCCTGGGGTGACGTCACTCATTGCTGCAACTCATTGACGTCAAGCTCTTGGGTGACGTCAGAGGAGGACTCACAGGCTGGCAGAGACTCGGGGTCCGAGGCCATGAGGCCAACTCTGGTGCCAAAGCCAGGTGCCCTAGCTTCCACTGGTGGATATTGTTCCTCAACTTTGCCTGAATCTATCGAGTTCCTTTCAAAATATTAAAGGCAATTTGTAGAACATTTTTACAAACGATGTTGGAAATGCTATGAAATGAAGACATCAATGCACAGTATTTGCTCAGGGCAAATTTTCTTATATATTTCCTCTCTGTCATTTTCTTTTCAGGGTTCCTTTTCATGTCAACTTTAGTTCTGTAATTATCTTTTTGCAGAACTTTTTGCCTTCACTAAACAATCTGTTAGAAGAAATAGAATTCGATTTATTTTACTCTGAACTTATTTTACATTTGAAATTTTCTGTAGCAAATAAGTACAAATTAGCATTTTATTCTGAACAGAAATTACAGTTGTGAAAAAATAATTTGCTAAGGAAATAAAAGAAAAGATGAACACAACATAACCAGTATTATAACCAGAGAATGTTGTGACCTGAATTTCACGGTTTTGTCTAGAAACTAGGAGCATAAAGAGAGCTTTCTCCCCTCTGGTGTTAGCTACAACAGATAATCTAACAAACTAAAATTGTTTAGGCTTTTAGGTGTTTTGATTTTTATGTTTTATTTCTCTGTGGTCTGACACCTTCCTATGCAGGTGTTTTGGGTGTTTTCTCATTTTCTTCTCATTGATTTGGAATGAAGATTTCTGAAGCATCAAGGATTAGCATCCAGCCCTGTTATTGAACCATGGATCTCGTATGGGACCATATCAGAACGTTTCTTAGAAATCAACCTGGTTTACAAGAATGATCCATAGTGCGTGATAAATATTTGATTCTAGCCAAATATGAATACAAATGGTTTGTGTTCTTGGAAAATAAAGCAACTCGCTATAAGGATACATAAAATGCAGATTATAATCCTTTCAGTTTTCCCTTATTGATTAAAATGGAGGTGGTGTCTGGAGATGAGAGACAAAGCACCCATTTTTTAAAAGCTCTGGTATAGTCCCTCATATTATAGGAGAGGGTATGCAGCAGAGAACAACCAGATCTATTTCATACATATTGAGAAGTTACATATTTTTCCCAATGAAAATGTCTAAAAGTTTTTCTGGTGACAAGATAATACCTGTTCATTGTACAAAGACATAAATATCTGAAATCAGAATAAAGGAGAAAGAAACAAATCGCCAGAAATCTCAATGTTCAAGACACAGAAACGCCATCTTTCCAAACATTTACACATATGCACACATACACCACATGTACATATACTATCTATAAATATACATAAAATGTTCATTTAATATTGTATATAAAAGTACACATATAATAACATGCATATACATGGGTTAAGGAACAGAGCAAATCTAAGTAAATGGATTCAAAGTGGGACATGTATCCTGCTCAATGTATTTTTAAAAAAAATTCAGAATTACCTCACTCCCAACAATCTAAACTCAAAGTTTGAATTTATTCCAAACTGGAAGACATTTTCACTGGGAAAAAATGGTTAAATCCTCTGTTATTTGAGATTACTAACTACAGTTATTTTTTTTAAATATCTTTATTGGAGTATAATTGCTTTACAATGGTGTGTTAGTTTCTACTTTATAACAAAGTGAATCAGCTATACATATACATATGTCCCCATATCTCCTCCCTCTTGCGTCTCCCTCCCACTGTCCCTATCCCACCCCTCTAGGTGGTCACAAAGCACTGAGTTGATCTCCCTGTGCTATGCGGCTGCTTCCCACTAGCTGTCTATTTTACATTTGGTAGTGTATATATGTCCATGCCACTCTCTCACTTTTTCCCAGCTTACCCTTCTCCCTCCCCATGTCCTTAAGTCTATTCTCTACGTCTGTGTCTTTATTCCTGTCCTGCCCCTATGTTCTTCAGAACCATTTTTTTTTTTTTAGATTCCATATATACTTGTTAGCATACAATATTTGTTTTTTCTCTTTCTGGCTTACTTCACTCTGTATGACAGACTCTAGGTCCATCCACCTCACTACAAATAACTCAATTTTGTTTCTTTTTATGGCTAATATTCCATTGTATATATGTGCCACATCTTTTTTATCCATTTGTCTGTCGGTGGACATTTGGGTTGCTTCCATGACCTGGCTATTGTAAATAGAGCTGCAATGAACATTGTGGTACATGTCTCTTTTTGAATTATGGTTTTCTCAGGGTATATGCCCAGTTGTGGGATTGCTGGGTCATTTGGTAGTTCTATTTTTAGTTTTATAAGGAACCTCCATACTGTTCTCCGTAGTGGCTGTATCCATTTACATTCCTACCAACAGTGCGAGAGGGTTCCCTTTTCTCCACACTCTCTCCAGCATTTATTGTTTGTAGATCTTTTGATGATGGCCATCCTGACTGGTGTGAGGTGATACCTCATTGTAGTTTTGATTTTCATTTCTCTAGTGATTAATGATGTTGACCATCTTTCATGTGCTTGTTGGCAATCTGTATATCTTCTTTGGAGAAATGTCTATTTAGGTCTTCTGCCCATTTTTAGATTGGGTTGTTTGTTTCTTTGATATTGAGCAGCGTGAGCTGCTTGTAAATTTTGGAGATTAATCCTCTGTCAATTTCTTCATTTGCAAATATTTTCTCCCATTCTGAGGGTTGTCTTTTGGTTTTGTTTATGGTTTCCTTTGCTGTGCAAAAGCTTTTAAGTTTCATTAGGTCCCATTTGTTTATTTTTGTTTTTATTTCCATTTCTCTAGGAGGTGGGTCAAAAAGGATCTTGCTGTGATTTATGTCATAGAATGTCCTGCCTATGTTTTCCTCTAAGAGTTTGTTAGTGTCTGGCCTTACATTTAGGTCTTTAATCCATTTTGAGTTTATTTTTGTGTATGGTGTTAGGGAGTGTTCTAATTTCATTCTTTTACATGTAGCTGTCCAGTTTTCCCAGCACCACTTATTGAAGAGGCTGCCTTTTCTCCATTGTATATTTTTGCTTCCTGTATCAAAAATGTGACAATATGTGTGTTTATCTCTGGACTTTCTATCCTGTTCCATTGATATGTATTTCAGTTTTTGTGCCAATACCGTACTGTCTTGATTATTGTAACTTTGTTAACTACAGTTATTTTATTCTATATTACTTCTAGACCAGTTGGAAGATCTATGTCATGAGATTCAGTTCACCTGCCACTAAGCAATCTAAACTTCTTGGCTAAAAATTGCAGGAGCAAGAAGCCATTTTTTTTAGGAGTAGCAAATTTTCCTAAGGGTCAATGGTTTTTCTCAGTATAGGCAAGAATGGGAGGTCCTTCCACAAGATTCAAATGCTCCTTCTTGTTTCAGAATATAGAAAGCCAACATAATATGGAGGCAGTGAATATGAAAAGAAACTAAAATGGTTGTAGTACATTTAGAAATGCTTTTCTTTTTATTTCTAGTTAAATAAATGCATCTGTGTTTAATGGAGTTCTAATTTATTATTTACTGATGGGTAATCAGGTTGCTTGCTTTCCATCTTTATGTCTCCTTGCTTAATGTTCAAGTTGATATAACTGAATTTGATTTTTCTTTCTTTTCTTTTCTTTCCCTTGTAGTAAAAATCTTCATACGTTCCAAAAACAAAATCTTTGTGACCTTGTCAAATATTTCACTAAAAGCACTTCACTTCATCTATATTCTGTGAGTCCAGAATGAACCATTTTGGCAGTTTCACTTATCTTTTTTCTTACAGATAGCATTTATTGATTGGTCTTAACTTTATTAAAGATCAACCTGCCTTCTTTTCAATGAATAATGAATCAAAACCAGCTTAAGTTGAGACACTTATTCTCAGCTTTACTGAAGGAGATTTCTCAGTGGATACAAAGCATCTCTATTTTAAGTCGGTAATGAAAGCTCAGAGCATAGTCCCTGCCGTAGGTGCTGTTCTTCTGGGAAATGAAAATATCTTGGCTTCTTAAAGTGTTAGAAATGACTAATATGCCTTTCTCAGTAATACCAGGAATTTTCTCTTTGGCTCTGGGTTTAATCTTTAAACTGGAAAATCACAAAAATGAAAATCCTTAAAGAAACCAATCATGGGAAATATTTCAATTTGGTCAATCATTTTGATGTCTTATCCCATGTATAACAGTACTGATAAGTGAAGGACAAGTATTATTTGTATTTGTCATAAGATAAAAAGAAGTTATTACTGAGGTCACAGTTCAAGATCCCATGACTTTGCTCTGACTGCCCCTTCTGCAAGGAGGTCATTTCCCAAAAGAAGAGCACCAGTGGTCACTGTATGGAGCTGCAGAATGGACAGAAGACAAAGGCCAGGGGCAAAGGATAAAATGGTCTCCATCCTTGTTTGCCTGGGGCAGTAAGTAGCTCATCATCATTTTTACAGGAACTCACCCATGTTGAGGTTCCACCACTGACAGCTTGTAGTTTAGGTCTGAAAAATCTATGGCAAACAAACTTTCTATTGTGAGCTTATACAGTCAGTGTTCAGGGGTTAAGCCAAGTTTTCTCAAAAATTATTATAATAAATATTTTCATATGCAGATGTCAATATTCTAGAACTGTAACTGAACAACTTTCATTTGCCCAACATGCAGCAAGCCAAAACGCTGAGATTCAGAGGTTTGCAACGAAGAATTTAGTTACAAGGCAACCAAGCAAGGAGATGGGAGAAGTCTCCGATCCACCTCCCCAAAGGCGAGGGGCTTGGGATTTTTATGGGTTAAAGAAGCAGGATGGTCTCAGACATGGGGAATGGTGATTGGAGGTTGGGAAAAGGTGAGGCAATTGGTGTTCTGTGCAGGTGTATCTGAGTTACATGCTTCTTCATGGGATGCATGCTAAAAAATGGAGTTGTTTAGCATGATCTGAGGGTGACATGTTTGGCCCTCTGGTGTCAAAAGGCCATTCACTGGACATCCACAAAGGCCCAGTTTTAGGGTCTGTGGTCCCAAGCAGTCTTAGCTGACTTGAGCTCAAACTAGACACATCTGACTCCGAGTTCCTGGAAAACAACTCAGGCAAACATCTTATTGTTTAGGTTATGTGAAGCTTGGAGGGTATGCAATTTGGAACAGAAGAATTAAAGCAAGCTTGCCCAGCGAAGGCAGGCTATAAGCGGTGGGGTTTTTAGCAACTTGTAATACAAGCTCAAGAATTTCCGTTACTCACCAGCTTCTGTTAATCCTATGGGGCATGGTTTCAAAACTGGAATCACATCTCAAGATGCAAACCTGGAGACAAAGCCGCGGGTCTTAACTCCCGGTCACAGGTTCTCACCCATGGGACGTTCCAAGAGTCTGTCTTCTTTCCTTGTTCCTGCATCTTTGCCTTCTCCCTAGGTGAATGCATTTCCTTCTTCTAGAGAAGTCCTGGATTGAAAGAAGCTGTCTGGGGGGATGTGAGCTGACAACACTCATTTTCTCAGAGAGATTAGGCAGAAGAGGTGGCCGTGATGAGGGTTTTCCTTTGCTCCACGGCAGCCCTTCAATGGATGTGAGAGAAAGACCTTCCCCAGCAGGGGAGGGGTGTTCTGTCTACAAGGAAAAATAGTGCAGCCGTGCTCCCTGGTTAACCCCTTCAAATGAGCTCCCAGTGCACAATTGTGGGGATTCCTTCAGGGCAAAACAGAAACAGCAAAGTCATAATTTCTTCTAGTCTCTGCTGATTTTGTTACGTAAGTTGCTTTAACAGGTGCATGGAAGCAGAATCTAAAATGAGCAAACAGGCCTTTTCCAAATCATTTCTTTTTGAAAGTTATTGCCCAGAAGTGATCAGCATCATATGTTCTGAAAGTACGAAGGGACTAAAGGACAGGCTGAAAAAACAAGAGAGCAGGACACCAGATCTGCACAGGTGGTTCTAGCTGACTTTCTTTCCAGCCACACTGCAAACCCACACCTGGATTGAGAGCTGCCCGCAAGGTAAAGGTGCTGCAGGGCCAGGACAAGAATGCACACTGGGACGCTGTATTTACAAGGGATCCTATTTTTCATTTTGTAGGGTTGCCACATCATTTTTACAGGCTTTCGGGGCCTGTGGTTCAGCAAGACATGCGAGCATGAGTTAGGGGAAATGCCAGGGTCTGTGTTTTCCTAGGAAAATGCCTGACTCTATGTCCCTTCTCACCACATTTCCCCAATCCTATAGAACACGCAAACACACATCCCCTTTCACACAGAAGCTCTCTCACATCCACAGACTCATACTCACTCACAGACACACAAATACACTCTCACGCTCTCCTACACGCTTACACCCATCCGTCTAGTCACAAGTACAATCTTGCATTTTCATATACGGTTCACTCGCGTCCACACAAACTCACAAGGTGCTCACAGACACACTTGCACACTCTCATACGCACCCACTCACACTCTCTTACACTCATCATCCACTCAGCAAACACATTTTCAAACCTATGCTAAAAACACACATACTCTCAGAGGCATTTCCCACCCTACCTCTCTGTCCCCCCTCCCCTTCACACGCACATGCACACACACACACATGCACACACACACACGTGCACTCACGCACTTGCCCTGCTCTGCTGATTCATCAGCCCCGGGTCTCAGCCCCAGCCTGTGTGAGACCCCCCCCGTCAGAGGCTGTTGGATGTGGAGGAAAGCTGAGACTCCCCGGTTCACTTCTCATCCCCAGAATGACTGCATTCAGCCTCCTGCAGCTCAGCAGAAGTAAGGGCTGCAGAGAACGTGCACCAGCTCCACCTGCAAGGCTCCCACAACAAGCCCTGAGTGCGTATCTGTTGGGAACAAGTGGCTTGTGTGATTTAGTCTCACGTCAGTCTTCAGCTCTAAGTGTCAAGGATCCTGACCTTGCAAGAAATACCCTTTCCCCAAGGTCCTCTGAAAAGCCCCATGGGCATCATTCTTGGATAAATATGGTCATTGTAACTGACAAAGGGAAAAGCCAGGCACAGGGTCCCAGGGAGGTCAAAGGGCTCTGGGCTGGGAATTAGGAGGCATGTCTGCAGGACCCAGCACTGCCCACACGCTCTGGGCGGTCCAGGGCCTGTCCCCAGGCGTTCCCACAGCCTTGCCTTTCCCCACCTGTGCTAACGTGGGAGTGGGATGGTGACAGAGCCAAGCCCAGCCAACCCGCTCTCCTCGCAGTTTACTGAAGTCTATGGTTCTCAGCTCTGATCTTATAGGAGCACATCTGATCACCCTTGACATCTGAGTCCTCTCCCTGATGACCTGCGAACAGCTTAGTGTGTTGAGCTTCTCCGTGAAGCGTGGTCTCTCTCTAGACCTTTGCCCATAGATTCAAAAGACAGTCACCCTGAGCTCACTCTGTGCAGAGAGCTGATGCCTCACAGAGCATGCCTAGTGGAAAAGAAAACAAAAACAAAAACAAAAAAAGCAAAACCCAGCACAGAACAGCTTGAATTCTAGAGGTCAAGCAAAAGCGACACAGGGCAAAAGCCAAGAGGATTGAGAAGTGGCTATAAATGCTAAAGTGGCTGCCTTGGGGGAGCAGGCTAGAGTTCATCATGAGAAGCTGTTCTGTTGTGCCTGTGAGCGGGACTTCTGATAACACACCCCAAGTAGTGAACCCCAGGTAAAAGCATTAGTGAACGAAGGCCAGGTTGGGGTTGGCATCCTTTGTTTCAACAAACAGGACGGCATTTCCACCTGAAAGAAATTCACGGAGACCATTTACCAGCTGGGAAAATTTGGGAAGACTGAACTCCCAGAACCTAGCTTGTTCTCATTTGTGTACCTCACACGATTCTGAGATAATCAAATGCAATATCGCACGTGACAGTGGCTGGGGGAATGTCGCGTGTCATGTAGAGTGTTTGTCATACTTTTATTGAAGTCTCACTTTGGGGGTATCCTTTAGACGTCTTAATTTCTGAGTTGGATCCTATAACTGTCTCAGGGTTTAGTGACCTGTCAAAAGTGTGACAGAGAAGGTAGTAGGACTTTAATCTGTCCTGCTCACCTGATGAGCTATTGTTTCATTGAACCCCTACAAGCTGTATTAAGAGATGCCTGGTTTCACTCCTCCCGTTATCACAGAAGCTTCATGGGTGTGGGTCTTTGACAGCCGTGGAATCAAGTGGTGTCAAATTGTGAAGAGTCAGGTCAGAGGTCATTCTTTTTTCTAGTAAACATTAAACTTTAATTACTTTTAATATATCAGTTAACATAATCAAAGACATTGTGCCTCTGTTTCTTCATTATGGTGGTGGCTGCTTGAGAACCAGGGCCACATTGTATCATCTCTGTTATCATAACTTTCTGGCATATATCAGGCTTTAAAGCCATACATGGAATAAGTGAATGATGAATGAATGAAATCAACAATATCCTGATTATGCTTCATGATCATTCATGGCTTCCTCTAAATGCCACAGAGGGTCAGAGATCTGCTGGTCCAAACCCTGTGTTTTTGTTTAAGGAGGATGAAATCCAAATGGATGGAGTTGACAAGCAAGGCTGTAAAACTACAAAGTTCTAGAAACAAGTCCTAAGGCCCAGCGCAGGGTTCTGTGTCTACGCCTCCCCACACTGCATTCTTCTGTTGATCCTGGGAATTTGGGGAGACTTAGCAAAGTGAAATAAGGAGAAATAAATCAACCAAGAATAGTGCTGACTGTGTTCACTAATAGCCTTGCACGGCTGCTGGGAACAGTCCTGTGTTGACAGAGTCCATTCAGAGCCAAACATACTTTTGTTTCCTGAGGTCAGGTTGGGCCTGAATGTGCCATTTCCCTAGTATGCGTGGTGTCCCTGGTTGAGGAGTGAGGGTGCCCGGGCCCTGAAGGCGCCAGCACCCCAGCACGTCCTTCCCTGGGAGGTGACACAAAGCATCCCCTTCGCCCAACACAAAGAGGACTTTGGTGAGAAGAGAAATGAGCCTGGTTGCCTGCCCCGCCTTTGGCTGCTCTCCTGGTCCTCCAGGTGGAGATGTGCTGCTTGCCTTGCGTATCTATTCCTGTTTGTTAAACTGCTCCAAGACAGAGTCAATTTATACACTGACTCACTTCAGATTCTAGAACTAGCAAAAAAGGAAAAGCTTTAATATGTGGCACGTGAGTAATCTGATGACTTTCTTTCATATATTTGCAAATCCACATTGAGTCTCATCCCCTGAGAACACGTCCATAAACTAGCTCGTCCTCAGATGCTTTTACCTTCTGTGCATGTGTGCCGCATCCCTCTTGTCCTAGTGCTTATCGCTGCACCTTCCTGGGTCTTCAGTGGCCCAGCAGGTGGCAAAGGAGCTCCCCTCCACAGCCCCAGAACCCCACTGGCAGGGCCTGGAGGTGGATGGGGCTTCGCATGGCTGAGGTTCCCCCTGAGCATCTAAGCCCAGCTCTTCCTGGGGCCTTGGGCCTCAATGGCTCTTCTCCAGGGTTTGGAATCATTCCTGGTGCCCACAGAGATTCTCCTTCTTGGGATTCCAATCGCATATGCATATTTCTTTCCTGACTTAAATTCTCACGTCGAGTTGCTTTGTATTAGTCATGGGCTTCCACAATTCCTGCAAAGGCGGATTCTGTCCTGCTGGAGACTAGCCGATTTGTCTGGCAGCCAAGTTAAACAAGGAGGTACTTTTAGACCATTTTTAAAGAATTATTCTTTTTCCCTTGGCATTCACTTGTAATTGTGCGAATTCAGATACCTATGGGGTTTGACACAAGCCATGGAACTTTTGAGGTTTCTGGAGTGATTCTTGTGTCCAATAACCACCAAAGGATGAGGAAAATGAGGAGAAAGAGATCCATTCATTGTGGGTAACTTGTACCATGGAGCACATTTTAGAACCTCTCAAGAGGACACCTTCCTGATCGGTGATAGAGGCAAATGACATTTCTGGTTTCCAGATAAATCAGCCATTAGCGTCCTTGATTGTTGGGACTATTCAAGGGTCTCATTGACTCTGAGCACGGATCTGGCCCATCATTTCCTGCTGATAACACAGCTGTCCCTGATATTTCTACCTAGTATGAACTTCAGTACACAGAGCCAGAGAAATATTTTGTCCTTTACTGGGGAGGAGTTTATAACAAAGTTTTCCTTAAGAGACATAGAAATGCTCCCTGCTGACCTTCCTCTCTTCTTTTCTCATCCAATATGAACAAACATTACAAAATAGACGAATTCCCTCTTTAAATTAAACTGGCTTCCTATGTGGCATCCACACAATTAGGGTCAGCCAGCTTATCTCGTCATGAGTAACAAGCATCCCTCCTTTTTAAAGGACCTCAGACCCCACGCTTCTGTACAACATTAATTATGACGTCCTTTTTTGGGGGGCCCACCACCCTTTACGACAAGAATACTAACCTCCTTATGGCTACTCTCCCAAGTGGCCCCAATGAACGATGTTGCCTGATAGTCATGACCTGGGGTAGCCCCCTCCCACATTCAGGGGGGCTACTGGTGTAACCAGCAGAATGCAGTGGAAGTGATGCAGCTCCTAGTGGAGCTGATGGAAACCTGACTCCCATCCCAGTCCTGTGCTGGGCTCCTTGGGAACCCCAGGGTGTAAGTGCTGCCCTGAGGAGAAGGAGACCCCCAGAGACAGTTGAAAGGGAATAATCTTGTTATATCTGGAGCTGACTATATTAACTTTTCTGACATGAGGAGGGAGCTGGACCTGAGACAATTTGATTAAAGAAATGTAATGATGTACATTTTTTTTTGCATGCCTGAGTTTGTGGCCACTACAAATAAACAAATACAATTTCTTATGCGCAATTTTAGATTTTTCAGCTTAAGTGGTTATCTTTGATTCTGCAGAAACCCACTCATATAATTAAAGCTTAATATCAGGTTTCCTGACTGAAATTCAAACACATATTTTTCTTTCCTTTGTTAGTTTGTAGAAGCAACAACTCCCAACAGGCCTCGTGGGAGGGACTTATCTCTGTGTGCTCCCAAGTTATGTTTGGATAGCTTGCCTCTAGAATGCTAAGGAAGGCCTTGACATTTAGTGTCACATATTAGGCCATTGTTTGTTTTGGACACTTTTTTACTAGTGGTAGTTGAGGAATCAGCACTCTGGTTTCTGTTACTAACTCTTAAATTTTGGCATCTCCTTCGAACCAAAAGAAATAAATATTTGTGCTTTGTTTTACATTTCACTGGCTCTCATTCAAGGTAATCCAAGAAGATATAGTTCTTCCTGCTATGTGAGTCTACGCCAGAAAAGACAGTCCTGGATGGAAACAGGGTGTTGCAGGAGGCAAGCTGATGCTGAACAAAGCAAAGGAAACCACCAAGAAAATGAAAAGACAACCTACTGAATCGGAGAAAATATTTGCAAATGATATGATAAGAGGTTAATATCCAAAATATGTAAACACCTCATACAATTCAATATATATTAAAAAAAAACACCCCAATTAAAAATGGGCAAAAGATCTAAATAGACATTTTTCCAAAGAACATATAAGATGGCCAACAGGCACATTAAAAGATGCTCAACATCATTAACTATTAGAAAAATGCAAATCAAAACAACAATGAAATATCACTTCATACTGACCTATCATTAAAAAGACAACAAATAACAAGAGAATGTGGAGAAAAGAAAACCCTTGTGCACTGTTGGTGGGAATGTAAATTGGTGCAGCCACTATGGAAAACAGTATGGTAGTTCTGCAAAAAACTAAAAATAGATCTACCATATGATCCTGAAATTCCACTCCTGGGTATATATCTGAATAAAATGAAAACACTCATTCTAAAAGATGCATGCAACCCAATGTTCATGGCAGCATTGTTCACAATAGCCAAGATATGGAAGCAGCCCAAGTGTCCATCAGCAGATGAATGGATAAAGAAGATGTGGTTTATATATACAATGGAATCCTACTCAGCCATTAAATAGAATGAAATTCTGCCATTTGATGGACTCATAATTCTCTCTACTAAGAGAGAATTATGCTTAGTAAAATAAGTCATACAGAGAAAAACAAATACTCTTTATCACTTATATATGGAATCTGAAAAATAAAACAAATGAATATATATAAGAGAACAGAAAATAGACTCACAGGTATAGAGAACAAACTAGTGCTTCCCAGTGGGGAGAGAGAAGGAGGGAGGGGCAAGATAGGGGTATGGGATTAAGAAATACAAACTATTATGTATAAAATAGATAAGCAACAGGATATATTATACAGCACAGGGAAATATAGCCATTGTTTTGTAATAACTTTAAATGTAGTATAATCTATGAAAATATTGAATCACTATGTTGTACACCTGAAACTAATATAATATTGTAAATCACCTATACTTCAATTAAAAAATAAAATAAATCTCGGTAAAAAAAAATAGAAAAATTTAATGGACTAAAAATTTTAACCCATATTTAGGGCTGTTTAATGTCTGTCAGATAAGTACCTGAGAAGACGTATAATATATAAATTAGATTCTTTCCACTTCTTTGCCCTGAGCCTATAACGGTACACAGGATCCGATCCTATGACTCCATTTCAGTATGGATCAGGTTCTTCAGGGATGGTTCTTGGAGTACTGTATGAGAGTCAGTACCTTTGATCTACAGACCTGTAAATTAACTGGAGACTTACTTTCTCCCTCTCTCCTCCTACCACCCAACCAACATACAAAGGTAGAACAAGTATAGGATAGCTGCTATAGACTCTCCAAAATGAGGTAAAATGGGAGAACGCACAACCCGTTGGTCCACAATAATTCTGAAATCTAAGAGGATCATTGCGGGACACAGCCAGAATTTAAATATTGAGAACTAGTTCTAGAATCTATGCTTTTAATTACTACCCCAGGCTGCCTCTTAAGACTTTAGATGGCTTTGTAAATTCTTCTGGCGACCTGAACCTTGAAAATCCTGTATCATTATTTGCTACTATTTTCCCCCCTTATTTCACTGCTACTGGCATATTTTATAGAAGCTTCATTTTCAGGGGCTGGCTTCAGAGTTACCTCCATTGCATTTTAATTGACTAAGAAGATTGTTTCAGACAATATCCAGCTGAAACCTGCAATGAACCAAGAGAATGACTATGAACTAACTCAGTATGTATTTTGAGAACATTAATGTGCCCTCCTGATCATCAACGGACAATGGCTATGGATCAAGAAGATGAGATGCCGAGTAAGAGAAACCATGCCACCTCCCATGTGTTATGTTGCTCAAACTGCTTCTTTGTGTTTTCTCTTCAGAATTCCTTATGCAACCTTAATGCAGAAAGTATCCAGAGCTGTTACCAAAGATGAGAAGGAAGAGAGATTAGACTTATTCCACATGACTGTATTAGATGGACATATACACAATTGTCAGAAGTAAACATGATGGGTTTTATGCAATGATTTTACAAAGTAATTTTCTAAGGGTGGAACAGATTGCCTAAGGAGATAGTGAACATCTATTCACAGAGAGATTCAGTATAAACTGGATGACAATGTGATATGAATTAACTAACTAATTAAATAAGTACAGTATTTACTAAGTGCTTTCTGTGTGCCAGACATTGTATTTGACAACGGGGATTTAGCAGTAAAGAAAACAGACTAAAATCCATAGTGGAGACTAAATTCTAGTGGAGAAAGATTCTAGTTGGTAGTGACTAATATATTTTAAAAAGCAATATTATATTTTATTAAATTTAATATTATACAGTATTAGTTATAGTGATATATAACATCACCAATATTCATATTAGTGATAAGTGAAATGGAAAGAAACAAACACTATAAGGGTGACAGGGAGCAGCAAAAAAGCAGGAGCATCTAACTATTTCCTGGTAGTGGACATAGAGGATGCAAAACCCCTGAGTTTGGAGCATGCTTGTCAGTTTCAGCAAGAGCAAGGAACCCAGAGTGTACAGGGCAGGACAAACTTAGGAGAGGAGAACAGTAGATAAGATCAGGGAGGTCCCAGGGAGCCAGATTGTGCAGAACCATGAAAGTCATTCTGATGACTTTGGTTTTCAGTTTGAGTGAGATGTGGAGTCTTAGGAGCCTTTAGTAAAAAGGGTGTCATGATCCGATTTGTCTCTTAATAGGATCACTCCAGCTGCTGGCTGAGAATAGCCCCTAAGGGGCAAATGTAGTAGAAGACCAGTTTTGAGGCTACTGCCATGATCCAGAGGAGAGACGGTGGGGTCTTGGAGAAGGTGGGGATCTTGGTTGAATTCATAGTTTAAAGCCAGAAGGATTTGCTGATGGGTTGCACATGAGTGTAAAAGAGAAGAATCAACAATTATTTTGATTTACACAACTGGGAGAATGGAGCTGTCTTTTACTGATATAGGGAAGAATTCTGGAGAAACCATTTTTTATGTGTGGGAAGCTGGGGGCTCTGTTTAGAACATGTAATGTTTGAGGTGCTCATCAGACCTCTAGGTGCAGATGCTCAGAAGAGAGTGAGTGCTCCATGGAGAGATCCAGGCTTGATATAAACTTATTAGTTTACATTAGTGGATAAAACGCATGGATGTGAATGAGATCCTCAAGTGAGACAGTGTAGACAGAAGAAAACACGAGTCTGGAGGACTGAGCCTTTGGGGATTCCAAGAGTTAAGAGGTTGAGATGAGAAGAAACCAGCCAAGAAGAGTTCTCCAATTAAGATAGAACAGAAAGGATGCAGGTGAGTGAGTATTCTGGAAGACACATGAGGATGTGTTTTTGAGAAAGAAGGAGTCATAAACTGGATCAAATATAATTAAAGAGAGGCTTGGTGTTAGACTACTGGGCTTAGCAAAAGGAAATTCATTGGAGACCTTGGAAAGAACATGTATGATGGAGCAACAGTGGCACCAAAAACTTGACTTAAGGGAAAGAGGCTTTGGAGGCAGAGTAGAGGAGCTTGGTTTGAGGCCTGGAGGCATGATATGGTACCAGGAGAGGCATGTGGAGTGAAGAGACAGTTACATATATTTAAAAGATGACCCAGTAGAGGAAAATTGGTGAAGTGGGAGAGAGGGGAGGAATTGCTGCAGTAACGTCCTAGGTTAGGAAAGAGAAGATGGTTTCCAGCTCACATGTGGAAGGACCTGCTTTAGGACAATTCACCTGTGGTACCAGGAGGGGGTCAGAACATACAGGCAGAGTTGCATATGGTTTCTCAGTGAAATGGAACACAGTTCTTCAGCTGAGAGATAGGATGGGGGAGGAAGTCTGAGAAAGAGAGAGGAGAGTAAGTAAGTGAATGGAAGAAATATTAGGACTTCCAGGCAGCATTACCAGCCATCTGATATTAGACGTCATGAATTTAAAGTGTTTTTCTCCAGCCACATTCAGCTATGCTGGTACAGAGTTGGATCAGGCAGGGACTTGTGCTTTTCAGTTTGTGTTGTGGTTGTTTTCTTTTTGAGGAAACAAGATTAGAGAAAGGTGGGCAGGGTATGCAGGCTGCAGAATTCAGGATGAATAACAAAGGCTGTGGAAGCATAAGACTGCTTTCAGACAGTGAAAATATAGAGCAAATAAATTTTAGGTCCTGTTAAGTCAAAGGATTTTTAGAGTGGGGTTATAGAGACAGTGACCTAGAATCTAGGAGGGTGGTTGCTGGAGATCAGGATTCTTTGAATTGAGACTTTAAACGTATTGCCATAGCTGGGAATAACAAGATCAAGGGTTTGACCCTTCAAATGAAGCACTGAGCGTGGAACAGAAATTATTGGAGGAGAAGAGATCAAGGAACTGAAAAACCAGTTTATGTGGAAAATCATCTTCATAGGTATTGAAGAGTGATGGCAGTGTTGGGAAGAGCAATGGTGAGTGATGGTGAGCCAGGAGACAAGATCTTCATGGAATTAGGGTTAGTCCAGGGGTTGGTAGAAGATAGCAACGCAGCGGGTCTCAGATAGTGTATTCTATATATAAGATTTAAAGTTGGGGGAGTTAAGAAGAGGGAGGGACTTGGTCTGGAAACAGTAATGAGCAGTAAAGAACAAGTAGTCACTACCATCCTGGCCCGGGGTACAACGCTGTGATATAGAGGTGGGTAGGGAGAGCTTGTCTAGGGACTGTTTCTTCAAAGGAAATGGAGATGTTTGAGGGGAGGGTTTGAGTATCCACTGCAGCATCATTCATTAGAATATATAACCTAAAATATATAATGCTATTCATTCAAGTGTGTGTGTGTGTGTGTGTGTGTGTGTGTGTGTGTGTAAATATATGAAGGGAAAGAGACAAAGTCTAGATATACTAGGTAAGACAGAGATAGAGGTACTCTCACGTATGAGATACAAAGAGAGAGAATAAATAGTATAAACTCATTTTTTAGTAAGGTATTTTCATCTGTACACAGAATTCCTATTTAATCACAATGTATAGGCTCCTTATACATTTACTCTCAAATCCCAATAGGTGATAAATAAATGCTTGCTGATTGGTTGACAGACAAAGAATCTAATACTAAGTGGACAATTTTTAACACTGCACAGTATCGTGGAAAAAAAGCGTAGCTAAACATGATTTTGAGAAAATTATTGATTCATAGGGTTATACTCCTGGAATGGAGCCAGAAATTTGTAAGCCTTTCTAACATTTAAAGCTTTTATAAAAATAATGGACTATCTTATGTGATTGGGAGCTTTATAAAACTGCCATGGAATGACCACTTTATTGATGACATTGGAAAAGGAGTCCAGGCTAGGAATGGGCCTGAACACTTAGTGTTTGTGAAAGAGTCCATCAAGATTGATATTTCGAGGTCTTTGTCCTCTCTTCCTTCGGTCACATGGGTATTCTTGGAAATCCAGGTGACACAGGGTCTTCTGTAGGCAAAACGTGTGGTGAGTTCTGTGTCTCTATGGCTTCTTTCTTGAGTGTTGACTTACATTGGACGCTGGACACTGCCCATCACAACACCTGCAGCCCACCTGTCAAGTCCCTAGTCTTGTAGGGACCACCCCCCCAGCTCAGCAGGAGCCCACTGGAAGGAGGGCTGCAGCCAGAATTCTGTGAATCTGAGATCCACCTGCAGATGGTGAGGGTCCTTTCCACATATCATGGAATCTCTAGCTCAGGACTGCCCTAACCCTTTCAGATTATCACCCAGAATGAAGGACTTTCTCCTGATGGAGACCTTCTCCACTTTATCCCTCATCCATGGCTTCTAACCTTGTGGCTGGAAGGACCTTTGTTTCAGACTCTTGGACACTGACCTGAAGCTCCAGGTGGACTTAGCGCAGGATTCCTGACCCAAGACAGCCAGCCATAGACAACTTCCCTCCTTCCAGGTATCCTCTGCCTAGAGGGACCCACCAAATATTGACAAAGTTGACTCCTTGGAAGCAGAGGAAGACTCTGACTTAAAGAGCCCAGGTCTTTCTGAATCACTGGGGTAATTCGGGGCACTTCTCACATCCCGTGGGGTAATACTTGCATGTTCTATTTAGTTCACCATTACTGTATGGCCAGACTGTGAACAAGGCCATTCAGACCGGAAATATTTCCTTGGAGTGACTGTCCTTGTGTGAGCCCAGGGGTTTGAGAGATGTTTACGTCTCTTTATTAGCTGAAGGGTTCAGGGCCTGTTGAACCCAACAGACAATAACAGGGGCCTCCTTTACTATTTATTTATAGACTCATCACAACTTGGTGCTGCAGAGGGTTACACCTTTGATAATAAAAAGGTTAGAGAGGCTCTTTTTATTGAAGCTAAAGTTCAGAAGACACTTACAGAAAGTTCAGTGTCTTTTCAAAATGTGGCATAATTGAGAAAGATTATTTCTTCCTGCCTCCCAGTGTATGTAGAAAATTATAAATTAAAAAATGAGTTATAGGAAACAAAAGCAGCCAAGAATATCCAGTCAAATAAATAAATAAATAAAACAGTGAAGCTGGTTTATTCTGCTGATTTTTTTCTTCTCAGTTTTTAAAAAAAAAATTTCTCCATTTCGATTCTCGAAGAAGGTCTCTGTAGAGTGAGGTCACAGTGTATCGGAAGTATGTTGACTCAACACCCAGACATTACTGATTCCAGCCGGATCCTGCTATGAACTCACTGTGGTACTTTTGTCACAAAACATGTTTCTCTCTTTGTTTTCTATTCTGTGAAATGAGGATGTTGGTCTAGGTTAGTGTGGTCCCATAGAAGTATAATGTGAGCCACACTTAAAATATTCTAGTTGCCACATTAAAGAAGTAAAAACAAACAGGTAAAATTAAGTTTAATACTACATTTTTTCAGTTCAATATATCCAACATGTTGGGACTTCCCTGGTGGTGTAGTGGTAAAGAACCTGGCTGCCAATGCAGGGGACATGGGTTCGAGCCCTGGTCCGGGAAGATTCCACATGCCCGCAGAGCAACTAAGCCCATGAGCCACAACTACTGAGCTTGCGCTCTAGAGCCCACGTGCCACAATTACTGAGCACACATGCCACAATTACTGAAGCCTGCATGGCTAGAGCCTGTGCTCGGCAACAAGAGAAGCCACCGCTGTGAGGAGCCCACGCAACACAACAAAGAGTAGCCCCCACTCGCCGCAACTAGAGAAAGTCTTCGTGCAGCAACAAAGACCCAACGCAGCCAAAAATAAATAAATGAATTTATTTAAAAAAATATATATCCAAGATGTTATCATTTCTACATGTAATCAATATAAAGATACCTATTAAATGGATATTTTCTGTTCTTTTGTTTGTACGAAGTCTTCAAAATCTGGTGGTTATTTACACTTAGATTACATCTCAGTCCAGACCAGCCACATTTCTAGTGCTCAGTGACCACATGTGGCTAGTGGCCACCATATTGGATAGTAGGGATGTAGATCATGATCAGGATCCTTTCTGGTCTGACATTCTGAGTATCTAAGTCAATGTTTTTGGAGACACAGCTTTTGGTTTATTTTGTTAGTCTTTTTCAAATAAAGTACCAGGAGTTGTAATACCCGTGAAAAAAACAATTACAAGAGTTTGCTACCCCTAACTTGATGCCAAGTATTGTCCTTAGCATTTAAATATATTAACTCATGTAATTCTCCTGGTTATATGAGAAGGTGGATAGTATTTATTATGCCCATCTTAGAGATGACAAAGCTGAGGCACGAGGAGGCTCAGTAATTGGCCTGAGGTCACACCCAGAGATGACAAGCAGAGATTTCTTCAACAGTGTCAGCTCCAGAACCTGTGTAAGGACCCTCCACAGTTCCAGCTTCTGTATTCTGTTCAGAAGAAGTGGACCATGGAGCAGAAAATGGATGGACATATCCTGGGGTAGCAATGCCATTAGTTATGTCACTTCTTTCTGGAGGCTTCGCAGTCAGGTAAACTAATGTGCTCTACACATGCCGGGGTCCCCAGGGGCCATGTGGATCACAAGGATTTGAAGGCATGGGGAGAGTTTTCTTTGTCCATCTTCTAAGTCTTTCACGAAGAGAGAACTTATGAGAATATAATTCCTTGAATATCACCTTCTCCTTCTTATTCAAGTATTTTCCTCCCTGTTGAAATTGAAATCGTAGCTTCTGATGCCCCCCTAATCAGTGTCCCTTTGCAAAAACTGAGCAACTCTAGCTGGTGGAGAGGAGCAGTTTGTACATGTGAAACTTACAATTTGAGGGTTAGTAGTTGCAATCTTCATGGACCTGGATTCCCCTGGGAGGCTGATTTTCAGTTAACAGCAAAGTCCCTTCATCAGGACAGCCATAGTCCCTGAATGACCACGGGCCCTCAGCTAGTTTATTCTGTGTGCATTGGAAGTATTCTCTTTGGCTGCCTCTTCTTGTGGTTCCTATGCTCTACTCCTGGGTCATGAAGACCACATGGTGTTTCTGGACCATTTAGGGTTCAGAGCAAGATTAGACTGCAGGGCAAGAGTGGGTTCAAAGTTTGGTTTTCACAGGGCATAGGTACCAGTTTAGGCCATCTCTTGGTGTGGACTCCCTGGAGGTCTGGGCTATGACCTAGCTCTCCACAGAAGAACTTAGAAAGTTCTTGGAAGAACTTGGAAGGCTTGCTGGTCACACACCATGAATTTGTTGAAAACTGGAGATGATATAGTGCAGTGGTCCCCAACCATTTTGGCACCAGGGACCGGTTTCGTGGAAGACAATTTTTCCACGGATGGGGGCGGGGATGGTTCAGGCGGTAGTGCGAGCGATGGGGAGCCATGGGGAGCGGCAGGTGAAGCTTCACTGGCTTGCCTGCTGCTCACCTCCTGCTGTGCGGCCCGGTTCCTACCAGGCAGCAGACCGCTACAGGTCCGCGGCCCTGGGGTTGCAGACCCCTGATATAGTGTGAGCGGAGGTGACAGGAAGGGATTTCAAAAGGAGGAAGGGAAAAGAAAGTGAGAATGAAACAGGCAAATAGTATTTTTTAAGCTACCATAGGACTTTCCAGGCTGCTATGCATACAAAATGTTGAGAAAACAGTTTAAAGAGACACATTTAACAAATTTACCATATTTACCATACTTAAAGAGGCTATTTACCAAAGATCACAAAGGCTAAAATTTCTTTTAATTTTAAACCCTTGATTGCAAACCTTCTCCCTCTGGCTTCCTTCTCTGCTGGGGTCCATCCCAGGGCAGATCCTGTCCGGGAGGTATGTGGTCATTTCAACACCCTCTCTTCCTCTTCTCCACCTCAGTGTAACGTGCTGCCTACATAACACGTAGCATAAAGGGGATACATAAATAATTCTCCCTTAATGGACCTTGAGTTTCATGAATATCTATAAACCCTGTAGGTCTTGTTATCGTGATTCCTCAGGATCTAGCCCAGCCTCATCATAGGAATCCAATAAAGAAATCTGTTATCGTAGACAAAATAAACAAACACAAGAAGGAACATTATCTGGGGAAGTTTCAGAAATCTAAGAAAGGACCCTAGGCTTCAATCATCCTTTTCAATCCTGGGAAAGTGAAGGGTACGAATTGATGTGATAGCGACACGGTTGGACGCGCAGGCTCAGCGGCCATGGCTCACAGGCCAAGCCGCCCCACGGCATATGGGATCTTCTCGGACCTGGGCACAAACCCGAGTCCCCTGCATCGGCAGGTGGACTCTCAACCACTGCGCCACCAGGGAAGCCCACGACATGTTTTTAACTTTGAAAATTTTCATTTCAACTCATATTTCAGAGGAAGTATAAAACTACACAGTTACAAAGCATGTATAATTTCAGAAACAATGTTGACTTTCTTAAAAACAAATTTTAACTGTAATTACCTTGGGTTTAATTGTAAAAACGTTGCCAAATAGATCAGGTCAAGATGTTGTTTACAACTATAAGTTATCTTTTGAGTAAACCCCGTGTGACTTCTTTTGGGGGATGGTGTATGTCATGGCCTGGTACAGAATGTTCTAGATTGCTTTCCATGTTTCAATTTATGATTTGTGAAGATATTCATGTCACGAGCCTAAACAGATCATTTTGTGTAGTAATATATAATTTTAGGCAAAAAGTTTCTTAATGAGCATATGCCGTTATCATAAGTTTTTCTACTTTATGATATGCTTCATTAAAGTAATACTGTTAGAAACTAACACACAATTGTAAAGCAATTATACTCCAATAAAGATGTTAAAAAAAAAGTAATACTGTTACTGAAAACATTGGCCTCAACAAAAGAAAAATATGGCTATATGTAGAAAAAGCTCTAAAATAAAAATGCCGATAACTTTTAGTGAGCTAATAATATGCTTGTTCAGTTCGGTATTATGAATTGATTTTTATGGTATATTCCCCAAAGAACACTATACAATAGAATGATAATCTCACCTTACATCTCTGTTATGGCAGAATATTTGTGATATTAATTTAAGAAAGATAGGGATTTTCACACTGACCTTTCCATAGTCACCTTTTCCAAAGGGTGAATAAATGATAACCCTTTAATCTCATTCCCAATTTCAGGCAAACTTTCAAATGGATTTAATTTCATATTTCTTATTATTTTTATATAAAATAAGTTATTTTGACTGTTAGGTCATGCAAGCAAAAACAATTTGAAAGTTTACATTTCATTTATTCCCTAAATGGAGGACCAAATTAAGGACTTTGAATTGAAAGCAATATATTTTAGTTACCTTCTGTAGCCTGTCATATTCTGACAAAAGTATTTAAGATAGCATGTAAGAAATTAATTGTAAATTTATAAAAATATCTCGATGATCACCTGATAAACTTTCCTGAAACTTCTTTTCAATTAGATACAAGATATGCTTACACGTGAATTTTGATAATTTTAGATATTTTCTAGTGTGATTGACACTATAAATTACATGAATATTTTCAGTTTTCATTTATTTACAAAATTACTTTTAAAAGTTTTAAATCTTTAGAGCATTACAAGTGAGTTAGTCTAATTCAGCATGGGATATACTGAGTAAACATTAGGTCTTGACTCCTGAATTATCTTGTCCTGTAGAATGTGAGTTCCATGAGGGCAGCTGTCTCTGCTGATTGCTTGCTGATATATCCCAAGTACCTAGAATAGTGCTGGGGACATGATAGGCCCTCAATAGACAGTTGTTGAATGAATGAATGACTGTACTTGAGAAGCATCCTGCCTCTAAGGCACTTGTGCATTTCCCTTCCTTCTCTTTCTGTGCAATCCTAACTCCTAGCCACAACCTCCAAATTTCGAATAACCACTCTCACTTTCCCTCAAAAAAATCAAATGAATATCATGTTCTTATTCTCATTTTAATGACATGTCATATGGAAACCCAAGTGAAATGTTATCCCCCAAATCAGAGTTCCATTCTTTTCATTAGCAGACCTGTAAGACAAAAAATTTTACTCAATTATTATTATACTGTTTTTTATTTCATTGATAGAATATGTGAAAAAAATTTTTTTGTTATATAAGCACTCACAGACTATCCTTAGTTTTGCTTCTCGGCCTGTTAAACCTAAAATATTCAACGTTTAGAAGGAGATTTAGAGTGCTTACATTATAAAAGAAAGATTTTGGAACAGTGATTTAAGTTTCCACCTTAAAAACCTAGGAAAACAAGAGCAAATTAATAATAAAAATACTACAAAGCTGGAAAGATCAGAATTTAGGATCAAATACAGTATTCAAAACTGATGGTGAATTAAAAAAAATAAATTGATTTATGCCTCCACAATTGAGGAAAATGTAGCTATGATGTAAACTCCAATTGACAAGAAACAATTCCTAAGAATGTCAAAGCACATGTAAGAAATTAATAACTTAAAAATAAAATTCCAGATGATTTTAACACCTAAGAAGTGAGAAAAAATTGATGGATGTGAGTATGTGACTGATTTATCCTTTTCAAGTCAGAGAGATCTCACACAGGGTTAAATAAAAAGGTATGTTTAAACGTTTTGTTAAATATTCATTTGAGTAAAATAGAAGACTATAAAAGAGTATATATCAGTTTTCACAATAAATTTGAATGGGATGTATTTCTTCCCAGTTTGAGACAAAATAAAAATTCACCTAAAAGCCATTTACAAGGACACATACCCAAAATAAAGCCATGACACACTGTATGCTAAGTCTGTTAGAAGCACTAGACCAACTTTCACATGGATCATCTCATCTAAGCCTCAAAATGACATTATGAGCTGAGCACAATTATTGATCCGACCACTTGACTCCAGAGACTGTACTTTGAACAGTTATAATAGAAAAAGTAAAAAGTAAGTGTGTGGTAAAAAGATCTATCAGGAATCGGTTAATAAAAAGAAAGCCTGGCAGATGTCAAATCAGAATTTCATCTGAAAAGGATTAAATGGAACAAATGGAGACAAAAATTATAGTCCGTAATGAACACAGGAAACATACTCTACCCCTGCTAATAGAGATTCTAAGTGTATAAAACAAACATTATGTGACTTACAAGGAGAAACCTATAACCCAATTTGAATATTATAACACTCAATGTTCAGAATTCAAAGAAATAACTTGAAAAAAAAATCCAAAGTCGTAATACAGTGAACAGCTTTGGTTTAATGGACACACACATAACATTTATCACAGCCATGGATTAACATCAAAATGTATCATGAACCTCTTGTCACAAGAAAAATATACAAATGATCACATAGAAAGTGTTCAAAATATAAATAAGCACATTCACAAAAGAAGTTGAAATACACCTATCTGATAACACATTATCTCATAGTAATTGGAAGCAAATTATAAAATCAACTATACACGTACATGTGATTTATATACAAAGTTATATTTGCCAATCACATTGGTAAAAATAAACAGACTGATAATAGGAAAATAAAGCCATACAGAAAGGAGCACTTTAATTTTTTAATAGATAGCCTTTCACAGATCACTTAAAGGACAACTTGGTAGTGCCTGTCAGCTATTAAGGGCTCATGTCCTGTGACCAGCACCTCTACTTTTAGCATCCCTTACACTGAAGGAACAAACAACGCGTCCTAACGCACGTGGACAAAAAGTCCTCTGCAGCCTGGTTTATGCTAATGATAAATTGGAAACAACCTGAATGTTTGCCAGTAAGGGGATGCCTACAATTTCTAGTCCATTTATATGTATTATGTTACACCCTACAGATTTAAGGGGAATGAGGTGTAGGTATAGTTGAATGCACTACTATGAAAAGATGGCAAAGTCGTTTTGTTAATTTAGGTGTAAAAAAAGAAATTTGTAAGAAAGGATATAGGAGAAATTTATCTCCCTATGTGTACATCCTATAGGTTAGTATGGAAAGACAGACACCATTAAGAGTGATTCCTTTTGGGGAAGAGGTTGCAATTCCCGACTGAGTGAAGCAGGGAGAGTGAAGGAGAAAGATTCTGTTTTTACTTTATTTCTGGATGGTTCTCTTGTTTTATGAAAAGCATGATGTCATATATAACTTTTTGCAAGTAAAATAAACACGAATATACTCCAAAGACCATAAAGTATTTCTTGAGCAGGTTAAAATTGTTTTATGTTAATATTTGATTTTGCAGTATTCAAGAAATATATTCTCAATATTAATTTGTGAAGGCTTTAACAATTTTAGAAATTTTAAAATCTACTTTACCACTGAATAACTTTTCCAATGACATTTTAATTCTCTTGGCTTCTGGATTAGTATTTACTTTGTACTTTTGAGGATTTATTTTCAATTTTTCTAGATAAGGCACTCTCCTATTTTTTACCATGTGTCTGGCAACAAATTTGTGGAGTGAGTTGTCATGGTAACAAGATAAAGATTCCAACAGGGGAAAGGTGAAGATAAAATTAACCCTGTTTTGTTGTCGATATACCGAGAGCTGAATTAACCTCGGAAAATAAAGCAGAGTTTCAAGAGGAGATTCGTCCTGGATCTGTTTTACATATTTATACAAGTGGGGTATAAAGAATCATTGGCAACATCCTTCCCTGTGTTATAAGACGTAGCCCAGAATGGTGCTTCCCACACCCCAAAGCAGAGATCGTGGTCCTCTAATAACCTCTTACCCTTCCTGAGGTCACCAGTCAGGCACTGGCGTGGTTTCAGCATCCTTAGCTTCAAACACAGGCCCCCGCAACATCCTCATCCATGCACCTGTGAACAGCACCGCAGGCTCTGACCACTCTGATGGCGTGATGAGCATCATTTGTTACTCACCCTTCGCTCATGTATTTGCTTATTCACAGCCCCTGCTGAGGACCACGCCGCCCCAGCACTGTGACAGGCCTGGAGACAGACAAGTGGGTGGGTCAGCACCTCCATCCGGGTGGTCTCGCCCTCCGGACGGGACCTTACACATCACACTGAGGCCGGTGGGAAGGAGAAAAGCCCAGCGACCCTGCGGAGAGCTGAGCGCAGACACTGCAAATGCACCCGGTGAGGTTCCACGGACCCTGCCTGCGAGACCCCCCAGAAAATAAATCGGGGGTGAAGGTTGCTACCCTCCGGCATTGCCTCCACAGCCCCCGAACCTAACGCATGTCTCCGCCTCTGCTTTCGTCTCCAGTCTGTGGGCTCCGCAGGCCAGTGGGCCCCACCTGGCTCTGTCCGCCCCCAGGAGCCAGGGCTCTGCTGTGACACCGTCACGTGACCTGTCTCCTCTGGCTTCACGTTGGTGCTGTCCTGCATCCGACTTATATCAGTCTAGGTGCCTGTGCTCCTGGGCTTTTCTTCTACCTTTTCCCAGTGCTGTCAGAGACTCACTGTATTTTTCATAATTAGTCCTCCAGAGGCATCTCTATGTTTTTCTCCCAACATATTTCCCTCCGTGGCTCATTATCATGCAGCCACGCTATTCAGGAGCACAGGAAGGAGCCTCACTGCAGGCCGGGACCAGGCAGGGACCCGCGGGAGGGGTCGGCGCTGTGGAGGAGAGAGTGCAGGATCCGAAGAGGAGTGGGAGGCTTCTGGGGGTGGCAGATGGGGCCAGAGGGTGCGCCAGGGTTAGAGGACCAGGGTGCTGGGTGTCCCCTGAAAGAACCATCACTCTGCAGGGGCACGAAAAGCTGACTTCCAGGACCGTGGCCATCAGAACACAAAGTGGGGATGCTAGCTTAAGCTGAGATGAGTTGAAGCCACTTAAAGGGTGGATAAGGTTGACTTGGGGGTGAGGAAGGCAGGGGTCAAAGGGCAGTGAGGTCAGGAAAGGAGCTCAGCAGTCACGTGGGAGACTTGATCGCCCATCTATTTAGTCTTAAGTGGTGCTCTGCCACTTCCTGATTACTCTTCCAGGAGCTCCCTCTTCTCCACCCCTGTCTGCCCTGCTCAGCTCTTTCCTTGCATACTGCATCTCCTCCTAAGTGGTCTCATCCAGCCGCATATTGCTGCTAGCAACCTGTCTGATAAGGACACCTCAGCGTGGCTCTCTCCTGCCCTCATCCGGTCCACGCTTGTGCGTGTTTCCTATTGAAGTGTGCACCTGCATTTCTTGTACATGTGTGTGCCATTTCTGCGGCAGGCATAGAACAGGAAAAGGTGTGGAGAAGACCTGTCTTGCTGAGCAATAGATTTTCAAAGGCTAAAATATTATATCTTAAAATACATCTGGGTCTACCCTCTCTGATCAAAGCATCTTAAATTGAGAAATCAAGAAAATCAATTGGTAAGAACATTTAATCAACTATCTACCTATCTGCTTGTCCCTAACTCGTAAGTCACAGCTTGTGGAAACATTTCGTGAACAGTCTGAACTTGGTAGGGGACAACCATAGTGTGCCTTTGTTTTCCTTAGTTGCTGCCATTGATTTTGCTTTATCAAACCTTCCTTTACTATTTTGTAAAGCAGTTTCTTTAATGTCCTCTTGACCGTATCTGCTAGCTTTTAAAATCCATCCAGTTTAAAACCCCAATCTTAGTCCAGCCCAAAGTTTCTCTCTCCACTATGAATGGCCAGGCTTGTGGTTCCAGGGGCCTGAAGTGGGGAGGGGTCTAGTCTGCTCATTCCCTCCTCCCTCCCACTCCAGCACTGGTGAGTGGAGGAGGGGGACCTGGCCCAGTTCTGGGACATCTTCTTTCCTGAATCTCTGCAGAGCCTGAGTGCTCTGTTAAGGGGAGCAATGCATAGGAGATGTCCAGTGCATCTTTATTTTATTGGAATGGTACAGTCCTGCCTCTGCTGGTCTCGGCCTCTGCTGTCTCCCTAAATGATCCCTACTGGCTTTCCAGGTCCTCTGCATGCTGGGGCTACACACACTGGCTCTCCTTTGGGAGTCCAGAAGGTAGATGCCCAGAATGAGGGTATGTGTAGATCTCAGGATGCCTGCTGGGCACAAGCAGAGAGGACAGCTCATCCAGATTTAACAAAGTGTAAAAATGTGAGGGCAAGGTCCATACAGGTCTCAATATCCACAGTTCCCTTTCTCTCCAGAGTAAACAGGTAGATGTGATGAATTCCAGTGGAGGCATCCCTTTCATTGAGGAGACATGTGACGACGATGTCTGGCTGAGTCTGACTGATGAGAGAATAAAAAACAGTCTCTGACAAGAATGGTTACACAGGCAGAATTGCTGTCTTTTAACTGACATCTTGGCAAAAGCCTCTGAGCCCTCAAGACTACAATGCAGAATATACACAAATTCACCTGAGTAAGAGGAAGCCTCCTGTATGTGCGTACGTGCTTGTAAATGCGTAGAACACGTCTGGAAGGACACACAGAAGCTTGTCCCAGTCATGTGAGCCTTGGGAAGTTATCCCAGGGAATGGGTGGTGGAGACTTAATTTTCACTATTTGCCCTTTTATTTCATTGAAATACTGTGCCACTGAAATTTTATTTCATTGAGATGCACACATATGCATTACCTAGCAAAAAATTAAATAAATAAATAAATAAATAAAATGGAAAACGTGAGAGAACATAATATAAAAATAGATACAAGGCCATATTGTCCAGCTGCTATAATTAAAAACAAACAAACACTAGAGAATGGCATTTGCATAAGAGAAGACCATGGTTACATACCTACAGAGAACCACAAAGACAGCAAAGTTTCAGTTACCACTAATCTATTTTGCCTACCTGCAACCATGACAGATTGAAGGGTTTTTAGTGCAAATGCTTTCAGGTTATCCATTAAAAAAATGTAAATGATATTCTTTTTCTTTCAATGCATTTAAGAAACCCTTGATGTATGCCTAAATAACTAACAGAGCTAAGGGGATTTTTTTCCTCTAAGCTTTTCAGATAAAATTTATCTTTGGCTTGAAAACATCCAGAAAAATTTTAGGCTAATTTTTTTTTTTCCAAGAAGTTAGAAGTGGCTAAGAACAAGACTTTAGCATGAAAATAATTCCTCAACCATAGCTAATGGTATTCCACAAATCTTCCATGCAATTCTGAAATAAACTGCAGATAGAAAATTAGACTAGAGAACAGCCCAGGGGGAAAAATGGGCCATTTTTAGTACAATATGGTTTTCTCATTTTAACCCAATATTTCAGATTTATTTACTAATATATATATATATAAGCTCACAGAAACCTCTTTTCCCCTCAATTGAAATATACTTTAAAAAATTATGCATTCCTGGTGAAAAATTCTAAATAACCCAGAAAATGTTGCAGTCGGTAAGCAATATCCCAGATACTTAGCCTCTCCCATACTATGAATAACATGCTTCTTCACTAAATGCTATCACAGGTAGATGGATCTACCAGCTGCTGTATACTTGGTTTCATTGTATACCTGCATAAAACTTTTCTTAATCTATCTCTATGTAAGGCTATTTAAGATGTTTCCAATTTTTGCTGTGATGTGATACAATGAAATAATTGTATATACATCTCCGGGCACATTTCTATTAAGGTAAGTGCATTTTTAGGTTGGATTACTATTTATCTCCTCCTGTTGTCCTGATGAAAGTTTTTCTACTTGTGGTTACCCATGAAAAGAATCAGATCATAGTTCAAGTGTATTATTTAGACTACATATATGTAAGAATATATAGAACATACAGATTTGAGAATATTTTAGACTCTACAAATTTAAGAGTATTTGATTTTTTATTATTGCTGAATACTCTTCACGTGCCATATGCAAATTGTAATCCCTTGTTAATTGATGAGTACTTCCAGAACCACACATTTGGACTTAAAGACAAGAAAGTAAGTATATAATCCATATTTCTTGGGATGTTACTCTATTGTATATCTCGTGTTTATGCTATATGAGAGCAAGGATGTAGCACATTCATTCATTTGTCTATTCCTTTACCTACGTGCTACTACTGTTCAAGTTTACACCATACTCCAAAGATGAGTCAATTTCTAGCCCTGCCAGGGGCACAAGCCGCACAACTCCATGGAATTCAGACAAGGGTCCCGCTGTCTCATGGAAATAAACAAGGTAAGTGGAGAAGTGTTTCCCTGGGGCCTGATGGGTGTTAGTTATAAAAACAGATGTTTAGAGTTTTGTTCTTGCATAAACTAGGAAACTTTGAGTGAAAGAGGTGTCTATATGTTCTTTATACACTTTTGTTTTTATAATGTAGTAGAGTCTTTAAAATAGGACAGCAAACTTTTTCTGTAAAGGGCCAGCTAGCAAATATTTTAGATTTTGTGGGCCAAGAGGCAAAATTGAGGATGTTATGCAGGTACTTAATTGTGTTCCAGTAAAACTATATTTATGAGCTTTGGGATGCATAAGATTTTCATGTGTAATAAAATATTTTTCTTCAGATTTTTAAAAACCAGTTAAAACATGAAAAAAAAATTCTTAGCTTGCAGTTTACATAAAAACAGATGGTAGGCTATATTGGGTCCATGGACCACAGTCTGCTATCCTTTGCTCTGAATGCAGGGCCCAAGGCAAGTCTTCCTCTTGATATAAATATATTCCTGGATAAAAAAAAATCCAATGTGGGAGATTATAAATTATAATTAAATTGTTTCCTACAGGATTTATTTCACTACCTTTTTTTCATATTTCATCCTTACTAAACTTTGTGACATTTAAAGAAATTAATAGACTGTATTTTTTAGAGAAGTTCTAGGTTTACAGAAAGCTTAGGTTTAGCAGAATGTACAGAGGACTCATACTTCTTCACACTTTCCCTCCTCCTCTCATGTTTCCCTGTTATTAATATATTGCATGAGTGTGGTACTTTTGTTGCAATTGATTAATGATTGTTGATACATTATTATTAACTGTAATTATTAACTGTAACATCTCAGTCCATCATTATATTAGGATCCACTTTTAGTCTTATGCAGTTCTGTGGGTTTTGACAAATGTGATGTATACACCATTACAGTATCGTACAGAATATTTCCACCACTTAACAGTCCCCTGTGTTCTGCCTATTCGTCCCCCCTTCTCTCCCTCCAACCGCCGGAAACCACTGATCTTTTTACTGTCTCCATGGTTTTGACTTTTCCAGAACGCCATATAGTCAGAATCAGACAATCCGTAGCTTCTTCAGACTAGCTTCTTTCACTTAGTAATATGAATCTGTTTCCTCTGTTTATTTTTAACTCATTTATTTTTATTGCTGAATTATATTTCATTGTATGGATATACCACAGTTTATTTATCTATTCAAACCATTGAAGGACATCTTGGTTGCTTCCATGTTTTAACGGTTATGAATAAAGCTGCTGTAAACACCCGTGTGCAGTTTTTGGTGGACATGAGTTTCCAGTCTGGGTAAATACCAAGAAGCGCAATTGCTAGATCCTATGGTCAGAGTATGTTAACTTTGTAGAAAACTGCCAAACTGTCTTCTAGAGTGCCTGTGTCATTATATATTCCAACCAACAGTTAGTGAGAGTTCCTGCTACGTCTTCATCAGCCTTTGGTAAAGTCAGTGTTGTGAGTTTTGGCCATTCTACTTTGGCCATTTTAATTGGCGATTCCCTAATGGCACAGGATGTTGAGCATCTTTTCATGTGCTTATTTATCATCTGTGTATCTTCTTTGGTGAGGTGTCTGTCTAGATCTTTGCCCATGTTTTTTTTTTTCGGTACGTGGACCTCTCACTGCTGTGGCCTCTCCCGTTACGGAGCACAGGCTTCGGACGCGCAGGCTCAGCGGCCGTGGCTCACAGGCCCAGCTGCTCCGCAGCACGTGGGATCTTCCCGGCCAGGGGCACGAACCCGCGTCCCCTGCATTGGCAGGCGGACTCTCAACCACTGCGCCACCAGGGAAGCCCACCATGTTTTTAACTGATTGTTCATTTTCTTATTGAGCTCCAAGAGTTCTTTGGATATTTTGGATAACAGCCTTTACCAGACACATCCTTCGCAAATATTTTCTCTCAGGCCGTGGTTTGTGTTTCGCATATCTTAACAGTGTCTTTCACAGAGCAAAGTTTTTAATTTTAATGAAGTCTCAATTATTTCTTTCATGGATCATGCTTTTGGTGCTGTATCTAAAATTCATCACCCAAGGTCACTTAGATTTTCTCCTATGTTATCTTCTAAAAGTTTTATAGTTTTTTGCTGATAGTTTTTATATTTAGGTCTATGATCTATTTTGAGCTAACTATTGTGAAAGGTGTAAGTTCTGTATCTAGATTCACTTTTGCATGTGAATGTCCAGTCGTTCCAGCACCATTTGTTGAAAATACTACCCTTTCTCCATTTAATTACCTTTGCTCTTTTTATCAAAGATTAGTTGGCTATATTTATTTGGGTCCAGTTCTTTTTATTCTGTACCATCAGTCTATTTTTTTTTTTGCCAATATTCTTTTGCCAATTTTTTGATTCATTTGGCTATCTTGATGTATTATGGCTTCACTCTAAGTAAGCTGACATCATCTCCTCACATCCTTTCTACAGTCCTTACAATCACAGCACAAAGGGTTGGGGGTTCCCTCTTTGGAAAGCAGGCCCCCGACACTCATCAGGAGCTCGGAGGTGGGTGCCAACACCGTGGCCCAGTCAGTTCTGACATTGCATCCTGTCCCTTCTGTGAGCCTTGGGTGAATTCCAGTGGTACAGGCTCATCTTATATCAGGTGAGACTGGAGTCCATGTCTGGTTATTATGCAATGGCCTCTTTACTAGGCATTGCACAGATACAATTGCAAAGACTGTAGTAATGCTTCTGCTACATTGTGTGTCAGGAACTCTATGCTGGGTTATTAGTGCCCTTGCAATCTGTGTTATTTTCTGCAGTTGGCAGACATGAGGGCATTAACTTCCTATGATGGCCTCTCTGAAAGGATGGGTGTGTTCCTGGCTGGTTTCTTTGGGAAGAGTTGGTGGTGTTTCCCTCACCAACAGTTGTTTCACTGGAGCTGGCAGCATCTCCACCCTCGCTCCCTTGGTGGTAGAGCTGGTCTCATGACACCCCTTCCCTGTCAGCCTGATAAGATTAAGCTCCATTTGACCTTCATGCCATCTGTACCGAAGTTGAGTTTCTAAAGTTCCTGATTCCAATCAGGATGTGAAAGTTGTCCTTCTTTTTAATGGTAGAAAGTGAGACTTGAGTTGAACTCCTGAAATTTTTCTTTTTGTTGCTATGTTTCCTGATCTTAATGATCAGGAGTGTGGCAGTTTAGAGACATTATTTGGATGTTTTTAATGTTTTTTGTCATGTGTGAATTATTTTTTACACCAGTGTGAAACCTCTGGTTGTTAAACCCTCTGTAAATTAGCCTAAAAGCCATGGATTTCAGTATCAGTCACAACAATGACTAATTAACTCCCCATTCATGTTCTCAACAGAAGTTGTGAAATTATCAGTCTTAGGAGACTCAGCAAGCAGTTAGGTTTTGTGGCATTATCGCTTTGTATTTCTTCTCCCCTTCTCTAAGTTGTCAGGCTAATGGTATCTCAGGCAGCACCTCCTAATAAAAGGAAAAGCACAGAGCTTCATTTTAGCTGGTCTTGAGGCCGGCCTGCTGCTCTCCTGCTGGGTAGGCTCTGGGGGGGCATGTTGGGCCCAATAAGCTCCTGACCAGATGTTCAGTGTCAGAGAATGATTGAAGTGCAAATCAATGATAAATTAGCAAGAGGAACTCACGCTTCACAGCCCTGTGATTTTAATGTTCTGTACGAAACCACTGCAGCATGCAGCATTTCCAAATTAAGCAAAAGGAAAACCTCCCTCACACACACAATGCAACATGTTTTTTGGAGTGGTACCTGTTCTCCAGACAGTTTCTGAGCAAGGTCCACAGATGTCAAGCATATCTTTGTGGAAGAAGAGAAATATCTTAAGGCCATTTTCATAGACTTCTCCCTTCCACCTAAACCTTGACACTAACAAACTGTGTGGATTGGGTTGACTATTATTCTTCGTTCTCAAGTGAACATAGGTCCTCTGTGTTGCTTACCCAACCAGGCTATTGCAACAGAAAGAAAAGTTAGCATTGGGAAATAGGGAAGCTTTTACTTGTATTTAGTATTTCCCAAGCTCTAGCAACACGGTAATTTTAAAGAAAAATACAACATGATTGTGAGAAAGGGATCTATCAAAAAAAAAAAAAAAAAAACAAACAGGAAAAAGACTTTGGAACCTCCCTAAAACAGTAGAATGAAAGTGATTTAATAGCAGCACAGACTAAATTCCCAAGGTCAGTAATTTCATTTCCCATCATTGCATGGAACTGCCATCTGGAGGATTCACAGAAAAATGAAGAGCCCCCCATGGAATTACTAACAAAACTTCTTTTGCCTACAGACCAGAAAAACATGAAACTCCCAATCCCTTTACAACTGCCTCTTCCAGTAATGATTTACTCAAACCTGTCCAAGACAGCTTAATATGATGATATATAGGAGAGTGATTTATGGTTCAATTTAATGTGCAGAAGCAAAACTCGGGCTGAACATCTTACTGTGTCACCTCCTGCTGTCCCCCTATCCACATATTGCCACTTCAGGAAACACAGGGGGCAGCCACTGTCTGGATGATGACATCGGGGATGTGTGAACTTGGCGGGGGTGAGAACCAAGCTGTTTGTTGTCTTCTTCCTTCTAGAACTGTTTTAGCCTCAGGACCTGCTCATGACACGTCTCCTTTGAGGAGAATCACAGAGAGACTGGACCTCATACAGTAAACACACAGGGTGAAAACATTCACGGTCTCCAATACTGCTTTGCTTTCTCACTTCAACCGGGCAGCTACAATGGTGAATTTAAAATTTAAGTCCTAGAATGTGGTATTTTCACACCCGATTTGTGGGATCCTGCGAGAAATGGTGGGGATCGCTTTAATGACTTCCATGAAAGTTCTAAGGATTACCCAACGCGGAGGCAGCTTCAGAATCAATTTAAATAGAGCTCAGAAAGATTTCTCCAAAGAAGATATACAGACTGCCAACAAACACATGAAAGAATGCTCAACATCATTAATCATTAGGGAAATGCAAATCAAAACTACAATGAGATATCATCTCACATCAGTCAGAATGGCCATCATCAAAAAATCTAGAAACAATAAATGCTGGAGAGGGTGTGGAGAAAAGAGAACCCTCTTGCACTGCTGGTGGGAATGTGAATTGGTACAGCCACTATGGAGAACAGTATGCAGGTTTCTTAAAAAATTACAAATAGAGCTACCATATGACCCAGCAATCCCACTACTGGGCATATACCCTGAGAAAACTATAATTCAAAAAGAGTCATGTACCAAAATGTTCATTGCGCTCTATTTACAATAGCCAGGAGGTGGAAACAACCTAAGTGTCCATTATCAGATGACTGGATAAAGAAGATGTGGCACATATATGCAATGGAATATTACTCAGCCATAAAAAGAAACGAAATTGAGCTATTTGTAATGAGGTGGATGGACCTAGAGTCTGTCATACAGAGTGAAGTAAGTCAGAAACAGAAAGACAAATACCGTATGCTAACACATATATATGGAATTTAAGGAAAAGAAAATGTCATGAAGAACCTAGGGGTAAGACAAGAATAAAGACACAGACCTACTAGAGAATGGACTTGAGGATATGGGGAGGGGGAAGGGTAAGCTGTGACAAAGTGAGAGAGTGGCATAGACATATATACACTACCAAACATAAAATAGATAACTAGTGGGAAGCAGCCGCATAGCACAGGGAGATCAGCTCAGTGCTTTGTGACCACCTAGAGGAGTGGGATAGGGAGGGTGGGAGGGAGGGAGACACAAGAGGGAAGAGATATGGGAACATATGTATAACTGATTCACTTTGTTATAAAGCAGAAACTAACACACCATTGTAAAGCAATTATACTCCAATAAAGATATTAAAAAAAAAAAAGAAAGAAAGACTGAGACTCATGTTACAAACCGCACATTCTTAAGTAGGTGGGTTGTGAGATGCTCAAACCTGGGCTCAAATCCCAGCCCTGCCTAGTTAGTTAAATGATGTTGCATGAACTACCACAGCTTATTCTTCTGTCAAAAACTGGAAGTAGACCAAGGTTCATGGTTGTCTGAGAACTAAATGTGGTAACACAGGTGAAGCCTTCCATACAATGCCTGGTAAATAGGAAACGCAATAAATGCTATTGACTTTCTAATCCCTTTCACAATAACAGTTCTGGGAGGAAAGGACAACAATAAGCGTTATTATAGAATTAGATAAACACTGTTACAGTTCTACAGACTTCCTGGAATCATTTCAGGTGAGATATTTTAACTATAGTAAGAGGTTCAATTCCTTCAAAAACTAAATTCTAGTTAATGAGAATTTGAAACTATTTCCAACCCAAGGTGAATATGATATATTTCTGGAGAGCTTAGAATCCTTCCATAGCAAGCCCCCATGGTCTTCCTCTGTAACAAAGTTAGAAATAATTCACAGGGGGCTTCCCTGGTGGCGCAGTGGTTGAGAGTCTGCCTGCCGATGCAGGGGACACGGGTTCATGACCAGGTCCGGGAAGATCCTACATGCCGCGGAGCGGCTGGGCCTGTGGGCCATGGCCGCTGAGTCTGTGCGTCCGGAGCCTGTGCTCCACAATGGGAGAGGCCACAACAGTGAGAGGCCCGTGTACCGCAAAAAAAAATAATAATAATAATTCACAGGATGTAAAAATTTTCCTTTAAACACAAAAATATTAAAATTGGAGGAAATTTTAGTGATTAGTACTTTCAATATACAACTTCTCACATGAAGAAATCCTCCATGAACTCAGTGTGCTTAGCTGGAAGGAAAAGATGGTTAATTGGCCTCAGTTACAGAAGAGCTGCCCTGTCACTTGACAGAATGACACCAGGCAGGTAAAGGAAACTGGAGGGAGAATGGGGCGGTCCCAGATGTCATGACTAGCAGAAGTGGTGGAAATTTCACTGGGGCAGCTTTTAGAACAAAGTGGGGCTCTTTGACATCCAGAAGGTTCTCTTCTAACTATCTTCAAATTAGACTCTTTCCTCTCTAAACTGTTATATCAAATGTAGTTATCAGTGTAAAATGATCCCCATTTCACTTCTTTTCCTGCTTGTGAAATCAACCTGTTTAACCCTCACATTTATAGTGAAGGTCAAATGTGATATCACATACCCCACATCCAGCAGGTATCCAATTAGCATTGCCTTTAAAGAAGTTTAAAATCATAATTTGGAAATCTTAATTCAAATTGCTACCCCTCTTTTAAAAAATATTTCTTTCATTATTCTGCAACTTGAAGGAACATAAGTAGTTTTTCTCAAGTGTTTGAAACTTGTTCACACTGTGAAGCACTCAGACAAACAAGCATTTTGGAGGATGTGACCAAGTCAAAGGAAAAACTTAGGGGATCTTAATGTTGAAAATGAAAATATGGATCTTAAAACATTTCTTTGGACTTTATACAATATACGTGTTATGAAGAGCTAGCAGGTAATATGAAAATAATAAAATTTATTTTTAATTTTTATTGTATGGATATGAGTTGGAATATTACTTTTAATTTACGTCTACCTACCTTGAAATCTGAAAATTTATTGAACTTTCCTTCCCACTCAAATCAATCTCAATACAGATGCCCTAGTCATCATCATGACTATTGTAGTAACGATTTCCTTACGAGTTACTTTTCATCATTTATCACTGGAGACTCTGCAGCCGAGTCCTGTGCATTTCTTCTCTCTTTTCTTTGCAAGGTACCTGCTGCAGATCCCATTCCTTTGACCTGCAGCATTTTCCCTGGGCTGAGGGGTGCTGCCTGCTTGCTCTGGTGCCGTTCAGCATGCTCTTCTGTCTATTTTATTTCAGATACTTTGGCAGCTGGATGCAGAGATGGAGTCATTTCTGGATCCATTCCTTTGGCAAGACTGTTGGTGCAATTGTATTCTTTCATCAGGAAGCAGTTGTCTCTCTTCTTGTGATGCTAGTGCCATTGCTGATAGATGCCTATATCTATTAATGCACTGGGCTTGTAAAATGGTGACACTCCAATTCTGTCATTTCTTTTTTATTTATTAGTTGGAATACTCTTTTCTATGTTTTAGATAACAATTGTATATATATATATGTATACCTATATATATACATATATATATAGGTATATATATATATGGAGAGAGAAAGAGAGAAGAACATGGTGTTTTGATACACATATATGTAATGAAATGATTATTGTCATCAAGCTAATTAACATACCCACTTGCTCATCCATTTACCTTTTTTTTGTGTGTGATGAGAGATTTACCTGAAATCTATTCTCTTAGCAAATTTTCTGTAAGTAACAGAATTATTTTTACTGAAGTATAGTTGATTTACAATGTTCTGTTAGCTTCAGGTGTGTAGCAAAGTGATTCAGTTATACATATATATGTACATATATATATATTATTTTTCAGATTCTTTTCCATTATAGGTTATTACAAGGTATTGAACATAACAGTAGGGTATTATTAGCTATAGTCACCATGCTGCACATTAGATCTCAAGACTTATGTATCTTACCCAAATGTCCACATTTCCCCCACCTCCCTGTCCCTGGTTACCACTGTTCTTCTCTCTGCTTTTATGTTTTTTCGGTACGCAGGCCTCTCACTGCTGTGGCCTCTCCCGTTGTGGAGCACAGGCTCCGGACACGCAGGCTTAGCGGCCATGGCTCACGGGCCCAGCCGCTCCGCGGCATGTGGGATCTTCCCGGACCGGGGCACGAACCCGTGTCCCCTGCATCGGCAGGCGGACTCTCAACCACTGCGCCACCAAGGAAGCCCCTGTTTCCATATTTTATCTATTGTAAATAAAGCTGCAATGAATCTGCTGCACAGATCTCTTCAAGGTGCTGATTTCCTTTCCTTTCTATGTATACCCAGAAGTGGGGTTGCTGGATCATGTGGTAGTTCTAGTTTTAACTTTTTGAGGAACCTCCATACTGTTTTCCACAATGGCTGTACCAAATCATCAATACATTCCCACTAACAGTGCCCAAATGTTCCCTTTTCTCCATATCCTCACCAACAGTTGTTACCTTTTTTTTCTTTTTTGACAATAGACATCTTAACAGAAGTGAAACGATATCTCATTGTATGTTGATATTCATTTCAAGATTCTTAATCACATCTTTTGCCATATAAGGTAATAGTCACACTTTGGGGATTAAGAAATGGATAGATCTTTGGGACGGTGACATTTTCAGCCTACCACATCACCCTACAAAGGGACCTTTTACCCAATTATAATCATTCCCTATTCCCATCCTCAGCCCTAGGCAGCTGCTAAACTATTTTCTGTCTCTATACAAATTTTTATTTTTTAATGATCTAATGCAGAAGAGACATTTTATTGGTAGTGACTCTGATATATTATTTAAACACTAAGTTGTAGCATCTTTTTATTTCTGACTGTGGTCTTTCATCCATTTAAATTTATTGCTTTGAAGTTAGAAACATTACTATATTGTGAAATTACTATATGAAATACAAAATTGTACATGTTAAACTATAATGTCTTTAATCCTAAGGAATAAAATCTTCACACACTGCCTCAAAACATCAGAACCAAATGAAGAAGTTTCCCAGCTATTTTAAATATCTTCAAATATAGGTAAAAGATAGGCCAATACTTTGGGGTATAAATGTCAACCTCCACTTAATCTTTAGGACAATATCATTGTCTTCTACGTGATTCTATATATTTTCTTTTACATTTTCACTTGAAGCATCAATCATAATCAAGATTTTGATCACAATGACAATTTACTGTCTTTAATTATGCAGGCAAAGACTTCTAAATTTTGGCCAAAAAGCCACAAAAAGATTAAAGAAAACTTTCAGAAGGCTTCAAGAAAAACACACATTTTATTTATTTTTATTTTTTAAACATATTTTAGATACAGTGTTTCTTCATGGTTTCTCCAGATTTTCCAGTAGAATAATGCATGTGTGAGTGACATTTTTTAGTGTTAATTAATGGGTACAAAGATCTTATGTAATACTCCTTACAATGATATTTATGTTTCCTTTCATGTTACATAATTTAGTCTTCCAAGAGCTTTGTTATCCAGGAATTAAAAGGGCAGGATTTAACTATTATAGTGCATCCCCATAGTTATTTGTCCATAGATAACCAAGAAAAAGCAGAGATACCTCAGATATTTATGGAATTTCACCTACTCTATATTCATGAAGGCCTAGAGCCTAATTAAAATACATGGACCACTGACAGAGTGCCTTATCAGGTTGATTTTAGATTACAAACATACAACAAGTACAATACAACAATTCTACTCAAGTACATTTTTGTTTACTCAGTAAGTCACGCTCATTTTAAAGTGCAGTCATTTACTTAAATGTGAATGTCTCCAGTTGCAGTAAAGCTAGTGTATTAGCTTTCTATGGCTGCTGTAACAAAGTATCCCAGACTGAATAGGTTAAACAATAGAAATTATTGTCTCAGCATTCTGGAGACCAGAAGTATGAGATCAGGATGTTGACAGGACTGGCTCCTTTTGAGGTCTGTGAGAGAAAACTCTTCCAGGCCTTTCTCCTGGCTTCTGGGGGTTTGCTGGCAATCCTTAGCGTCCCCTGGTTTGTAGAAGCTTCATCCCATCTCTGCCTTCATGTTCACATGGTATTCTTCCTGTATGTGTCTGTCTCCAAATTTCTCCATTTTAAAAGGACACCAGCCATATTGGATTAGGGCCCACCAGTATGACCTTATCATACCTTAACTAATTACATCTGCAAAGACCCTATTTCCTGTTAAGGTAATATACTGAGGTACTAGGGAGAAGGGCTCCAACAAGGATTGGGGGCACATAACTCAACCCTTTATAGCTATTAACAATACAACATAGCCTGAGACCTTGCCTCTGACTGTCAGTAGCAATTGATAATAACTGGAAAATCTGCTCTACCTGGCAGGACACCCCTGTGTGCTGTAGACTGAAAAATAATGCACAGCCTAAAAGTTGAGAGTTATGCCTTATTCAGTGGACAAATCTGAGGACTTAAGCCTGGGACACAGCACCTCAGGTAATTCTAAGAGACTGCTCTGAAGACGCAAGGTGGGGAACCAGTATACATAGGAGTTTTTGCAACAAAAGACCAGGTAATCGGAAAATTAAAAAATTACAGTTAATAAAAGAAAAAAAAAGGCATCTCAGTGAAATTAATACTTTTCTATGTATGGGAAGATGCAAAGTCTGGATGAAATTGTTCCTTTGATATGCACCTCAGCTCTCTGGGGCCAGTGTCCTGTGTGTTCTCATCCTGTGCTCCTCAGTGTGGTTGCAGCAGTTGACTTTAGATGGGGGGCATTCTTTGTTTCCATCCTGAGTTCACTCAGGGCTCACCATCCTGGTAGCTGTAATGTGGTGGCTCGATGGCTGCAACATCCTTTGTTTACCAATATGGTAGGAGACATTCTTAGTTCACAGTGCCAGGGCAGCACACACCACAGGACAACCCTACTACCATGGTCTGTACGTGCACAGAAAAAAATCTCAGCATCACTTCCTGTTCCCACTTTAAGGAATTCAGTTACATTCTATTTGGGTTGGCCAAAAATTTCCTTTGGTTTTTAAGTAAAAATAAAAGACACATTTTTCAGTTTCACCAGGAACTTTATTGAACAACATATCCACTGGTTTGTTCCACTACCTTCTGCCATTTTTCAGGCAACTTCATAATTCCATCTTCCCAAAACTTTGTATCTTTTTGAGTAAAGAACTGTTCCAGATGCCTTTTAGAGTCTTTCAGGGAATTTAATTTTTTCCATTAAGAGAATTTTGTAAAGACCGAAATAAATGGAAATCTGAAGATGCAATGTCTGGTGAATACGGCAGATGAATCAGAACTTCCCAGCCAAGATGTAACAGTTTTTGCCTGGTTATGAAAGAAACATGTGGTCTTGCATTATCCTGTTGGAAGATTATGCATTTTCTGTTGATCAATTCCGGATGCCTTTCAACAAGTGCTGCTTTCAGTTGGTCTAAGTTGTTGGATTAATTGTTTGGTTTTCTGGAAGGAGCTCATAGTAGAGCTCCTTCCAATCCCACCATATACACAACATCACCTTCTTTGGATGAAGACCGGCCTTTGCTGTGGTTGGTGGTGGTTCATTTTGCTTGCCCCACGATCTCTTTCATCCCATATTGTTGTACAGTATCCACTTTTCATTGCCCATCACAAGTTGTTTTAGAAATGGAACATTTTCACTACGTTTCAGTAGAGAATCGCATGTGGAAACATGGTCAAGAAGGTTTTTTTCACTTAACTTATGTGGAACCCAAACATCAAAGCGATGAACGTAACCAAGCTGGTGCAAATGATTTTCAACACTTGATTTGGATATTTTGAGTATGTCAGCTATCTCCCACGTGGTATAACTTTTTTGTTCTCAATGAATGTCTCGATTTGATTGCTATCAACTTCAAATGGTCTACCTGAAAGTGGAGTGTCGTCCAGCGAGAAATCTCCAGCATGAAACTTCATGAACCATATTTGGCACATTTAATCAGTCACAGCACCTTCTCCATACACTGCACAAATATTCTTCTGTGTGTTTCAGTTGTGTTTTTACCTTTCTTGAAATAATAATATGCCGAAAATGTTGCTTTTTTTTCATCTTCAATATTAAATTGGTTACACAAAAATTCACCAATTTGATAAGTTTTTTTTTAATGCATGCTGATATGATAGCTGTCACAATACAATCTAACAAAATTGTTTTGAATGAAGGTAAAGACAACTAAGTGCTACTAGAGCCATCTTATGGAAAAAACTGAACTAACCTTTTGGCCAACCCAAATATTACTTCTTTTGTCACTCCAGGCTTCCTTTATAGAAACACAAAATGCCAAGTGCCATAGTTCTTCCTAATTTTCCCAATTTCCTGTAAGCTCATATTGTGCCTGATGTGACTCTTCAGGAATTCTACATGCAGGCTTCCATTTGGCGTTTCCAATTGCATTTCACAATTACATGCTTGAAACACCCACGTATGAAGGTTTGCTTTGTGGAAATTAAATTATAATGCTGTTGTAAATCTCTAATTATATGAAAAATGTGCTGCACTTTTAAATGCACTGTGTCTAAAATTTTATGGTAATGCTATCTCCATTGTGAGCCCTGTTGCACCACGCTAATTTTAGAACAGAAAAATTGTGTGAAAATATATGATCTATAAAATATCTTTGTCATGGATATAACTACTGCCTCACACCAGTGCTGCAATTTTGGTAAAAGATCTCAGACCTCACACACATTGGAGATAGTAACTAGAGTACAGATAATTCAGGAAGTACCCAGGGTTAAGTTTCTTTGGGTAGTAGCTCAGTGAGAACAGAGATACCTAAGAAAACTAATTAACCTTTAACTAGTAAGGACACTTAGGGGAAATGCAGTGTATGAATCTGTGCAACAATTTGTTTCTGCTATAAAAACCCATGTGCTTTTCTTTCTTTCTTTCTTTCTTTCTTTCTTTCTTTCTTTCTTTCTTTCTTTCTTTCTTTCTTTCTTTCTTTCTTTCTTTCTTTCTTTCTTTCTTTCTTTCTTTCTTTCTTTCTTTCTTTCTTTCTTTCTTTCTTTCTTTCTTTCTTTCTTTCTTTCTTTCTTTCTTTCTTTCTTTCTTTCTTTCTTTCTTTCTTTCTTTCTTTCTTTCTTTCTTTCTTTCTTTCTTTCTTTCTTTCTTTCTTTCTTTCTTTCTTTCTTTCTTTCTTTCTTTCTTTCTTTCTTTCTTTCTTTCTTTCTTTCTTTCTTTCTTTCTTTCTTTCTTTCTTTCTTTCTTTCTTTCTTTCTTTCTTTCTTTCTTTCTTTCTTTCTTTCTTTCTTTCTTTCTTTCTTTCTTTCTTTCTTTCTTTCTTTCTTTCTTTCTTTCTTTTCTTTCTTTCTGCCATGGCTCGCAGCTTGCAGGATCTTAATTCCCCAACCAGGGATCGAACCTGGGTCCTCAGCAGGGAAAGCTTGGCGTCCTAACCACTGGACCACCAGGGAATTCCCCTGTGTGCTTTTCAAACTTCTTACATTAGAACTCATTTTGTAGGTGTCCGGATAGTTAGCGGTGTGAATTTCAGGGAGTATAAAGGGAAAAGAATTACCTGAATTATTATGACGTGAATGTATGTTTAGGATTCCTTTATCAGGTACGTAGGCCAACAATTCTTACTATACATACACTCTGCTTTTTTTTAATTCATTCATTGAAATAAATGTAGCACACACTGTTAAGTGCAAGGGGTACAATTACCTGGCTTTGGAAAATCTAGCCCAAAGGCAGGGACATAAAAATTAATTCATTTAATACTCCGATTGCTTTTGGTGATAAAAGTTATATCACTTTCTTAGCTTAACTCCTCTAAATCTCCTGGCTAGCTGAGTGAAACTGAAGTTGGTTCAGAAAACTTGTTTTCATTTTCTCCTTGAAGACAAACAGTTTCAAATAGTGCAAGCCAAGACTCTTTTTAGCCAAAACAGGGACGGAAGGTACACATATTTGTAAAAATGTAAATAAATATTAATTTGTTAGTAATTTATTAAATTGAATTTTTAAATACATATCACTGTGTGATGTGATGAAATGTAAAATTGTCTACTCTATCTTCATAAAATACAAATGTCTCATCAAGGACTTCAAAACTTTCTTTATCAATTTTTATAAGGACAGACTCTCCCCAAATTCCAGAAAAATAAAGCCATTTCTTGCAGGCTAATACAAGACAAATAATGATATACTAGTTCAATATAAAAAGTAAATGAAAATTAGAGTTTTTTTAGGTAACATTTTTTGTCCTGTGCAAAACTCTTGTATTCAAAGTCAGAGAATACAATGTTTTAAAGATGAAAGAAAAATCTAAAGTGGCAAGCATATGAATGTGTTGAGAAACTATTAGTTCATGTTGCATATTGATCCAAGGATTGATTGTTTTTTATTAAATATCAAAGTGGATTTGAACTTTTATTTTTCAATTATTCATTTTCTAAACATTATATGCCAATACCACTAACCCCTTTTCTATTATAAGCAATAATACCTGGGAAGTAGCTTCCCACTGGGGACTATACCTCCAAGCCCACCTTGTGGTTGGTGAGGGTGTGGATTGTGACTGGTGTGGTTGTGGACCTGTTCCTACCAGTTGGGAGTGCATGGAAGTGATGCAGATCACCCCCAGGCCAAGGCAGCACTCTTCTCTTTCAACCATCTGCTGAGAGGACGCAGAGGACTCAGGATCCAAAGAAACAGCAGAGGCACAAGATAGAAGAACCATGGGTCCCCAGCCTCCATGTGTAGTGAGTGGCACACCAACCAGGAGCCCTCAGTCGCACTGTTCTGTGCACTTGCATCCTTGTTTATTGTCACCTAGGCATCACCACTGACCTTTCTAAGAACTCCTCTGTGATGCCTGTGTCGACTGAAAAAAGAGTGCACAACCTAAAAGTTGAGAATTATGTGTTTTTTAAATAAATTTATTTATTTATTTGTTTTTGGCTGCATTGGGTCTTCGCTGATGCAGGCGGGATTTCTCTAGTTGTGGCGAGCAGGGGCTACTCTTCTTTGCAGTGCACGGGCTTCTCATTGCGGCAGCTTCTCCTGTTGTGGAGCACAGGCTCTAGGTGTGCGGGCTTCAGTATTTGTGGCACGTGGGCTCAGTAGTTGTGGCTCGTGGGCTCAGTAGTTGTGGCTCGTGGACTCTACAGCGCATGCTCAGTAGTTGTGGCCAGCTGAGCCTGAGAACTATGTTTTATTAGTGGCCTTCCTGATGACTATAGCCTGGGAAGGAAGCCTCTCAGATAGCTCTGAGGGATTGTTCCCAAGAGGTAAGGGAGGAGCCAGGGTATATAGGAATTTTTGCTGGAAAAAACAAAAAAACAAAAACCCCAACAATATGTAGCCAACATCAAAAGATTATTGCTAATCAAAAAAACAGACATCTCAAGTTAGTGAATTTAGTGCTTTTCTATGTATGGGATGATGCAAGAGTCTGGGCTTATTGAAATCATTCCTTTTATATGCATCTTAACTGTCTAGGGCCAGTATCCTGTTTTTCTCCATCCTGAATTCCCCTCAGGGTGTACCATCAGGAGAGCTGCAGTGGCTGACGGCTTCTGGTAGCAACATCCTTTGTTTACTAAAATGGCAGGTGACATTCCTTGTCCACACCAGCAAGGCCAGGAAATACAGTTCCCAGAATACCTTTCCTGTATGGCTCCAGGTTCGAAATTGCTAGAAAGATAAATTCAGTTGCCATTGGACTCCGGAGCTGACACAGGTTTCCTGAGGCGTCCTGGTGGGCGATTGGCAACCATCCACTCCACTGCCACTGACTGCGCTGGTGGAGGGCGATCCCTAAATGATCCTCAGTCTTGATGCAGCTTCCCAGGAAGATTTTGACAACCACCCACTTCAGAGTGTGCACTAGGAATGTCACCTACCATATTAGGAAACTAAGGATGTTGAGCCATCCAGCCCGCAGCCACTGCAGCTGCCCTGACTGTGCACCCTGAGGGGATTCAGAAGGAGTAAAGCAGGATGCTGGCCCTACAGAGTGAAGGTGCATATCAGAGGAATGATTTCAGTGAGCCAAGACTCTTGCATCTTCCCATATACAGAAAAGCACTAAATTGCTTAACTTGACGTTTGTTTTTCTTTAATTAACAGTGATTTCTCAATGTTCCAACTATCTGTTTTTCTCTTTTTGTTTGTTTTTTGTTTTGTGAAAACACCTGGCTCCTCCCTTACCTCTAGGCAGCAGTGTCCCAGAGCTATCTGAGAACCCCCTCTGGGCTTAAGTTCTCAGAAAGTCTTCGGAATAAAACCTAATTTAGGTTGTGCTTTTTTTTTTTTTTTCAGTTGACAAGAGCCTCCAGCTGAGATGCCAGGGGCAGCTTCCTTGACTTTGTGGAGAATTTTAGAACTTCAACCATTACATAGGATTTAATCCTTAATCTAATACTTTATACCTGAAATGCTTAGAGTGCGTTCTGCAAGCTTTACTGAGTGCTGGAAACCACGAATAAATTTCTATGTATCAAGCTGTTGAAATTTTAGATTTCTTGGTAAATGCTCATTCTCACAGTGCTCAACATACCTTTTGGTGGTGCTCTTTTTCAAAATACAGCCTTCATTTATATGAATGATTTTAATTTTTCTCTAGGTCATATCCATACATTTGTTCTACCAATCTAGATCATTTATGGAAAACATATTTTGTGCTGGTCTCAGCCTATCAGTAACCAATGTTGTAGCTGGATCAGCCCTTGTGGTTCTTATTATCATTGCAAGATGTCCTTCAGCAGAAAGAAACAGAGGAAGCAGAGATTTATTACTTCTAAGACCTGGGAATTAAAAAGCACACCTGGGTCACACAGAGAGGTTGCAGGTAGAGAGAGAGGAAGAACTTGTGAGCTTGGGGTCCTGTTTTGTTTGTTTGTTTGTTTTTTGTTTTTTGTGGTACGCGGGCCTCTCACTGTTGTGGCCTCTCCCGTTGCGGAGCACAGGCTCTGGATGCGCAGGCTCAGCGGCCATGGCTCACGCGCCCAGCTGCTCCACGTTATGTGGGATCTTCCCGGACTGGGGCACGAATCTGTGTCCCTTGCATCAGCAGGCGGACTCTCAACCACTGCGCCACCAGGGAAGCCCGGGGTCCTGTTTTTTTTATTGGGGTTAAGGCTGGGACGCCTACGGTTTCATGGGCTCATTCTTTATTAGTGAATGTAAAACATGGAGCAGGCATTTAAAGCTTGGGAAGGGAAAAAGAAAGAAAAGCCAAGCATCTCAAATGGCCAGTTATCTAAATCAACCAGGATCTCTAAAACAAAGGAGCCTCAGTGTGAGGAGGTGGCCTAGCTCTATATCTAGCCCAGTGGGTGATAATGTGTTTATTCAAGATAACCTTCCTTGCAGGAGATGGCTCTTTTTTTTTCTTTTTAATTAGTTTTTTTGGAGTATAGGTGATTTACAATGTTGTGTTAGTTTCTGCTGTACAGTAAAGTGAATCAGTTATACATATACGTATATCCACGCTTTTTAAGATTCTTTTCCCATATACATTATTACAGAGTATTGAGTAGAGTTCCCCGTGCTATACAGTAGGCCCTTATTAGTTATCCTTTTTATATACAGTAGTGTGTATATGTCAATCCCAATCTCTCAATTTATCCCTCCCCCACCTCTTTATATATCGTATGCCTATTTAAAGTAGATGCATCTGCAATCAAAGCTTAACTCAGGCACTTACATTACAAAAAGAAAAGCCAACCTTCAGGGCTTACACTACACTACATCTCCATTCCTTAGATAAGGTGTCAGTTCTTGAAACACACAGCCCACTTACCATTCTTAGTTTACAAGCTCTTTTCATTTCTGAATATTAATGAGATAAACTGTTATCCTAATCCTTAGTACTAATGTGGAATCCCTCTCTGTTAGAGTCAAAACTAATTTGAGGGAATTATCTGTTTAATTCTTACAATCGCCTTTGAAGTGGGAAAGAGCAAGAGAAGATGATGAGTTTGTCTATGAGTTTCTCTCAAATTTCAATTTTCTAATTTTCATACCAGAAAATAAGTGATAGCACCACAAACCAATATATCTATAAAATGTTGGTTTACAGAAAACAAAAAATTTATGTTGCATGCATATTGGGAAACACACAACAGATGATGAGTTTCAGGTTTGAGTATGTGGGGGAGGCAGGGCTGTGTGGAGAGTCAACAGAAGAGAATCAAATAAAGATAATTTTAAAATCAATTACAGAATTCAGTAAGTCGCTGAATACAAAATTAATATAAAAATCAATAGCCTGGGGCTTCCCTGGTGGTGCAGTAGTTAAGAATCCGCCTGCCAATGCAGAGGATGCGGGTTCGTTCTCTGGTCCAGGAAGATCCCACATGCTGTGGAGAAGCTAAGCCCGTGCGCTACAACTACTGAGCCTGCGTTCTAGAGCCCATGTGCCGCAACTACTGAGCCTGCGTGCTGTAACTACTGAAGCCCACGTGCCTAGATCCCGTGCTCCACAACAAGAGAAGCCACTGCAATGAGTAGCCCAGACACCACAGTGAAGAGTAATCCCACTCGCCACAACTAGAGAAAGCCTGCCCACAGCAACGAAGACCCAACACAGCCAAAAATTAAAAATAAATGAATAAATAAATTTATTAAAAAAACAATAGCCTAACTAAATGTAAGCAACAGTTAATAAATGTATTGAATGAAATATCCCATTTATTAGAATGATACAAATAAATTAAATAACTCAATATAAATTTTACAAAGCATGCACATAAAATAGAAGAATAAATCTTTAAAGTGCTACTGAGAGATACAACAGAACATAAATGGAAATGTCTATTCTACTCCTGGATTGAAAAAGAAAAAATTATTGTCAAGAAGCAAATTTTTGTAAATAGCCTACTCATAGTATTCAGAGGACACCAGTCAATGTATAAGCAATAGGGTTTTTTCACATATGCAAGCTAATTCTAAAGTTCTTTGGGACAACAAGAGTGGAAGAATATATAGGACAATTCCAAAAAAGAAGAGAAGTAAAGTTGAACTAGGGAATTCCCTGGCAGTCCAGTGGTTAGAACTTGGCATTTTCACTGCTGTGGGCCCTGGTTCAATCCCTGGTCGGAGAACTAAGGTCCCACAAGCCCCATGGCATGGCCAAAAAAAAAAAAAGTTGAACGAATTCTACCAGATACTCAAAACATAATAGCTATTATAGTCAACAGTGCTATATTAAGTACTTCAAAGTTGCTAAGAAACTAGATATTAAATGTTCTTACCACACACAAAAAAGGATAATTATGTGACATGACAGAGGTGTTAATTAATGCTACAGTGGTAATCATATTGAAATATATAAGTGTACTAAATCAACAGCTGCACATCTTAAACTTACACAATATTATATGCCTACTCCCTTCTCTTTAGCTCAGGTGATGTATCAACCTCAGTTGCCTGATTGCCTCTGGGTCTCATAGTCTTATGGGACTCCAGTATATAAATAATTAAATTTGTTTTTCTCCTGTTAATTTATCTTATGACAAGTTAATTACTAGACAGCCAAAAGAACCTAGAAAGGTAGAGGAAAAAATTTTCCTCCTCAACAACCCACATTATTAAAGAAAAAAAAAGCAAAACAAAACAAAACCTACAGAACAAACAAAAATGTAGAAACAGAAAAAAAGTTTTAAAAAAAGCAACTATGAAGAAGAGAAGTATGTATAACATGAATGCCGAACAAAGAGAGGAAAATGCTGCCTCCATTTATTCATTGGAATAAATAAATAAAAATGAATAACAGTGTTACAAGAACAAAGGATCCAGGGAAAAGAATGTGCATTTTCAGACCTCCGTTTTGCAGCATCAGGATCCAACAGGACTACAACTGCGAGAAGAGGACTTGGCTGATACAGATAAGACCAAAGGGAGGTGGCAAGTACCCAGGAAATGGGGTTGCAACGGAACAAAGTTGAGGATTTCCAACAACAACGTTAAAGAATCTTTGTAAGTGAAGAATTTTCCACACAGGAGAGAACCAGGGAGCATTGGAACTTGTTCATTTCAGAGGACACAGTTGCAAACTGTGGGAAGGACCACTGGAGATCTCTGTCTGTTGGCTAGCATGTCCTGGGCTTGAATGCTCGTGTGACACTTCATTCCAGGGCTACAGAATTTCCAGCTTTCTTCTTTTTGCTTTGCTGTAAACTTCCATTCTGAGGTCTTAGTATCTATTGTTCTTGTCTGTAACAAGTAAAGTGAAAGGTTTCTTTCAGTCTGGCAATCACTTTGAAGCAATATCACCAGTCTGTGATAAGACCAGCAAAAGCACTGTATTAGGTTGCTCCATAAAGTCTGATAAAGTTGGATTAAGCTGCATTCATGAATGCAATTAAACTATGTATTTCTAAAACATGATTGTGCATGAAAAACCAATTGTTCATCATCAGAGAAAGAAGCTAAGTGAAACACCTCAAGCCAAATATTTGTCCCCATATAAAGGTACATCTCTAAGTCCAGCTGCAGGAATGTCTAGTCCAATCAGTCCATGTGAGCAAACCAATGGAATGCCAGGCTTTCAGTGCTGCAGGAAGCCTAGCAATTTCTGGCGCTCGATTCCAAGGGATAATGGCATAATTTTGGAATTATCATTACTAGTTATTAAAAATATTGGCCCACCAGGATTTACCTCTATAATGTATAATAACTATTAAAGAAGCTGTATACCTACCATTCCTTCATTAGACTATAATAAATAAAGTGCTCTCACTATACTGAATGCCAACATTCTGGATTAATAATGAATGAATATTAATGTGAGACAAGCACTGCGGAACAGAGACCAGAACTGTAGAAAGACATAGCTTCCTAAGGAGTCAGGGATGGTATCTGAATAGCGATTCTTTTTGTATCATGCGGATCTTCCCTATGCTTTGCTTGCCCTCCATTACAAAACTCAGAGCCACTGTAGGGGAAAGGAGTATGTCCACTGAAAAAAGTGCACATCCTAAAAGTTGAGAATTACATTTTATTTTGTGGACAAAACTGAGGACTTAAGCCCTGGATGCAGCTTCTCAGATAGATCTGAGGGACTCCTCCAAAGAGGAGCTGGGATATATATGAGTTTTTGCAACAAAGACCACGTAGTCAGCACTTCAAAAGATGACTGTTAATTAAAGAAAACCAGATATCTGGACTTCCCTGGTGGTGCAGCGGTTAAGAATCTGCCTGCCAATGCAGGGGACACAGGTTCAAGCCGTGGTCCGGGAAGATCCCACATGCCATGGAGCAACTAAGCCTGTGTGCCACAACTACTGAGCCTGTGCTCTAGAGCCCCCGAGCCACAACTACTGAGCCCGCATGCCATACTCTGCTCTCCTCAAAGAGCATTCAAGAGAATTAATATTATCAAGATGAGCTGAGTATCCCAGCTAAACATTCTACAATCAACTCAATTTAGGATTAGAAAACTCTATTCCCAGCAGTGAAAGACCATCACCAGAGAGAAGCATTTCTGACTTTATTCTGCTTACATACCTTATTTATTTACCCTGGACGACTCTATCTTGGGATCAAACTCCAAATTAATTGCACATTTTGAGCATCATTCTTCTGGCAAAGTCAAAAGTGCAAAGGAGAGTTTACACATTTGGCCTCATTCTGTGATTAAGGGAATGGTGCTCTCGTTGCTTATACATAAACGTGCCCTAGGTCAAGATGATCACGCTAAAGGTAAGTCAAATAATTTAATTCCACTGAGTGGAGATGAACCTGTCTGCTGTTACATGGATTGGAATTTGGTTTTACAATGTAAAAAATGACATTTAAAGTTCCATTTTCCTTGCTTTTTATTGCATTCCTTATTTGTTTATTGGCTTGTTAAGATTGCTCCCAATAGGAATGTGGCCTTCCTGAGCCTATAGAGAGATAAAATGCAATGTTACCATTCACAGAGTCTTGAGTGAATACAATCAGAAAAGCTAATTTCAGGGGAATCAAAGCTCAGAAATCCTGGGCCTCAGTTCCCTGTATGGTGGCCAGATCCTAGGGTGATGGTAACTGAATGCACAAGAGGCTGGTGGATAAAGGACCTGCTGGTGAAGGGCATGCAGGCTCTTCCCCACTTTCCCTCTTCCCTTCTCTCCCTCCTCCAAGGCTGGGGCAGGGCTCAGGACCAGAACTTTGTACTGGGTCATGGGTCTATGGGCATGGTCTGATTCTGTCTTGAGATTCAGTCTCATGGGACGGGAATTATAGCAGCAGATGATGGATGGAGACCAGTCTAAAGGGGAAAGACAGAGAAAGCAGCTCAACCTGCCCTGGACCTGCTTCCACCTGGGAACGTGGTCCAGTCCAGTTTCCAGGGGATGCTATTGGGGCTTGGTGGCTGGTTTTATATTATAACACATGTCCCTTTACCAGATCTGTCCTCTGTCCAGAGGAGAGAGGTCCACAACTCTCTGGTTCTTCTCCCAGTTGCCTTGAAGAGAAGATGATAGGATTCAGGAACTGAAAATCTCCCAGACCATCAACATCATTGCCTTCTTTTTTCCACCCACAGAGCGTTCACCCACTACAGGAGACACACCTGGACAAAGATGACCTCAGGTGTCCCCCACCTGGATACCCACGCTAGGGTCAAGGAGCCTAAAAATCCTACACTATAATCACAAAATTAAAACAAAACCCTAAAAATATTCTTAGCAATTATGTCTTCATTTAAGCCATCATCCACTTTGAACAAAGGAAATATTCTTGTCCATTAATTTTCAAGAGGCCTAAGAGATCAAGTTTATGTTCTATTTTCATTTTATTTTTTTAATGTTTTCTGTACTATCTCAAGCTTCATCAGGTAGGATTCAAAAGGGAAAAATGAACAGATAAAAAGGTAAACAATGTTCCTTAGACTCTTGCAGAGACTTTAGGCTGGAATACTGTATTCTATTAATTTTGTTTGAATGGATTTTGGATTCATTATTTTTCATAGAAAAGAAATAAAAGTAAAATCTGACATTATATCAGAAATACGTTGCTCTCTCAGCCCTCTCTGTGGTAATCAGATTTTTTTCTGATCTTTTCAGCAGTGATCTTAATATATTATAGAATAAATCCAGAAACGGAAAGTTTAAATTTAATAGGTGACACCAGGAAAGCTAGGCAGTCCTAAGACAGGGCTCAGTGAAACTGACTTGCTTCAAACCTTGCCTAGAGCGACCAGTATTCATTCATCAGCTATAATTCACTAGTTCAGATATTGCTCTGCTTGTATTACTTTTCTTTCTATTTGTTACACCAGCTCTAATCTAGCAAGCTATGAAAAATGATGTTGGATCTTAGCACTTTTAATATCTCTAGGGTACTTCTCTAAAATGCATCTGAATTCAGATTTAATTAATTTTGTGAATGACCTAAATGTGAAAATAATTTCCTGCTCTTGATATATTACAGATATTAGAAATATCTCAAAAAGAGAAATAGAGTGAAATTAGGTCCACATTATTATTTTTGAAAGGCTGACTTACTTTGACCATTTTTAGCTCAGTCACTGGAACTGAATTGATATTCACTGAATTGATATGGCTTTATTCAAAACAGTACCATGCACACAGGAAATGCCTCACTGGGTAAATTTTCTCTAAATAAGAAAAAACCTTTGTAATGGCTATACTGCTGACTAATTTAAATTTTACTCATAATTATAAGTAGAATATATACATGTAACAATGTTTATACATATATTATACTTATTATAATATATGCTTGTAATTTTAAGAAAATTGTACATGTAAGGATATTATATAGTATATATATAACTATATTTAATGTATAAGTTTATATATGATCTCACTAACCAAATTCCTAGTAAATGTAAATCACTAGTAATTTGATGCTTTTAAAGATAACTTTGGCTAAAAAATAATTTAAATACACAAATAATTTTATATCATTAGGTAATTATAAGAGATTTAGGTAAAATCTGCTTTTATAAAACTTAACAGTTGTTACCATTCCTGGGCATATATCCAGAGAAAACCATAATTCAAAAAGATACATGCACCCCAATGTTCATTGCAGCACTATTTACAATAGCCAGGACATGAATCCACCTAAATGTCCATCAACAGAGGAGTGGATAAAGGAGATGTGGTACATATGGTACATATATACAATGGAATATTACTCAGCCATAAAAAAGAGCAAAATAATGCCATTTGCAGCAACATGGATGGACCTAGAGATCATCATACTGAGTGAAGTAAGTCAGACACAGAAAGACAAATATCATATGATACTGCTTTTATGTGGAATCTAAAAAAACGGTACAAATGAACTTATTTACAAAACACAAATAGTCACAGATGTAGAAAACAAACTTGTGGTTACCAGGGGGTGAGGGTGGGGAGTGATAAACTGAGAGATTGGGACTGACATATACACACTACTATATATAAAATAGATAATTAATAAGGACCTACTGTATAGCACAGGAAACTCTACTCAATACTCTGTAATGGCCTATATGGGAAAAGAATCTGAAAAAAAAAAGAGTGGATATATGTATATGTACAACTGATTCACTTTGCTGTACAGCAGAAACTAACAGAACATTGTAAATCAACTATATGCCAATAAAAATTAAAAGAAATATGAAAAAGAAGACAAATCAACAGAACCCAATGAAAAAACAAAATAAAACGAAAACTTAACAATTGTAAGATATATTAAAAAATCTAAATAAATGTAAAATAGGTAAACTATGTATTATGAATGGGTAAAATAAAAATATACATTAAATAAATTATGATAATCCATATTTTCATACCGCCATAGAAAGATCTTTAAAAATATATAATGTAAAACAGTTGCACAATAAAGTAATGAATGCAGTTCGATGGCATTTATGATAAACAACAAAATTAATGGAATATATATTTTATATTTAGAGGTGTGAATATGGGTGATTGTGACTCATTTTATGTCCTAGCATAAGGTCTAAATGTGTTGTTTTGTTTGGCCTGGACTTTTGTCCTTGTCCTGTGCTGCCAGAAATCAGCATGTACCAAACAGAGCTATAAATTTTATATAAGTTTTGGTGACATCACCTGTGAAGATGGAGAAGGTATGCATCTACCTATTGAACCAGAGGCTCTTGTAAGGTTGCCAGATTTAGCAAATAAAAATACAGGACACTCAATTAAATCTGAATTTCAGATAAACAATGAATAACTTTTTAGTATACATATGTTCCGTACAGTATTTGGGACACACTAATACTAAAAAAAATTGTTGTTTATGTGAAATTTAACTAGACATCCTCCGTCTTCTCTGGCAATCCTAGGGTCTGGATGATTTGCTTCCAAAACTGATGTCACTTGTATGAGTTGGTTGTTTTCAGCTCATTATTGAAGTACTATAAGAGAGAGATGAACTCATGAAAGGACTGGCTGGTCCACAAGTAGAACTGAGAGGGAATATGAAGAGCATACTATTTGGAAGTTTGGAAAATGAAACTGGTCATTGAAGCAGTTTTGATGGTAAAAGAAAATTAAGCCTGTAGTTAGCGTGCATTTTCTTAAAATGACTGATGAGATTCATACAGCTTCTAGTAAATCCTTTCATTTGTACAAAATGGTACAGGGAAAAGATAAAGGTGTGCAGTTATATGATGGTAACTCATAAGGTAATATTTCTTAGTATTGTTAAGATACATTTAAAAGCAAAAATAAGAGTTTGTCAAATTCTTCTAACCTGAATATTCACATCTGACATTGCTTAAGGCCTAGAAATTGATAATTAATTTCATTTATTAATATCTAAGTATGGTATCGAAGTGTACCTTATACATGAGCATGACGTACAGTCAGCTCTTTTTTTATTGAAGTATAGTTAATTTACAATGTCGTATTAGTTGCTGGTTACAGCAAAGTGATTCAATTATATATATGTAACTGTATATATGTATTATGTATATATTTATAAATATATATATTTAAAATGTAATATATATTTTATATATATAAAACTTGGACCTTGTTTATCTATTTTATATATAGTAGTACATATCTGTTAATCCCAAATTCCCAATTTATCCCTCCTTCCTTTCCCCTTTGGTAACCATAAGTTTGTTTTCTATGTCTGTGAGTCTTTTTCTGTTGTGTAAATAAATTCATTTGTATCAATTTTTTAGATTCCACATGTAAGTGGTATCATATAGTATATGTCTTTCTCTGACTTACTTCACTTAGTATGAGAATCTCTAGGGTCCATTCATGTTGCTGCAAATGGCATTATTTCATTCTTTTTAATGGCTGAGTACTATTCCATAGTATATATGTACCACATCTTCTTTATCCATTTATCTGTGGATGGACATTTAGGTTGCTTCCAGGTCTTGGTTATTTTAAATAGTGCTGCAATGTACAGAGTCAGCTCTTTAATATTAAGGAGAATTCCTCAAATATTTGAAGATTCAGTGTACTAGTCAGGGCTCTGTAGAGATATAGAACCAATAGGATATCTATCTTATCTATCTATCTAGAAAAATAGTTTTTATGAAAGATTGTCTCATGTGCTTATGGAGTGTGAGAGTTCCCATGGTCTGCCATTTGTATACTGGAGGCCAAGGAAAGCTGGTGGTTTAGTTCCAGTCCAACCTGAAGCCTTGAGATCCAGGGGATTCAATGGTGTAAGTTCTAGTCCAAGTCTGAAGGTCCTAGAACCAGAAGCCCTGACGTCCGGAAGGCAAGAGTAGATGAATGTCTCAGCTCAAATTCACCCTTGCTCCACCTTTTTGTTCTAGTCAGTCCCTCAAGGGATTGGAAGATGTCTACCCCCATTGGAGAGGGTGGTCTTTTTTACTAAGTCTACCAACTCAGATGCTAATTTCTTCAGGAAACACCCTCACAGTCACACCTAGAAATAATGTTTTATCAGCTTTCTGGGTGCTCCTTAGCCCAGTCAACTTGACACATGAAACTAACCATCACACTCAGATGTGGCCATAAATTCTGAGGGAAGTTTCTTACAACTTGGATGGACTAAGTGAACAATAATGCTTGCATTAATTAGATCAATTTATTCAGATTTGTGAGAATTTACAACACTGGAGACACTCTGACCATGATTTCTCTCTTTTTTCATGCCAACAGCATTTTGTTCACAATTTGTTTCCTGACTGGAATGACTACCCTTTCTCCAATATCTAGCTATTTTTCTTTTCCAATATCTATCTTTATGTGTAATTCCAGGTAATCCCCCCAGGCCAGCTCTGGCTTGATTTTTCTGCTCATCCCCCCTCTCAGTAATCTTATTGTCTGGTGACTTTTAGCTCATGTTGACTCTGGAATTTGTGAATTATTAAAACAAATTATCCACTTTTGTACTGGCCTTAGATTTTAATTGAACTGCTGCTTTGCTAACTAACTTGTAATTTTTTTTCTCTTGCATCCCAAATTTTACAGTGTATAGGTCAAGGACTAGTTCCCTGCATGTATGCTCTTTGGGAAGAAGTGAAAAGAATATTTTAAAATTATCTTTAAAAATCCATAAAAATATAAAGCACCAATCCCGTATGATTATAAAATTCAACAAAATGGCAGAGCCAAAACAAATTTTGTTACTTTAAGAGATGAATATGTTTTAGTAGTTAAGATACATATAATAATAGTGATAATTACAAGTGTCAATGAAGGTTCATAACAGTAACCATGAAAGCAAACACTAGGTGTGTGTCATCTGACCTTAAGAATGAGAAGTGACAATTTTCCTCAAAGCAGGAAAGTTCAAGGATAACCAGAACTTTTAGTGATTTACTTGGGATGTGGGGAGGGATGTAGGACGCTATATACATGTAGCTCCCCCTCTTCCACCAGGAGACAGGTATTTCTTTGAATTTTAAAAGTTTGTCATTTGAAAAGAGTGGTTTTGAATCAGGTTTTGCAATTTAGTCACTAACTCACTCAGTTATCTTTCATTGATTCATTTATTTATTCCTTATATTAAATAAGTTCCTTTTGTTTAGTCACCCATGGCACTGAGCCCAGAGGAGAGAGACACAATTAGACACAGATCTCACTTCCACAAACACCTGCCCTGGGGATTTAACAGTCCTGTGGGGACATAGCTAAGGAAGCATCTGGTAAAAGCTAGTGTGGTGGGTTGAGGCAGAGAGGAGCTTGGGGTGTCACGGGAAGGCAGGGGCTGCACAGCACCTCATTTCCACCTGGAGTCCATGGTGGGTGGGCTGGGGGCTTCCCTGGATGAGGCAACACATTTATCTGTGTAGCTACCACTATCTGCCCTGCATTCTCTCCTGGATACTAATGGTTAGAGCTTTCATGGGAAGATTGGGGAGTATGAATCCCAACTTGCTACATGGGAACAATTGTCACTAGATGCTCTACAATTTTTATCTGTTACATTATTTCCTGGCCCTTTAACCATATATTCTGGTCACTAAATAGAATGACAAATCTCCACTTTCAAAGAGTTCTACACGATGTAATACAAATCCAAATTTCCAGTTGGTTTGAGCAAAATCCCATGAGAGGAACATGGGCTTATCCTACAATTCCAGCTTTGAGTGATTCCGTCTGAGGCATCATTCTAATAAACGACCCTGAAATTTGTTTCACTCTAACTGCCATCCCTATGGCTATACATTTCTGACAAAGATACTATTCATTGATATGTGAAAATACAGAGAAGAAATTCAGGTTTTAGACAAATGTGTCCATTATGACATATCTCATGTGAACATTGTCCTAGATCTCTGGTGGTTGATGTAGAATAAGCATGCATGGTTGCCTGTAAATCAGGTGCTCAGTTTTGCCATAAACCTACTATCCAAGATGATTACAAATAAAAACCTGAATGCACTAGGCTATCAAAAGATAATACCATGTGCTTAAACTTCCTCTCAATGTTCCTTTCTCCAATCTCATTTCAATTTCTTGTCATCAGTTTTTGCTCTACCTGAAAGGATCGTGAGTGTAAACCATTATGTCTTTTCTTCTCTTTTGAAATAGGCAAGAATTCTAATTAGCAATTGTCCATGATGATAGACTTAACTTTTTTCTTTCCCATTAAAATAAAAAGAATTCAATCTATTTGATGCAGGCAGATGTCCACACACACTTTTTTTTTTAAACTGTTTTACTGTTTTACTTTTATCATTGTGTAATTTTACTAAACATCCTATTTTATATTTGTGCACAACTGTCAGGAAGGTTTAATGAAACTTTGTGAATATTGCTGTCTGCCTTTGAGGATTACAGTGAGTTGTTTTCCGAAACTGGCAAGATGAAAAATCGAATTGTCTGCAGGTTAGGTTAGGTTAATTAAAAGAAACCAAACAAACAGATTTCAAATGGATAAAAGCAAGGATTTGTAAAATCATCCTACAGAGTTAAAATAGTAACCCAGACTTTGCTGCAACTGACTGAAGGAATCAAGGTATTTAAATATGAAGTGTGTCTTTTAGAATAGGGTTTTTCTATGAGAGGTTGCATGGCCACTTGAAGACTTCTTGGTAGGTGTCCTTCTGGGCTGCTCTTAGTGATGATGAAGATGCAGGCTCAAGTGTTGCCAGAATTTGATGCTGTTATGGTGCCTGATCCCACCCTTCAGGTTTTCCCTCTCTCCTCTCTCCACCTGCAATGTGGTGAAGTCTGCATCATGGGACAATGGAGAATGACAGTGTTATTTAATTAATAAACAAATGTAGAACTGTGGCTTAAGCTCCTTAATGAATGAGGGCGTTCTTCATCCCCTCTCCCACATCTAACTTTTGGGAAAGTACCACTTTCTGGTTGGCCATCAGGTAGAATTGGGAGAGGGGGCTAATTGAGATTCACAGGGGTCTCTGGGTTCACTTACCCTGCAGAGAGAGTAAGCGACCTGGATGTATACCTTTAATGCTCAGTGATACTCCCATTAGAAATTGTGCCTCAATAAATTTTGGAATCAAATTTAGATAATTTGAATTATAGATAATATATTAAGGTAAGAGTGCAAGTATATGACTATATGTCATCAAATAATATTATCTATGTGGGTGCATAAAATAGACATAAGCATAATCTAGCATGCATAACTTTTGTACATATAGAAAAAATTCTGATGTGTAAGAATAAAATCTAAACTGTCATGATTTGTTTCCTAAAGGCAGGCAGTATGTTGTAGGAAACCCTCTTTCTGCTTTATACTCCCACTGTATTAGATTGCTTTAAAATTTCTACCTATGAAATTAAGAAAAGATAAATAACAGATTATAACACAGACCTATAATTCAAAAAATGCCTTAAATATGTTAAAATATTTAAAATACTCTTTCAATTAGGTATGTCTATGCCCTTGATGGTGGTGATAGTTTCACAAGTTTATACTTGTCCCCAAATTCATTGAATTGTATACAGTGAATGCGTACAGCTTTTTACATGTCAATCATACCTCAATAAACTGGTTTTAAGAATACCCTCATTCTCTTGTATCCTATGATGATGTTATATAAATGTTTATTACATATGTTAATTAATTTGTTCATTAAAGAACTTTTGTCCCCCAAGATCTTGATAACGTAGAGACATAGACTATAAGGGTTTTGAAATATGTCTTCACACCATGGCAAATTGTTCTACACCTGGGAAATGGACCATAAAGTTGAGATATAGTTTAATTTCACATTTTCAACTAATCTCTGTTTTCTAAAGACAACGTGGCAGGGCTTCCCTGGTGGCACAGTGGTTAAGAATCCGCCTGCCAATGCAGGGGACACGGGTTTGAGCCCTGGTCCAGGAAGATCCCACATGCCGCGGAGCAACTACGCTCGTGAGCCACAGCTACTGAGCCCACGTGCCACAACTACTGAAGCCTGTGCACCTAGAGCCCGTGCTCTGCAACAAGAGAAGCCACTGAAATGAGAAGCCCACGCACCACAACAAAGAGTAGCTCCCGCTCGCCGCAACTAGAGAGAGCCACACGCAGCAACGAAGACCCAACGCAGCCAAAAATAAATTAATTAATTTTTTAAAAACATAAAAAAAATAAAGACAATGTGGCAGTGAAAATTCATTAATACAAAACTCAGATTAAAGAAAATATGTAGGACTTTACATGGCTAATTTCCAGGGTGAATATATAGGAATTAATTTAAAATAAAGTGCTCTAGGACTTTATCACATTTTAGTAATATATTAATATCACAATATTTCAACTCAATCATTGTAATCATTATTTATGAAATCTGCCTTATTCTCTGAGCTGTGTGGCTCCATGAACTGCAGTGAAGATTGTACAAGAAGACGTTGTCTATTTACTGCATGACCATGTTACTAGAAAATTGATTTCACAGCATTCAGAACAGTTAGGACCTTCCCAACAATTTGAAGATATGTCAAAACAAAAATAAATGTAAAAAGTGATAGTATGGTGTATCATAAGACAGTCTGGACTTGGAATTTTTTTCAAGTGGGATTTACTTATGCTGTGACTTCTGTGAGTTACCAGAGTTCTTTGAACTTCACTCCTGCCCTAAACTCCTTGTATGAGTCAGACAAACCTGTGGAAATGGAGTTTAGGCACACATTAAATTCTCAAGTGTGAATCAAAAGTGCCGTTTGTCATTTTATTACTAGTTACTTTTAAAATTTGTCATGAGATTCTTCAATGGTTTTCTTTTCTAAAAATTAATATTTTAACAATATGTTAAAAACTATACCCAAAATATAAAATGACTTTTTGTGTGTTTTGTTGCTCCAACAAGGCCATCTTAATCATAAATAAAAATCCAATATTCCTTCCCTCCCTCCCTCCCTCCCTTCCTTCTTTTCTTCCTATATGTTTCTGAAATATTTCCTTCTTCCTACATTTCTGAAACCCTGTATTTTCCTAAGGCTCTGACACTGACACAAATGAATATATATATATTTTTTTACTTTGCATGGGGATTTCATTTTTGTGATAGCTGGAGAAGGTGATATTTTTTCTTTCAATTGTGAACAGGTTGCTGAGCTGTTCTGTGATAAATGGCTTTAAGTGCAGCAATTAAACCTTGAAATCGCCTGCTGCATTTTGCCCTTTCTGACCCGGCAACCCCCGTTGGGTGCATAATGTCCTCTGCCAGCGGGGTGAGTACCTATTTCAATCTGTCAATTATTTATTATTCTTCAGTTTGCCTGTGCAGTAATTGCCCTAATGTAGCTGGTTTTAATGGCAGCACATTTAAATTTTATGAAACACACTAAAAAGGGTAAAAAGGGATATGAAGAAAATTATTATATAAAGTTGAACACAGTGAAAGAAACATTAGTGGGAAATTTGAATAAAATTTTAAATTTCTTTCAACTTCCTTGAAAAGATAATCTTTTATATAAAATTACATACGGGGAAAAGCTTATATTTAAAGTCAAACAAATGTTAATTTAAGAATTTCATACCCTCATTAGAGATACTATATCAATGTAGAGCTGCTCTATTAAACACAATATTATATGAAATACTCAAAAATAACCAAAATGAAAACAAAAGAAATCAAGGGAATTAAAAACAAAAAGAGTGTTTGTGATCATGTTATCACTCAGGAGACAAAATGGAATATTATGCCGAAGCTAGAAAAGATAAAACTTTTAAGAGTTTTACCAAGAAAAATAAAAAATTGTTAGAAATCACTCTTCCCAATCAAACATCTTTTTTTTTTTTAAAGAAAATGTTGGGGGTAGGAGTTTATTAATTTTATTTATTTATTTTTGCTGTGTTGGGTCTTCGTTTCTGTGCGAGGGCTTTCTCCAGTTGTGGCAAGCGGGGGCCACTCTTCATCATGGTGCGCGGGCCTCTCACCATCGCGGCCTCTCTTGTTGCAGAGCACAGGCTCCAGAGGCACAGGCTCAGTAGTTGTGGCTCACGGGCGCAGTCGCTCCATGGCATGTGGGATCCTCCCAGACCAGGGCTCGAACCCGTGTCCCCTGCATTAGCAGGCAGATTCTCAACCACTGCGCCACCAGGGAAGCCCCAAACATCTTAATGTTAGAGTTGAATGCTATTTATTTAAGTTGAATAGTACTGAAATCTCTCTAGTAAGTATTTAAATACTAATTGTGATTTTAAAGAAATATTGACTAATTTAATAAACGTTAATCACATCTATCAGGATGGGAAGTAAGACCCATAAGTCAAAGGATGTGGGCAGCAAATCGATTTCTCAACATATTTTGAGAGTTTTCATTTTTCACTCTTGCACTTTACTGGCATTCGTTCATTGTATTTGTAGACCATCTGGCAACTAACAAGTTTTTTCTTGTTTATTTACAGACAAGTTTGGATTCAGTCATGTTTATTTTATTAACTTAATGAACCACAAATTCCATTTATCTAATGAATCCTTTGTCCTTTTTTTCCTATTTTATCTATCATTTTCCAATGGTATTGTCAGGGGATATAATAAATATTCGTCATTCTCAGATTTTAGGAACATCAGAGAAGTGTTAAGATAAAGATTACTGAATTCATGAGTTTACCATGACACAGATGTTTTGCTAATTATAAATCTTCACTTAAGAAAAACATTTTAACACAGTTTTAATTATAAGCATAATTTGAAAAGTCTGTCAATTTTCAGTAACTATTAAGTTTTAGGAACCTGGCTTGAGAAATAAGAAGTAGCTAAATCCATGAAAGTCTGCTCTGGGCTGGAAATCATTTCAGGATCTATGTGCCACTCGTTCACTCTGCTCTGCTTCCTAAAATTAATATTGAAATATGGTGATCAGTAGTAGATTTATTTTAATTGCATAGATCATGATTTTAGTGAAAATAACTAAAATATATTGGATTGAGCCAAGGAAAATCTCAGAAAAGGAGATATTCCTTAGTATAACAGTGTAGTAATATTCAATTTAAATTATAATAACTGAGAGGGATTCATATAGAATTCTAATTTAAAATTAGAAAATTCTGACCCAAATATAATGGGAAAACTGTGTGAACTCTTACCCTACCTTCTCCAAAAGACTTATTCTCACCAGTTATTTTTTAAACCACAACTTCCAAAAGACTAGAGTGTGATAGTTTTCTAAGCTTTTCAAGTAAATTCTCATGTGTTTACAGGTAATGATGAAAGTAAATCTTTCTAATCAATTTTGTGGAACTTGTTCTACATAAATAAATGTTTTTCAAAATAATGTAGATTTCCTGTAATATCTAATTTGAAGAAATTCTTCAAAACCCAATATACACATTAAGTAAAGTGAGTACTGTTGGTTCATTGGGTAATTCTGAGGCTTAGATACAGACAGGATCATCATATGTGAAGATTTCTATCTGGCTCTTTTGACACTGCTTTGATAATTATCCTCACAAGATTCTTTAAGTTCTTCAGATGTTTCTGAAAGGTTATATGAATGAAAGTGTGCAAAACACTAATGGCTACAGTTTGCCCAAGGAATTGAAGTCAGCTAAAGAAATCAGGGCAAAGGGTCCAATTTAAAGCATGCATTCAGGCTTTGAAAACAATGGTTAAAATATAAGATTACAAAAAGGATTCATGGGAGTGACCTGAGAACAGTATTTTGTCAATGTTGACGATGATCATAATAATAGTTTGGCATTTACTGGGCACCTGTTCTACTCCAAGCACTATGACTCATGACTTATAAACATTATCTCATTGAATTCTTACTAACTTTTCATAAGTGAAGTTGATTTCCACACTGAAGCCCAGAGGGCATGCAACGCTTGCTGGATAATTGCCAAGTCAGTTGCCAACTGTAGGATTCCCTGACTTTACAGCCCTTGGTTTCCACCCTGGGATTTAATTGCATTTGCCATTTACATTCAAACAGGTCAGCTGGGCTGAATGTTTTCACAAATGACTAATGTGAAAGTCAAAGTTAGTGGATCCACAGATTTGGCACTGGACTGATCCAAAATTATTTTTCTGATTATTGTCAATGGAAAAAAATTTCTCGTTTTCACTCTTCCCTTTATCACTAGATCAGATTAAGAGAACACACGTTTTTTTTTTTTTCCCAAAGTAAATCCACTCCAAATTTAACTGTAGTGATTTCTATTAAAAACATACAAAACACAAAACTAATAACAAAATCTTTAACCCCACTCAGACGTCCACTAATAGAAAAACTGGTTAAATAAAAATATGGTTCAGCCACAAAATAAAGTACCACGCTATCATAAAATATATATAAGGAATAACATTTATGTAATACTGTGGAATGATTTCCAGGTTGAATGATAAAAGTATGTATCGTCTGCTACTGTTTGCTTAAGAAAAGGGACACATACATGTATATACAGACATACACAAGTGCACACATATACATATATACGTAAATACACATACAGTACACACACAGCACATACACACCCACATGCACAAATATCTATGTATATTTTATATATATACATATATAGAGAGATACACATATTTCTTAATGTTAGAAAAAATAAAGTATAAATTGTAAAATTTAAGAGAATGATTACCAGTAGGAAGGATATAGGATAGAAGAGACAGGGATAAAACTGAACCTTCTTTTGCAGAATGAATTTTGAGAACAAGTGAATATTTAAACAATTATGAAACACAATGTAAAGAAGGGAATCCACAATTGAAAGCAAAATGAAAGTGAAATGCGGGGCCTGTGTATTGAGTTTGTGGCATAATCATGCAGGAGAAGCTCTTCTAAATGTCTTTAAAACAGTAATTTGACATGATTTGGAGGGGTGATATTGTGAGAAGAAAAATTAGAGACACCTAGCATAGACAACCCTTTTGAGGTATTTTGGTAGATAGATAAATGGGAGAGTGGCTAACACAAGCTGTGGAGTCAAGGGAGAATATATACTGATGCATATACACACACACAACCAGAGAGGCACATATGTCCATGTACATACTGGAGTATAAGTGGAACGTGCTGTTCAAACCCATGTTATTCAAGGGTCATCTGTATTTCGTTTGGATGATAATAAGAATATGAATTTATGCTGATGATTAGCTCATGAACAGCAATTTAATTTCTAGCTTTTTTTTTCTTTCAGCTGTAAAGTGGGATAAAATCTTGCTCACGAGTTTGTAATCCTGATTGAATTCCATAAGGTGACGTCTACTGGGTGCCCAGGAGGCTGTCTTGCTCACAGCAGTCCTCTGTACATAGAAGTCCTCCTTCCATCGCTTGCTTCTTAGATCAGTAAGTCAGTGCACAATGGCTGCCTATCTATCCGGGGTGTAAGTCAGCATGTGAGAAGCACTGGGATACGCCAACACAAATCACTTTGGATCCGCTAGGTCCTGAGGAAGGTCGTGGTCTTCTTGGGAGCACATGGCTGTTAAAGTTAATTGATTATGCGATCCATATGGCGGCTCTTCTAGGATTTCCATTCCAGGAAAAGATCATCTTTCCATGTCAACTCATGGGCTTTAGAGTTTATTTATACTGCTACCGTACAGAGATATTTGATTACTGTATGTCATTTAATTCTACAAAAACTATACAAGGAATAACTGTATCCATTATGGAGTTGGGCAAATAACTTTTAGCTGCTAAATGTTTCAATTAAAATCCAGTCTTATGATTCTGTTCACCTTCCCTGGGTCTGTGTTTCTCCCCATGGGGCTGACTTGTCCAGGAATGTGAAGTTCATTGGGCTGAGTGGACGCTGGGGCTTGTTTCTCTTCCCCAGGAGTCCAAGGGCTGTGTCCGTACTGTGCAAGGCTAGACGTTTGCCAGCTGTGAGAATAACATGATCTAATATATTTCCCAGGACACTAAACCCAAAATTCAGTGTTCAACTACATAATTCAATGTATTAGGTGTCTTATATTGTTCTTTCTTATTCTTTCTTTTAAATTGATATTTATTATTTTAAACCTTTTTTGCTGTTTTCTACTGCATTTAATTTCACAAAAATATCAAATAAATAAGAACTGAGAGGGTATACATCTCAAAAATAAACCCAAGATATTTCTTTTCATGTCTTTTATGTGTCCTTTAGAAATGGGAAGAAATTATAAGATAGAAATGCTTATATTTGAGGAACTATAGCAATATAAAATCTTTGTATATATTATATATATATATATATATATATATATATATATATACGTGTATGCATATATATTCTTTAGTGATGCCCTTTTCCATCTTTTCTATGGATGAGTGTTTATACTGCCAAGTTCATTAATGAGAATTTAAATTTAAACTCATTTTAACTACTGAAGTAGGGAATATTGGTTAACAACATAGTACTAATAAAAATATTGTTACTGTGAATTTATGCTACTTAATTGTAATGCATTCTTGTCTTATAATTACCTAGGTGTAATAGAGCAAATGCATTAGTATATAGTGCCCAGGCCAGGCTGTAACCCTAGGAACACCTGGAGTGCACATGATGGAACATCTGAGGGGTCATCTGGGCTGGCACGGGGGGAGAGCTGCCATGGAACTCAGCCCTAGCACAGCCTTGGGTGGGACTCAGCCAGGCCAAGGCCAAAGACAGATGCTCCCTGCAGATGGACCAGCCGTCTGAGGGGCTGGGGGACTTCAGAGTGCAAATGTCAATCCAGATCTGAGTTAAACACATTTTAGATGTAACTGAATATTTATCCCCACACAAGAATGTTTAAGTCAGAGTGCCTGGAAAAGTTAGTGGATCAGTCTTAGTTTATTATTCAATAAAATTTTGTTTTCCCACTGTGGGGTGGAACTAGGACCTTGTCAGAGGACAGTATGTGCTGTTATAACAATAGACTGAACTTCATGCTTAACATATATGACTTGAGTCTCTTAAGTCATGTCTGGGACACGTATAACACAGTAAGAAGGCATGCATGTAAACACACATCTTGCTCTTCTTGTTTTGTTTTTAATCTTTTATCCAGATGTTATGTGCTTTTCATATGGGAGCATCCCATTCTTTGCAAAATTCTCATTCTCATTTCTACCACACCACACTCCCTTACTATGCTGAGTGTCACAGATGACCCTGGGGCCACACCACTGATATTTCCTAGTGTGGTGGTCTCAGCAACTTCTCAGAAATCAAATTTAAAAGCAGACAGCATAGTTTAATTCACACTTAATATCCCCTCGTATTGTTTGTTTTCGAGTTGATTAGTTGTCCTTCAACATTTTAGGATCCTTGTGTTCTGTATGTTCTAGGAAATTTGGCTGATTGCAAATAAATTTTTCTAGGTGTGTGACAGATGTCAAAATCTCAGCACAGGACATGATGTAATAACACACAAATTTGCCATTTTTGAGATACCCCAGAGTCTCCTCAGCTCAATCCATTTCCATTCAAGACTTTCCATGCCTGAGTACAAAGACAATACTAGAATATCTGATTTCAACAAACATAACTTGTATCTGATGGCTCTTAAAAGCTTACCAGTAGCAACATCATCTCTGCAGTAGGGGACAATGGAATTGCCATGGTCTTTATTTTGGGATTTCTTTGCATTCTCTTATTTCTATAAAGGTAATGTCAGTGGTACTCATTTTTTAAAGAAGACATACTAAAGTGGTGCCCGAATTTTGATGCTGACATTTTGTCATCCTTCCAAGAGATAAAGGAACACCTCCAACCTCAAATTCCACAGCGTGGAGAAGCCTAAAGCCTTCACAATTTCCTGACTCCCAGGCATCTCCTGGGAGTCATGGCCCCATGGTTTGGGGTTCTGCTCTTGCACCTTTGTGATCTCTAGGCTGCTCCACAGTGACTCAGACATGAGCCTCTATGCTTCTCCAGATGGACCACCAAGAGCCTCCTCAGCCAGGTGGAGCACGATATGGCTCTTTGGGGAGTCTGGAGGGGAGAAGTTACAACAAGCTCCACAGCGGCCCCACCTGACATTTCTGTGCTGTCTGCTCTCATCCTGACCACCAACCGGTGGGGCTGCTTTTTATCCTTCCTCTCCTATGACAATTGTTAAATAAATGCAAGAATGGATAAGTCTATTATGGGTATTCATGAGGAAGCATGCATGTTGAAACGTTATCCTAACCTGTATACATTTAAAACATGAGATACAGTCAGCTCTATTTGGGAAAAAGTGGAAAAGATAGACTTTTTGGAAAAATTCATTCAACCCTAAGTGTTATTTGCTATGATTGCATTATCTAAGGCTGACTTCACTGTTGAACCTACAAACTCTTGTGCCGATACAAAGTCAAGAGGTCTTCTATTCAGGCCCTTGTCATGCCTTCCATGTTCACTTAAGCCTTTTTATACAACAAACAAAATGTCATGCATTTGAAAAATCTGTCACTAAAACAGACTGTCCAACTGTGGCTTTACTGCTTTTTATATCACTCCAGAGAAGTTTAAAGAAAGACATAGAGAGAAAGAAAAAAAAGCTCACATATATAGTTGTCTCAATAAAACAGTATTTTTCTAAATATAGACCTTTTGAGGAATATAAAATTCATATAAAATGTTTACTAAAATATGTATAATCTACCTTAAATACTATATGCTGTATATATTTTTTGGCTTTTACATGGTCCTCTAGATACATTTTCTCTTCTAGCAAATGTAATAAAGTGGAAGATTCTGTGTGATTCCTGTATGTGAGCAACATATTACTGTTGACCCAATTTCCCAATTTAGAAAACTTCTTTGGATTCTGTACTTTTTTCATCCTAGAAATCTGAGGGGAAGTACAAGTTTGAATATGAATTAACAGAAAGAAAAGCATATATCTACACTTGATTTACTTGTTGGTTTTTCTGTAACCTGCTTGTTCATACCAATGTCTAAGAAACTGTAAAGCTAGCACAAAGCAAAATTCTCTTAAGGAATAGGGAGTTGCAAATGGGTATAAAAAACATATGTTTCATATATTATGAAAAGTTTTTTTTTTTCTGTGGGCCCAGGCTAGAGAATGACACGATGATTTCAGTAGAGACGTGTAGAAGCCAGGAATGGAGAAGGGATGCCCCTGCCCAGCCTGGGACATGCGGGCATGTGGAGGTGTGCACAGGGTGGTCTGTGCTGACTATTGCCCAGTGAGGGGGGGATAAAGAGGGGATGAAGTTGAAGGTGAGTTCCATTTTGGAAGTCATTGAATTCTGAGTTTAGGAATTTGAAATTAACCTGATGATCTGTGGGAAAATAATTAAATATTTGGAGTGGGAAAGTGATATCATCAAAGGAATGCCCCAGAAAAGCTAGGTGGAGTCTGTGGTGTATGTTAAAGCAGGAGAGAAAGTGCAGCAGAGGGAAGGCATGGGGAGGTATTGCAGTAGTTAGTCTAAGCAATGGTCTCCAAATTGGGGTGCATGCACGAATCCATCCAGACGGGGTACATTTTTCCAATGTATGTGCACATTTATTTTCAAATCATCCATTTTAATGTCATCCTTTGTACTTGTTTCATAATGTACACAACATAACAGCAGTTGTGTATAATTTTTCGGTAAATCAATGTAGATGCCTTGTGAGGGGTTGCCAATAACTGTTTACTGGTGGAGATTATGGTTTGAAGGTGCAGATAGTCTAGTGGGAGAGACAATGGAGAGGAAGGGGTAGATGCAAGAAACCTTCTCAAGGTGGAGTGAGCAACTATTCTAATGATAAATTTTTTTGTTTGCTTGTTTTTTGAGTTTTCTTTCTTTTTTTTTACATCTTTATTGGAGTATAATTGCTTTACAATGGTGTGTTAGTTTCTGCTTCTAACGATAATTTTGACAGCTGAGGCGTGGAATGAGATGAATGAAATGAAGTTCAGAATTAATAGCTTCTTAATGGCAGGTGGTCAATATGCCTTGATCAAGAGATCAGATCCTTCTTCTATTTTCCTCTTTTACAAAGTGTAACAAAGAGACCAGAGGATGAGATTACAAATGGGCCCACTTTATTTGCACAAGGTAATCAAGGACACATTAATTAGCTTCATCTAACATCTGAAGCTGAACTTAAGTTTTTGTTTTCACATCCCCAAAGTAAGTCAGATGTATTAAACTCTAGGAAAATTTAATTAGGCTGAACTTGGTCTTTATAGGACAACAAATACCAGTGGTAATTAAAAGACAGCCAATTCTTCACTTTCTTAAAGTATTTTGACTTTTGTTTTTTTCATGCAGTGAACTTCCCTACTGCATTAAAAGATGATTCAATTTGAAATATTGTAATTTGCATAAAATTCTTCACAGGCAAACTCCAAGAGATCCTTCACTATTGAGTCTCAAGGTATGAATAAATTTAGGATTCTACTTTAACTACCAGAGGATACTAAAAATTATGCTCACTATAGAGATCAGTCGAATCTACATTTTTCTCTTCTAAGGTATGACAGACATATATTACAAAAGATGGCATAAAAAAGAAAAGCTAACATAGCTATAATATTTAAATTATCTGTTGAAAGAACCAAGTGAACACCATTGGTATCAGAAAATAAAGTGCATGAATTCTAGAAACAACAGAGAATGTTTTTGACAATAGGAGAAAAAGCCTGTGCATACACAAAGCCCGCTACACTGTTTTTTTCACTGAACATCAGAACAAGACTTAAGAAATCTGCCTTGCTTCCTAATTTCTCCACATCCGAGAATGGTTCCATCTGAAATGTGAAATGTTATAACAAAATTAACACAATGGCCTTAAATATTTACTTATCAGCAACCTCATACTTCTCAGCTCATACAATTAAGAGCTTTCTTCATCTGCACCTGAGAATACTAAGTTGGGCTCAGTTGCATGGTTTTAGCACTGACAACAGCTCAGTTATTGGAAGCCTCCACATGACCTCTTTGCATGGAGGCATCAGTTACCTACACCTAACACTCAAAGTCCATCTATAAAATGCTCATAGGAATAATCCTCCAGAGCTAGTCAGAGGATTTTCCAATTAGGTGTATTTTATTTTTAATATTTATTTTTTTTATTGGAGTAAAATTGCTTTGCAACGTTGTGTGAGTTTCTGTTGTACAATGAAATGAATCAGCTATATGTATACCTATATCCCCTCCCTCTTGGACCTCCCTTCCCACCCCACCCACCCATCCCACCCATCTAGGTTGTCACAGAGCACTGAGCTGAGCTCTCTGTGCTATACATCAGGTTCCCACTAGCTATCTATTTCACATGTGGTACTGTATTTATGTCAAACCTAATCTCCTAATTCATCCCACCCTCCTTTCCCCCAGTGTCCACATGTCTGTTCTCTATGTCTACGTTTCTATTCCTCCCCTACAAATAGGTTCATCTGTACTATTTTTCTAGATTCCACATATATGCTTTAATATACAATATTTGTTTTTCTCTTTCTGGCTTACTTCACTCTGTATGACAGACTCTAGGTCCATCTACATCTCTACAAATGACCCAAATTCATTCCTTTTTAAGGCTGAGTAATATTGCAATGTATATTTGTACCACGTCTTCTTTATCCATTCATCTATTGTTGGACATTTAGGTTGTTTCCATGTCTTGGCTATTGTAAATAGTGCTGCAATGAACACTGGGGTACATGTGTCCTTTTGAATTATGGTTTTCTCAGGGTATATGCCCAGTAGTGAGATTGCTGGGTCATATGGTAGTTCTATTTTTAGTTTTTTAAGTAACCTCCATAGTGTTCTTCATAGTGGCTCTATCAATTTACATTCCCACCAACAGTACAGGAGGATTCCCTTTTCTCCACACCCTCTCCAGCCTTTATTGTTTGTAGATTTTTTGATGGTGGCCATTTTTATCAGTGTGAGGTGATACCTCACTGTAGTTTTGATTTGAATTTCTTTAATAATTAGTGACGTTGAGCATCTTTTCATGTGCCTCTTGGCCATCTGTATGTCTTCTTTAGTGAAATGTCTATTTATGTCTTCTGCTCATTTTTTAATTGGGTTTTTGTTTGTTTGTTTGTTATTGAACTCCATAATGAAACTTAAAAACTTTTGCACAGCAAAGGAAACCATAAACAAGATGAAAAGACAACCCTCAGAATGAGAGAAAATGGGACAAAAGATTAATCTCCAAAATATACAAGCAGCTCCAATGAGGTTTTAAAAGTCACTGTTACTCAAAAGGCCCTGGAGTCCACCTCCTCTATTTTTCTTATTACAGTGTCAAAGAAGAGTTGCAATGTCATAAAATTGTAGAATAACCCTTTCTCCAGGTTTTTAAACATCTATTACAAAGGCCCTAATCAAGTGTCATAGCAAAGAAAAAGGAAAAAAATCAGAACATGTTCATCCTTAATTTTGTCCAAGAATTATGCCTTTAACAACAATATTTATACCTGTTTTCTACCTGATGTCTTTGACCTTCTTTGAGAAAACTGGGGTCAAACCTGGGGTTAGTCTACTTTTAAGGCTCAGTGGAAAGGGAAGAGTAAAAACAGAGAAGGAGAACCTCAATGTAACAAAAATTTCCTCCCCATTGGAGTCTCCTTACTGAGTTCTCATATGGACATGTCCTGACTCCCAGGAAATGCAGCTAGGAAGGGAAATAGATGACATTTCTATCCCCTCAGGCTTTCTTATCCTTAGAACAGGCAGCAAGAGACATTTTCTTCTTTTTTGCTTTGAGACACAATATCCTCACCACTGGTAAACAAACATAATCTTGTTAACAGTCCCTTTTTATTCCAGGACACAAATAATACAGTATGTAAAGGAAGACTAGCTGCATCCATTCCAATGTTGCCATTCCTGGGAAGTTGAGTGGAAGGCAGTCTCCCGTGTAGAAACATGAGAAAACGGGAATACACTTCCCCCTCATTAATTACATTGCAAAGTGTATAGAATGGTGCATTGAAGAAAATAATATATCATGATTAACTGGGATACGTTTCAGGAATGTGAGAGTAGGTCAACATGATGCAATCTATTGATATAGTCCATCATATTCATAGAGCTAAAGGAAAGCAATCCTATGATCATCTCCATAGTTTCAGAAAATGTATGTTTGATGATTTTTGAATTTTAGTACACATTTATTTATATATTTTTATATTTTATTGAAGTATAGTTGATTTACGATGTTGAATACATATTTACATTGAAACACTCAATAAAATGGTGATAAACTTACACAGAAGAAAGTACTTAAAGGCTTAGGATTTAGAACAAAACAGGTAAAACCATATATATTTGTAGGTAATCTGATTTTACATTTTAAAAATTCACAAGAATCAATGGAAGTTACTACACATAATAAGAGAATTTAGTAAAATAGCAGGCTATATAATCAGTAATCAGTAACTACCTATGAAGCAAATAGAAAATAGAACAGACCCATTTATAATAACACAAATTAATATAATCATAAGAAGGTAAAATAGCTAGGCATAAAATTAAATTTTTTTAACATCTTTATTGGAGTATAATTGCTTTATAATGGTGTGTTAGTTTCTGCTTTATAAAAAAGTGAATCAGCTATACATATACATATGTTCCCATATCTCTTCCCTCTTGTGTCTCCCTCCCTCCCACCCTCCCTATCCCACCCCTCTAGGTGGTCACAAACCACCACCGAGCTGATCTCCCTGTGCTATGAGGCTGCTTCCCACTAGCTATCGGTTTTACATTTGGTAGTGTAAAATCTCTTGAAGGACGTGAAGGAGACAAACACAAGTGAAGACATTCCACGTCTAGTTTCCCACTGGCCCACTTCTCATATACCTCTGTCCACTAGGTCTTGGCACAGCTCCCTTGAGAACACATTAAGTGCTCCATAAATCTTGTTGAATGAACAGATGACTGGATATTCATGTGTAAATATTTCAGCACTGAATTATTTGGAAAATGTCAAATGATTAAAGCTTCATACACCATAAAAATGCCAGTGTCACAGTGTTTTCCTTGAGACACAGAATTGTTCTTTCAAATCATATATTCATATATATCCTTACTGGAAAAAGAAGATGATGGAATTTTAAAAATTATATATATTTTTCATAATTAGGTCTTCATTATGCCTATTGCACAATAACTTTTCCCCTTATCTAATGGTTTTACTTCAAATTTCCTTTAAATAGTGATTAACTCTAGTAAGTTAAAATATTTCTCAACTGAATAATAAAATTAAACATGGTTTACACCCAACTTTCTGGTTCTGTGATAGAGTGAAGTGCACTCTCTGAGATATATGGAATTCTAAGATACTGAGATCAAATTTTTCAAGTTGCCCTGATGAAAACTTTACAGGGGAATTATGATCTGACCAAGATTCATTGTCCTGGAATGTCAAGCTTCTTTAGTGGTTATTTAAAAAGGTAATTAAGGTAAAATGAGGTCATAAGGATGGGGCCCTGATTTGATAGGACTGGTGCTCTTAAAAGAGTAGCCACCAGTGATCTCTCTCTTCACGCATGCACTGTGAGAAAGCTCGTGAGAACACAACGGGAAGTCAGTTGTCTGCAAACCAAGCCTACCAGCTTCTTAAACCCATCCTGTTGACACCCTTATTTTGGATTTCCAGCCTCCAGAAATGTGAGACAATAAATGTGTGCTAGTTAAGCTACCCAGCCTGTGGTATCTTGTTATGGCAGGCTAAGCAGAATAATGCAGATTTTGTCTTCCATATTACCAGAAATTTCTTCTTATTAAAAATTAATTTTGACTTTTTTTACCATTTCACAAACATTTCTTGTTCAAAGTGTTAGAGATACAAAGCAGAATGGGCTCTCTGACCTTAAAGAGTGTATAACCTAGACAAGATGACAAATGCAGGGCTCTTAAGCTTCCAGCCCTTCCCTTACCCTAACTACCAATTTTAAGGTCGGATCTTAACAAACGGCACCGCGAAACAGAGGAAAGCTTCGAGTGAGCTTTATTAGGGAGCACTCCCGGGCGAGGTTCACTGGTCCGAGAGAAAAGGGCCAGAGAAGTCGCGCCCAGTCCTAGGCGTGGGAGATTTTATTGAGGTGTAAGGGAAGGGTGGTTTGCAGTTGTGGGGGGGGTTTGCTATACAGGGTAATTCCTTATTTGGTGAGGATACAGCAGGGCCAGGTGTTGGTTGGTCTGTTGTGGGGCATAAGCCCATTTTCCCTTCCCGTCAGCACCATTGTTTTCTGCACAGGAAGTTAGAGTCTCTTGTTGATTCCCAGAACAGGTGAGGTCGTTATGTCCCAATGCCTCTCCTTCCACATACTGGTCGATGTTTTCTTTTACCCCCTGGGCCTCCTTTCACCCGGGCCAATGGACCTTACACCAATTGATAACAGAAGTATCTCCCAATTGAACATCAGAATCCTACTGAACATAGAATAAGTAACAAATGGTCAAATTAAGAATGCTCCAGGAGAAATGTATTGGTTAGCCTTAGTCCAGTGCTATTGATCTTGGGTGGCCTCAGCCTGCAGCGGCTTGAAGCAGGACTTCGGTTCCCGGCCTGATATTGAAGTCAGGTTGTTAGACCAGTGGCCAGTGACAAGGTCCTGGCCCATCAGATTTGCAGAAAAGAATTCCCACAAAGATGGAAAGTAGCAAAACAAATAAAGTGTTTATTAGAAGGAAAAAGATTACCTGTAGATAAATACACGGGCGGGCTCAGAGAGAGAGTCGTGCCCTTGCAATAGTTTGAATCATTTATATGGGGCATTTCTTCCAGGTTTCCTTGGGCCAATCATCTTACTTTGCCTGGTTCCAGGTCTGCATTTGGTGTACCTTAGGGCTTCGCATGTGTTCATGTGGATCTCTTAGCCAAGGTGGATTCCAGTGAATAGGCCTATAGGTAGGTTGACATTCCAGTGAATAGGCCTATAGGTAGGTTGACATCACCAGTGAATAGGCCTATAGGTAGGTTGACATCACAAAAGAGAGGTGGTACACCCTCCCTTTTGACATTCAAGGAGGCTTTTCTGCACATGCATAGTCAGGAAGGTCTCCTGGACTTTGAGAATGATGAATATGTGGTCTCTATCTTTAATCTGGGCAGGGTTCAGCCTCTCCTATCTTCATCTTGGAGTAACTGTCCATAGGGAACAACTCCAGCTGTTCAGCCTGGGACCCATCTGTCTCTTGCCTCACTATAAGGAGAGAGGCCTGGAAAGTAAGGAGGCTTGCTAGCACTAACCACACACCTAAACCTAAAGAAAACACTCTAAAGAAAAAAAATTGCAAAAATCTTGAAAAAAAGTCTGCATGTGCACTTGTGTGCACAGAATAATAAAGAAGTTAGGTAGGTCTTAAGAATAGTATTCTAGCTTTTGTATATTTGTGGTGACCACATCAACTCTAAAACATCGACAGCCATCAGATTTTACTCTGTTTTCAAATTGTAGAATTGCTTCAGACGCTTACTTTATGAACTCATTGATTTCACAGTTATTCAATATTTACCTACATTTAACTCAATGGGGAAAATTCAGTTGTGGCCAGATAACATGCATTAAATTTAGTTTTCACCACTTACTCACCCCTTATACTCTCTTCCCAGAAAGTTGCTGAAAATCCAAGGGAACATAGAACTTTGAGTTATGTGCTTATTTAACCAAATTCAGAATGTTTATATTTCCTTCACTAAGTACTCTATTTCTAGGAGACTAAAGATGGCCTCTTTATCCTTTCTGCTGACTTTTTCGAAAATGGTAATTTCTGACATTTTTCAATGAAAACATATATGTTACTTTATGAAATATGAATAAGATCAATTAAACACAATGAAAAATGCAGAGACTATTTACACCTTTTTTTAAAAATTACTATCAATGCTAACATACTGTAGATCTAACTGAATCCAACAATGGATCAAAATTACCATATATTTCTTGGCTCTTGATTTAAACAATGAAAAGTAGTATAGAAACATTACCCTAAATACTTTGTCTGGACAACTATGAGTTATTTTCCTTTTTTAATTTGTCTGTTATATACGTATTTAGTTTGTTCCACTTAAAGTAGTCAATAAAAAGGCTATATTCCTTTCTGGAAAAAAAAAATGCTATCGTAAACAACTCCACAGGATTGGCTAGGATAGTTTCATATCAAAAAATAAATTAAAAAACCTTGTCTACTTGTATTGTTTGACTACTTCTATTGTATCTCACAGCTTTATCTTTTTACATTTTCGATTTATGTGGGCAATTACTGACTTATGTTTACTTCTTTATTATTAATGAAGAAAATAAAATTAAAAAATTATCTCTGCTACATAAACAAAGGATGACAATAAAGGATCAATAAAAAACAAATAATAGGCAAAAGAAAACAAATCTAGCAATGTTAATATCAGACAGGCCCTAATTTAAGATCTAAAAGAAAAAGCGTAATATTTTATATTAATTAAAGTAACATTCCAAGAAGTTATATCAGTCATTACTTTTATTTAGTTAATAACATAGGTTTAAAATATTTTTTAAAATATTGAGAGAAATACAAGGAGAATTTGACAAAAGCACAACATATCTATCTTGGAAACCCAGGGAATAAATTAAGCAAACATATTGAGGGTTTGTAAAACACTTTTACATGGACAAGCAAGTATCACATATATCATTTTATATTTACTTCAGAACAAAGTGTACTCACATACACATGGATTTGAGGCAGGAGATAGATGGGCCCCCGGGGCAAGCAGTTGGAGTTAGTTCCCTGTGGACCAATACTCCAAAATGAGAATAACAGGACAATTGAGAGAGGAGGCTGGGCCCTGCCCAGATAAAAGATAAGAGACCACATATTCCTCATTCTTGAAGTCAGAAGGCTTCCCTGACTACACATGCACGGAAAGTCTCCTTGGAGGTCAAAAGGGGAGTAACGCTAAGTGATGTCAAGCCTATCCATAGGCCTCTTTGGTAGAATCCATCTTGGCTAAGAGATGCTCGTGCACACATGGGGAGATCCTGAGATATATCAAATATGGACTTTGAATCAGGCAAATCACAATGATTGGCCAAAGGAAACCTGGAAGAAACACCCCATAAAAGTGATTCAAACTGCCACAAGGGCATAACTCTCTCTCTGAGTCCACCCGTGTGTCTAACCACATGTACTGTACTTCTTTTTCCTAATATATACTTTACTTATTTCACTACTTTCTGTCTTTGTGGGAATTCTTTTTCTGCAAAGACATAGGGCCAGGGTCTTGTCACTGACCACTGGTCAAGTGACTAGGATTCAGTGCTCTCACCACCGCAACCTGACCTCCATCACGGACTGGGAAAAGAAACCCTGCTTCAAGCCACTACAGACAGAGGCCACCTGAGATCAGATTGTTGAAAAATGATCACTTATCTTTCCTGAAATCCAAAAAAGCAGAAATTTATATAGTCTGCCATCACTGTGTCATACGCAATAAAGCTTGAATAAAATAAAAGAGTAGGGAAATAATATCCTAAAATTTATAAACACACATTTCTAAATAGTTCCTTTTTACCAGAGACATTCAAATGAGAAGTTATAAAATTACTTATAAGTGATCAAAAATTAGAACACTACTTCTCAAAACCTGTAAAATGTTGTCAAGCAGAACTCAGTGGAACATTAATGATTACAAACACACTTATAACAAAAAAAGGAAGAAAAGAAACTAATACAACAACATAAAAACTAGAAATAACATTAAATAAAACAAGAAAATATGCATTTTTTTGGTAGAAATTGATTTTAATTTTATGTGGATATACAATGGGCCTAGGAGAGCTAAGATGTATTTGGACAAATAAAACTAAAATTACAATACTTAAACAAATATCAAGACATTAAAAGGTAGTAAGACAATATGGCATCAGTGCAAGCATGGACAAGTAGACCAACAGAAGAAAATAGAAACCAAGATATCGCACATACGTACACATGCATCTCACACACACACACACACACACACACACACGCACACGCATACACATACACACACACAATTTATGACAAAGATGACACTTGAGAGCAATTGGTGAAGGATGACCTTTTTAATACATGAGTTCTTTCAATTTTCTCTCCATGTAGGTTAAAAATAAACCGTCTTGGCCTCTATATTATAACAGAGAAAATCAATTCCAAGTAAATTGTAGGTCTAAAAGTGAAAAGTAAAATAATGAATCTTCTAGAAGATAATGTCAGGGAGGAAGAAATTTTCCTCTGCCCTTCTAGGTTTTTCTGGCTGGTCTAAGAGTTAGGTTGATATGAGACAGATTAACAGGAGAAAATCAAACAAAAGTTTAATAACACATATACATAGGGGAGACCCAGGAAAACTGAGTAACTTGTCAAGATGGCTGAAAACCTCAACTTAAATAGCAGCTTCAGCTAAAGACAAAAGAGGATGTTGGGGGTAGCAGTTTGGGACTTCAAAGGGGAGGAAGGCAATTCACATGGAGTTGGAAGAGCAAATGTTTGGTAAACAAATGTTTGCTGAGCCAGGAAGAGACAGTGGGACACTGAGTGGACTCTGATCTCTCAGCCCTGCTGAGTTTTACCCAGCACACTTAGCCCATATTTTTTGCAGATATCTCTGGCAATACACCTATCCCAGAAACAAATTCTCTATTTCCTGAGTCTTTTGGTGCTTAATTGTTTTCAGCTCAAAATAATCCACATGCCAAAGAGACATTTTGGGGTGGCAAGTTTTGCTCTCTTACAATAACATAGGAGAATATCTTCATGATTTGGGGCAGCTAAAAGTTCTTTAAACAGGTCACAAGAATGAGTAGCCATAAAATATAAAGATAGATAACATTCAGATTAAGAAGGTGTGTTATTAAAATACACTACTAGGAGTGTAAAACAGCAAGTTCAGTCTAGAGAAGATATGTCTTTACATACTGACAAAGAACTAATACCCCAAATGTATATTGATGTCCTTCACACCAATTAGAAAACATATTGCAATGCATTTATAATGTTTGAAACAAAAAGCTCTTTTGTTTCAGTTTGCATATTATGGTCATAAAAGCAAATCAAAACTCACAACCAGGAAGTGTGTACTTGGGTCATCATTGACTAAAAAGACCACGACTACCCAGATGCTTTTTCTAAAAATCGCATGTGAGAGCTGTAAGTCATCAGTTGACTTAAAGTTGAGATTGTTTGCAATTTTGCAGATGAAATTCTGATTTATGTTCTTTAAAGATCACTCTAGCTGCTCCGTAGGGAGAGGATCTAGGAGGTCAAGGGCATAGCAGGGAGACTGGCTGGGGGTCATCCAGTGAGAGATGATGTAGCTGGAGGTAGGATCATGAAGGGGGAGATTAGAAGTGGTCAGATTTGGTCAGTGTGATACAGGAAGTGTGGACAGAACGGATGAAGCACTGGATGTGGGGATGAATCAGGGAAAACAAAGATTTTTAACATAACACCGGCATTAGAGATAGGTTGGTTTTCTTCCCCTTGCATTTTATTTTGAAAAATGTCATATATTCAACAAAGTTGAAATAATGTTCCAAGGAACCTCCTTAAAGCCTACACCTAGTTTCTGCCATTAATATTTTACTGTACTTATTAATCACATACCTGTACAGGTATCTACCCTGTATCCTTCCATCAAACCATTTTTATACATTTCAAGTAAACTGCAGATAGCAGCACACATTCTCCTAGATACTTCTGCGTGCATATCATTAGCTAAATTTCAATATTTGTTTATATTTTTTATGTATGCAATGAAATGCATAAATCATAAGGGTATGCTTGCTGAATTTTGACAAATGCTTACATCTGAGAAAACATTAATTTTATCCAATAGGATATTGAGACGCTGCAATTCATTATGAGTGCAACAGCATACATTAAGTCACAGGTAATTGCTCAAAGAGGTAAAGAAAAGCCAGCAGAGAAAGCTAGAATCAATGTGTGAGAAAAATGCTTCCACAATTTAATCATTTAAATAGCAATCTAACAGTGATATTGTTTTCATCTGTTTCCCTATTAGAATAATCAATGTAATGGCTTTTTTTAAAAAGTAGAAAAGCATATGAAAAAGATAAGGTTGTTAATTTATATATCAATTACTCAATATGCTTACCCTGTACAAGTATAATTAAAACTCAGGTTAATAAGATTTGCTTTAAGACTTTAAAGAAAGTCAACAGTTTTAGCTAAACTTAATTCCATAAGTCATAATTATAATGATAAATCATAATTATAATATTAGCACCATAAAACCACTGTCTGCATATAGGCAAAATCTAATTACATTATTCCTAAAGATATAAACAGTTCTCGGTTAAAGAATTCAGTTAATTATATTATACAATATAGGTTTATTTTGGGGGGTGCCCTATTTAGTTTTGAAAGTAACCTTATTTAAAGTAGCCCTACAAAAAACACTCAATACAATTTCTCCTCAATAAGCAAGCACCTTAAACATTATTTACGTGACTTAAATACAACCACTGGTAATTTAATAGCTGGCAGCAAATAAGCATTTTATCATTGTTCATACATGCTAATAAATCAATATCAAAGAAAATCAGCCTTTTTTTAAGAGTCAAAATTAATTTGGTCTCCATTTGTCATCAAATCCTAGAGAAAAAATGACCTCATATTACTTCTTGAAAAAATTATTTTATTGGCCTTAACTATTGGCCTTTGAAACAGTTAGTTATAAATGGGGTAATTGATTCCAAGTTCAGTGGCTCACCTGAGAAATTTGTCATCAGTAAGTATTGAAAAACAGAGAAGCAAAGAAACAAACAAAAAACCAACTTCCACTTTTCCTCCTGTAGCAGATAATTGTTTAATTTTGACCCAACTAAACCTATAGTTCTTTCTTCATCTGTTCAGAACAAATGGGCTGAGTTCACCCAGCTGCAATTGGACAAAGATGATCTAGAGATAATCAGACTGCAATTCATGTGTGCATTACTACTGCTAAATCTTTATGATTCTGCTTCCTGTTTCTTTTATGTATATTTTAAATCTATTTTACCATCCAGACTTGAGATTTATTTTTAAAATAGCTTTAAATTTTGCAGGACTGCCATGGTGTTGTGACCCTGTAATAGAAAGTGATAACAATTCAATCAGCTGCCACTAGAGGTATTTTTTTGGAATGCAAGGCTATTTTTAAGTCTATTTAAGTCTATGTCTTTAGACATACAAAATGATATTTAATACTGTGGTAGGAAGAGCAATATCACCTTATTAGGAAAAATGATGCTGGCAATTTTTAACAGAGAGAGAGCTTTCCCTTCTTCCTGAAATTGAGAAGCAGAGATTATACAACTTTCTCACGGTTTTACTCAAAACTTATAAACACACAACTTGGGTAAAGAACAAGCCCAAGAGGCTTGTGAAAAGGAGGCCAAAGTTAAGTTCTTCATATTTCAACAGTCTGGAACAAACAAAATTTCTCACATTATTATTTTCGTCCTAATTGCCAAAATTCAGAGCCATTAATCATGGTTGGGATTTGGAGAGCAGTCCTGGGGGTTTTGTCATGATGTCATTTTAAATGTCATCCTGGGAGAATTAAGAGTCTGTCTTATCACCATCTCTGAGCGTGAGATAATCAGGAAATGTTGAAAAAAGTCAAAGAAAAGCCAAGAATTGAAAACATAAAGAAGAAGCTTGGGAATATCCTCTGAAAGAGGAAATGATGTGAAAAAATATTAGCAAGATTCCCACAGATCATTCAGCTACTGTATCATTTAGTTTCCAAGATTGTAATTTATTTTCCTGCCTTTTTTGTTCCCTCATTTTTTTCTGCACATTCTTTTCACAGCTTAGAGTATTTATCTTTTTTCAGCTTTCTTGAAGTATAACTGACAAAACTATAAGAAATTTGAAGTGTACATACATCATGATGATTTGATATATGCATACCTTGTGAAAGATTCCTCACATATAGTTAATTAACACATCTGTTACCTCATATATTTCTCTCTTTTTGTTGTCATTGAGAACATTTAAGTTCTACTCTCTTAGCAACTTTCAATTATATAATACAATGTCATTAAGTGTAGTCACTATATTACACATTAGATCCTCAGACCTTATTCTTATTCATCTTATAGCTGAAAATGTGTACCCTTTTACCAACTTCTCCATACTTCCCCAACTTCCCAGCCCCTGGTGACCACTTTTCTGTTCTGTTTCTATGATATTGGTTTCACTTAGCATAATGCTTTTAGGTCCATCCATGTTGTTTCAAATGGCAGAATCTCCTTCTTTCTCATGGCTGAATAATATTCCATTGTGTGTGTGTGTGTGTGTGTGTGTGTGTGTGTGTGTGTATTGTATATGTTCTTTTCTTCTTTATCTGTTCCTCCACAGATGGACACTTATGTTATCTCCACGTCTTGGTGTGGTATGGTTATTCTGAATAATGCTGAGATGAACATAGGTGTGCAGATATCTCTTTGAACTCCTGTTTTCATTTCCTTTAGATATATACCCAGAAGTAGGATTCTGTATCTGTAGTTCTACTTTTAATTTTATGAAGAACTTCCATACTGTTTTCCACAGTGGCTGCACCAATTTACATTCCCACCTAGAGGAGTTATTATTTGACATTTCAACTTAAAACAATGGGTCAGCCAAAAACAAAACAAAAAACAAAGTTTCTGCCATGGCTTACTTTATTTCTCTGGCTGTGGGGAGTCCTTTTTTGGGTTTCCTTTATCTTTCCCCTTGAAACCCCTGTGAGGGTCTCACATGGGTCCAGTACATTGTGCATCTCAAGAGAAATCAGTGAACCCACACTGATGGAAAGTAGAGCTTTGCAACTTGGTCTCAGGGTGGGAGAATTGCCAATATGCTGGTGAGAGAGCTAACAAAGAAGCCAAAAGATGCAGACAGGCTGGATGCTTCTCAGCTAACAGATCGTTAGGCAGACGTGCCAACACACAGACATTGATGGAAAATGAACCACACAGCAGACCCCAAATGCCTTGATTTAATGCCTCTGCTTTGTTGTAAATAACAAAGGCACCAGTTAAGAGAGAGAACTACTGCCAAATCTTCAAAAAGGAAGGAAATGGCTTGAAAAGCCAAGCCTGTGTTATAGTAGCATTTAGTTACGTGGACTCTTGCTTTAGAACCTGTGGCAGTTGATGAGATGGATAATGAGTCTTGTACTATAATACAAAAATTGTTTGTGATATTTCAACACAAACTATAATTGGTTATTTAAAATAACAGTTTTCAAACACTGTATTCATAAAACAGTCAGTAAAGCTTCCTAAACTAACTTTCCCCAGAAACTATTGTTCCCTGAAGTATTTATTGAGAAGATAAACACACAATGTTTACAATCTCTATTTAAACACTAAACTCTTCATTTCAATGAAAAAAAAGAACTTTTTGACTGTTAAGTACTATGTACTCATAGCTACCCTTTCACATAATATCATAAGGAAAAAGATTTTGTTATGATAACACTGACATCAGTAAGTACTTGTAAAGTCTCAATGGAATTACCATGCTTTGGAGAATTTCTTCTTGAAGGTAAAGTCACTTCAAATATTACAAATGTCTATCACCTTCCACAAAAATCCGCCCAGGCCCAACAATAACAAACACCCATGCATACCAGGGCTTACCTGTAACTGTCTAGCAAAACCACATGTAATATACTTATTTAAAAAATTGAAGTATAGTTGATTTACAATGTTTCAGGTATACAGCAAAGTGATTCAGTTATACATATGTTTCTCTATTCTTTTTCGGATTCTTTTCCATTACAGGTTATTACAAGATATTGAATACAGTTCCCTGTGATATACTGTAGGTCCTTGTCGTTTATCTATTTTATACGCTGTAGTGTGTATCTGCTACACTCAATATACTCTTAACTTCACCAGTAAGTATTTTCTCACATCTCCAGAAAGAAAGAGTTAGAGTCTAATTGGTCATTTTTAAATGTAATTAAGCAAGAGAGAAGCTCTACAAGATGTATTGCTTTGTCTCCGGGTTTCTATTATCTCAGCTTGGTTTAAAAATCCAGGCTCCACAAGATTAAATACATAGATCTGAGACTGCAGACTTAATCTTAAATTAAGATGACATCTTACTTTAGCTGAAACCCCATTCCAATAAAAATGAGAGCAATATTTTTCTAGGTTAGGATATAAAACTCTATGTTGAATGCAGTCATGGATATACATTGTATCAGTCTCAGAATATTAATATTATGAGGATTTCCCAAAGTATTGACGGATGTAATGTGAGATACAGTAAATCTGAGCAGGAAGATTCAGAAGTAGTTATTAATAGTGGTTTAATGCTTTTTAGAGTTTTTCCCCACAAAATAATCTTTAAACTAAACATTACACTGTTTGATGGGTACATGGAGCTGGGAGAGAAACTTAGGAATGTTTTAATGAATCATTTTTACATAGAGTGTTATGAGATTATTTCATTCAAAGCTCATGGCGTCTGGAGATTACGGTGCAAAACTAGGAAATAGAGAGAAGATGAGCTGAGCTTCAATTAATTGTGGTCAGTTGTGATGTACTTTTTACGCTAAACAAGTAAAACTTTTGATATCTAGAATTTAGTGGAAAATAAAGGAGTGCTACCTGACAGGGTATATTCATGCTGTCCACCAGTGACCCTAGAAGACCTTCACACTTACTTTGTTTTCTGTTGAACCAAAATATCATTCAGGAATCAAAAGCTGAAATTCTCTTGAAGACCAGAGAGAAACTGGTCCTTGAGGTTCTGAGGCACAGGGAGGGAGAATGATGATGGAGTCCACCTACTCTAATTGGAAGACTAATCTTTGAGGAGTAATTTCTGAAGCTAAAACATCACTGACAAACTCCCTAATACTGTCTAATATACTAATATGCTGAAATCCACTCTACCCTCTTGAGCACAGAGGTGGACTGCATTTCGCACACCCCCTGCCGTTACGTGTCGTATGACTGGGTCCTCCCAATGGAATGTTGACAGAAATGATATGGGTCCACCGTCTTTAAGGAAATCACCCATGCCAGGTTCTCTATTCTCTTTCTCCTTCCAGCTGACTGGCATGGTGAACCCGCACACCCTTGGAAACCACACATTTAAAGTGGCAGAGCAGCTGGAACAGCCTTAGCCTGTTATGCAAGCAAGAAATTAAATCTCCATTGTTCTAGCCTTTGCATTTTGGTTCTCTTATTTTAACAACAGTTTAGAATGCCCTAATGAATACAGCAGATAATAAAAGTTCACTGAAATTTTAACAAGTCGCACTTGGTTTTGTTTAAAATTGTCTGTCTGTGCAGGAAGGAAGTGATCTATCGCTCCTGAAAGTGCACACCTGTATTTGGCAAAGTGAGTATGATAACTTGCAATGGACCTCTTCTAGGTCACTTCTGGCCCCCAAAAATGCCCCTCCAAACAGCAGCCTGAGTGAGACTTCCAAATTGATTCCCCATTTACATTAAAATAAAGTTCCAAAGTCCTTAACACAACAACTTTGTCCAGGTTTCTGGCTTTTCCCCATGTCCTCTTCTAACTGTCACACTGATGCTATTTGACTTTGGCAAACTGGCTGAAACTTTTCCTGTTCCAAGACCTCCTTGGATTGTTTTTTCCCTGCTTTTCTCTTTGCCTAGCTGACTCTCTCTGACTCCCCACTGTCACCAGGAAATTTCAGTTTCTCCAGGACCCTTTCTCAACCCCTAGACTAGCTGATACCACCCAGATCTCATTGTACCATCATGTGGTAACTGGTTATGTATTTGTGCAATGATTTAATGTCAACATTTCCAACCTTGGGCTTGAAGTTCTGTGTTTACCTGGTAATTCCCTGCACCTCAAATGCTAATGACAGACCCTGTAGGTCTCCCAAAAGTCCCTTTTAAAACGAGTGTCAGAGTTAGATCCATGGTCTTGTAAGGACCATCCTTTGCTCTCTGGTAAGCCACAGGCATCAACACCCCTCAGGAAGGTGGAGACAGAGGTTTTAAAGACTCTGTCCTGTTGGCAGTTTCCCCTGCCCAAGTGTGTGCACATTTCAACACAACCTGTGAAGCTTGCAGGTCACACCCCTTCCTTTCAGGGGAATTCTTACTATAGAGAATCTTTATGACCATGCAAGCTCTAGGGCAAAGAGGAAGCATGGTTTCCAAGCTCACATCCTCCCTACTATCTGAGCATTCTAAGATCTTGTCTTTGGGATGAAACATTTTGCTTTACTATGCTTTATTCTTTCTCAATATTCCATTTCTTCCTTGCCCTCATTCTAAACTTGCTCTTTCCAGGAAGGGCATGACAACGAAAAATGAAGGCAAAAATAATATTTTCTGGTATTTTGGTTTTCAATACCTTATCCTCTGAAGAACATGGAAAAGACTCCTGAAATAGACCCAAATAATGGGAGAAGACACCAGACTGGTTTGGAAAACTATCTTCTATGCTGGGTACAGGGAAGAATAAGATGGAAGATATAATAAGAGAATGACCATTGAGTTTCTGGGACCATAGATTGAGTTAGGAAAGGGCAACACAGAGGGGAATACTTTCAATAAAGGTGATCTCCCCGTCCCCAGATTAACTGGAGTAAGTGCCAGCTCTTGAGCACAGAGGCTACACTAGCCATCCTTTCATGGTAGCTGAAGAGTTCCTCTTTGACAAAAATCAGTGTGATGCCAGTTCACGAACCATGAGGAATAAAACCTGAGACTTTGCTCAAATTCACCCCAGGAGTTGGGCAGTGTCTCAAGACACCTGTAACCTTCCAGAGAGGTAGGGTGGAACTCGACACAGCTGGCAGAGTGATAGTCATGCCAGAGGTAAAATTTGAACAAATCTAGCACCAGCATGAGTCAGGATTCCCTATGTACTGTACCTATAAACATTCCCAACTGGACTGCAGGCAGCCTGGAAGGAGAGTTTTAGCAGAAACTTCTTCTTTCAAGAATCCAGATATTGCTTCCAACTTTAGCTTCACACATTCCCATAACTTAGTAAGGTGAGGATTGATGGTCTTTTTCTTCTACATCTATGTCACTATCTGAATTTCCTCACATTTTCATAGCTTATTTGGGTGAAAATTGATGATCTTTTTCTTCTAAAGCTATGTCTGAATTTCCTCTACTATTAGCATGAAAATTTTATAAGCCACTGAACAGGTAAATTGAAAAGGGAAAGAGAACTTCTCCAAAAAGTGATGAAATAGTCATTGTGTTCAGGAACATATGAATTTTCAAGGTGGTTCCCAAAAAACTTCTTCTCTGAACATCAGATTGGTTTTTTTGTTTGTTTTTTTTAAGTCCTTTTAGAGTTCTGAGCTAACTCAAGTGAAAAAATACTGGAAATTTGTGGAAGAACATATCCTCTTGTTATAATGGAAGAGGTGTGTCTTCTCCTGCAGGAAGCCAGTTGCCTGGTGTGTGTTCTAGAGCCCATTGCCTGGTGTGTGTTCTAGAGCCCATTGCTATTCCTCTAAACAACAACAACAACAACAACACTGTATTCTCTTTTACGTCTTCACTACTTCCCATTACTTCTCCTCTGCTAGTTGGTCCTAACATTCACAGCTAAACTGCAGGAATGAACTGTTTACACTTTCTGCTTCCATTTCTGCACTTTCTATTCCATACCAATTCATCGCAGTCTGGCTTCTGCCTCCTCCTCCCCCACAATGGAACTGTCCTAATCAGACCGCCTCTGACCCACATGTCATTAAACTTCAGATATTTTCCCTTTTGCAACTTCAGCTACTTGGCCAATTCCTCACTCTCTTCCTTGGATCTTGTGGCACCATCCTTTCCTAGTCTCACACCTACCTTCCCTGTCTCTTCGTTAGTCTCCTTTGCATCTCCCTCTCATCAAATGTTTTCATTCCAAAGGTTCTGATACTGGCCTTTATTCTTCTGTCTCTACTTTCTTTCTTTGTCTTAAGCAACTTTCTAGCTTTACCAGATGACTGTCAAGGTTTCTCAAGTATCCATTGTTATGCAGACCAATATCCTGGGGGCCAGACACATTCATTTTTCTATTGCACATCTCCGTTCAAAGTCAAATTGTCTGGCACTCTACTGACTTATCATTTCCCCTCAGTACTGCTACCAACTCCCACCCCCTCCATCATGGGTCCTAATTCTCCTCCTACCTTACACTCACAATTTCCCATTTGCCCAGGGTCAAGGCTGGGACACAGTCTTTCATCATTGGACTCTTGAGTTCTGCCATATTGCACAACTTCCTCGAGAGATTCTCACGTAGATGAAATGACAATGGCACCCTTAGATTGGTTAGTGCACAACTTGCACAGCTGTATGGGGTGTGCTGATATTTTCCTTCTCCCTCATCATCAACATTCAAACAATCACCAAATGTGTTTAGCTCTGCTTCTAAAGCAGCTCTTGTCTCTATTTCTTTTTTCCCATTCCACTCCTGGTAGGGTCTATAATCATCTTTATCCTTGACTATGAATCTAGCTCTCTGGCTTCTCTCCTGTACCCATGACACCCCTCCAGTCTCTGCAGTCAGAGGGACATTTAAAAACACAAATATGGAACTTAAACTTTTTAATGGCCACCCCTGGCCCTGTAGATAACAAACCACGGGCTCTCAAGTCCTCCAAGTTCAGCCCCTCCTCTCTCATTCTCACTGCTCTTCCTCCAGGGTCCAGTCTTGGTGACCTCCTTCATTTGTCCCAAAGGTGCTGAGCTCTCTCACCCACAGGCCTTTGCTGTGTCCTCTACTCTGTTCCCCACCCTCATCCTTCACCCATTGTTCAGGTCCTACCTTAAATATCCCTTTATAAGGAATCCCTCCTGGGACCTCAGACCAGGCTGAATGGGACAGCTACATTACTCAATGACCTGGGCTGCCCTCATTATACCATGATTGAGCCTCATGGTGGTTAGTTTCCATTGTCTGTCTCCCAGGAAGACAGGATGGTTTCTTCACTAGTGTATCTCTGGCATCTGGTAGGTACTTGAAAAATTGCTAATTGGATCACTTCTATTATTCCCTTAGAATGTCAAATATATATGATAAAAAAACACAAAAACATAAAACTCTTATCTTTTACAATACTATGATTTCTGAGACAAGTTAGATGTTTCAATTTTCTTCTCTCAACTTGATCCTGAAAAGAACAAGTTTCTGAAGAGTAAATAAAGCCTCAGAGTCTTAAAAGTTAAATTTAATGACCTCCAAACTGAAATCTGCACTAAAAATAAATGTTTTTGCTCATGCAGTGAATGGTGTGACAGCTTTCCTGAGGAAGATAAACTGGTTTCTTTTTTTTAAATTTAAATTGTGCTCCTCATTGAAATCCTTAAGATTTAATTTCCATGTGGGGAGAGGGGAAATAAACTAATAAGCAAGAAGACTCATCATTTACCAAGTTTGTGAATTTAGCAGAAATAGTCCAGAGACTTAACATTATGGGAAGACATATGGCATATTATCTTATGGCTGTATTGTTTTGTTTTGTTCTGCTCTGTTTTTCTGTCCCAAGGGAATAGTTTATATTTTCCTATTATTTCTTTTTCTCACTTCCCTTCATAAATTATGCCTGGGATCCATAAATGACCAAATATAAAAGTGTGTCCTTGCTGAATACAGGCCATAAAAGAAAAAATATATTCCTACCTTAAAATGTAATGAAATACTTCTCGAATGAGAATGCATTATTAGAACTTCTTGGATATTTATTTTGACATGTAATTGTTTGACCCAACATTGGAACCTATAAATTGTTACCTGAAAAAAAAATAGCTAAAAATGTTTGCATGCTTTTTTTTTTCTTTTTGCCTTCTGACATTGTTTTATCTTCTAGATTTTGATGAGAGATTTTCATATTCTCAGGTTATAGAAAATTTTGTATTAAAATCCTCCTGGTCATGGATTCTCCAGTAAAGACTACAAGTCCTTGGAAAGTCAGGACTATCCCCAGCTGTGTGCTGAGGGGTCAGATAATCCCAAAAGGCATCTCAGAGCCTGGCTTCCCTCTTCCAGAAATGGTCTATCAATTCTATCAGGAAAGACATAGATGGCACAAATAGAAAGCACAATGAATCCTGACAAATATTGCATAAGCTATATTGCATTGGGTTGAATGTATGCTCTAGAACACTGTACAAAAGAGATATGATGCAACCCACATATACAATTTAAAAATTTCTAGAATAAGTAAAACAAAACAGGTGGAATTAGTTTTAATAACATGACTTATTTATTCTTGTATATCCAGAATATTATCACTTCAACATGTAATAATTTTAAAAATTATTAAATTATTATATATTTTACATTTTTTCCTAACAAAATCTTCACAATCCAGTGTATATTTTACACTTACAGCTCATCTCAGTTTAGACCAGTCACATTTGAAATGCTCAATAGCCACATGTGAATAGTGGATGCTGTGTTGGAGAAAACAGATCTAGACATTCAAAAAGTGGGGCATGGTTGGGTTTGGAACAATCAGAAAAGGCTCTTAGAAGGAGGAGAGTCCTCCTTCTTATCTTTACTGTTGCTTTCAACCAGCAAGAAGAATGAGCAGTTCAATTTCAGGGAACTGGTTTGGGGTATGATAGTGGTCAAGCAAAGACCACTGTCTTTCACTGCCAAAGATAGCATCTGAGATGTGATCCCAACTTAGGTATGGAGAATGGAAACAGAATCACTGGAGGGACTTGGAAAGAAGATAGAGGGAACTCAAAATTAAAGCTACTTGAGATTGTTGCCTAATGGGGTTACTCAAAATTTATTCTTCATTTATAACTACGAGACTCTTTATTATAAGAGTATGTTTAAAACAAAACAAAACAAAACCTTTTATTTTAGAATAGTTTATATTGAAACAAAAGTTGCAAAGATATTACCCACATACCCCTCCCCTCACAGAGTTCCTATTATTAACTTCTTATATTGACTATTTGTCAAAAATTATGGACCAACACAGACAAAATATTAACTAAAGTCTACATTTTATTCAGATTTCCTTAGTTTTTACTTCATGTCCTCTTCTGTTCCAGGATTCCACCAGGGCACCACATTACATTTACTTGTCATGTCTCCTTAAATTTCTCTTGGCTGTGACGGTTTCTCAGATTTTCCCTGTTTTTGATGACCTTTACTGTTTTGACGACTGGGCAAGTACTTGGTAGAAAGTCCTTTGATAGGGACTTGTCTGATGTTTTTCTCATTAGACTGGGGCTATGGGTGTTTTGAAGGAAGACCACAGTAGCAAAGTGCTTTTCTCATTATATCATCAGGGCACCTACCATCAACACGAGTTATCACTGCTGGTGTTAACTTTGATCATTGACTGGGCTGAGCTAGTTTTGGTAGATTTCTCTACCGTATAGCTACTTTGTTTCCTGCCCTTTCCATTTTGTACATTTTGGAAGTCACTGTGTGCAGCCAACACTTACGAAGTGGAGAGTTATGCTTCACCTCTTTGAGGGTGAAGTATCCATAGAAATTATTTGGAATTATTCTTTATGGGAGGTTATCTATTCTCCCCCATTTACTCACTGATTCAATCAGACATTTATTTCTGATTATTTTAATATCTGAGTATAGACTCATGGATATTAGTTTTATACTTTTGGTTAAGTCCACTGCTACTTTATTTTTTTGCTCAAATCAGTTCATCTTTGGCCATTGGGACCTCTTTCAGTTGGCCCCTGTCTTTTTGACATACCCCATCACTGTGGGGTCATTGAGGACTTTCATACTTTCTGAAACTACAAGATGCTTGAGGCTCATCTTGTATATATCCTGCCCCAGCCCCCAAATCAGCCATTTCTCCAAAGAGACCTAGTTCCTTTTATTGGAGAATGGTATTAGAAACTAAAATCTGGGAACTAGCTGTGCTCATTGGTTTGAGGTGTCATTGCTTCTAGACTCCCTCAGCTTACAGAGCAAGGAAATAAATGTACATACGTATACTGACACATGAATATACACACATCTATGAATGTTTCTTTGTGTATCTATCTGTATTTATATTAAGTTAAACATTAGTTCACATTGATGTTCAAATCTAATCAACTTCCATATGGATTATTCTAGCCTCCCTAATTCCTTATCTGTAATCTTCCACTTCAACCATGAGAAATAAGGCTCCCACCATCTGCCATGCATTTACTTAATTCTTCAATGCCAATATACATGTACAGTGGTTTTAGAATTTTGTACCTCTGTAGGAATAACGTTATCAGATTTAGTGTGGTGCTTATGTATATTTCCTTGTGTTTTTGTCTTCAAGAATTCACTCATTTTCAAAGTTATATAGGTCAACACCTCTTCCTTTTCCCTCTCTTCAAGGAGATTCTTCTATATTTGTAATGTAGTTAGATTCTTTTGCCATATTCTGCATTTCATCCTGGGCTTTTCTGACCTCTTGAATGATTTCTTAATATTTTTCTTAATATTTTCATGCCTTGAGTTTCATTCTTTGTGTGGTAAAGTTCTGTAAGTTTTGGCAAAGGCATTGTGTTGATTGTCCACCATTTACAATATCATGCAGAATAGTTATTGCCCTAAAAAAATGCCCTGTGCTTCACATGTTCAATCTTCCTTGATCTCAAGCTCTTGAAAACCACTTATCTGCTTGCCATCTTTATATTTTTGCTTTTTCCAGAATGTAATATAAATGGAATCATACAGTAGGTCACCTTTCATACTGTCTTCTTTTACTTAGCAATATGCATTTATGATAAATCCATGTTTTTACATGGTGTCATAGCTCTTTCCTATTTATTCCTGAATATTATTCCATTGTGTGGATATATTACTGTTTGTTTATCCATTTACCTATGGAAGGATCTTGGTTGCTTCCAGTTTTGTGTGATTACGGATAACATTGCTATAAACATTCACCTGGAGATTTGGTGTGGACATAAGTTTTCAAATCAGTCCAATTGCTGGATTGGTTGACTATGGTAAGACCATATTTAACTTTGTCAGAAGCTACCAAACTCGTCCAAACTGACTGTATCATTTTGCATTACTACGAGCTATATCTGCGTTAGTAATTGTTATTGTCATTTTTGTGGATTTTAGCCATTCTAATAGGTGAGTAGTGATACCTCATTGTTTTAAATTTTATTTTAAAGTTGAGAAATAATTTTGAGTGTCTTTTCATAGGCTTATTTGCCATCTATATATCTTCATTGATGAGGTGTCTGTTGAGGTCTTTGCTTATTTTTTGATCGAGCTATTTGTTTTCCTATTTTTAAGTTTTAAGAGTTCTTTGAATATTTTGGATATCAGTCATTATCAGATATGTTTTGCAGATATTTTATCCTAGTCTGTGGCTTGTCTTTTCATTTTTTTAACTAGTATATTTGCAGAGCAGAAGCTTAAAATTTTTTTTCATAAATGTATTTATTTTATTTTTGGCTGTGTTGGGTCTTTGTTGCTGCACATGGGCTTTCTCTAGTTGCGGCAAGTGGGAGCTACTCTTTGTTGCAGTGCACAGGCTTCTAATCATGGTGGTTTCTCTTGCTGCAGAGCTCAGGCTCTAGGCGCACGGGCTTCAGTAGTTGTGGCACACAGGCTCAGTAGTCGTGGCTCATTGTGGCTCGCTCTAGAGTGCAGGCTCAGTAGTTGTGGCACATGGGGCTTAGTTGCTCTGCGGCATGTGGGATCTTCCCAGACCAGGGCTCGAACCTGTGTCCCCTGCATTGGCAGATGGATTCTTAACCACTGCGCCACCAGGGAAGCCCAGAAGTTTTAAATTTTATTAAAGTCCAAAATTATTTTTGTTGTTGTTTCATGAATTTTGCTTTGGTGTTGTATTTAAGAACTGCTCAAAAAAATCTAAGGTCATGTAGATTTTTCACCTATGTTTTCTTGTAGAAATCATATAGTATTGCATTTTACATTTAGATCTATGTTCCATTTTGAGTTAATTTGTGTGAAAGGTGTAAGGTCCTTGTCTAGATTCTTCTCCCTCTTCTTCTTCTTTCTTATCTCCTTCTCCTCCCCCTCGTCCTCCTCCTCCTTCCTCTCTCCTTCTTCTCCTTCTCCTTCCTTTTTTTTCATAGAGACAACCAATTGTCCCAGCACCACTTATTTAAAAGAATATTGTTTCTCAGTTAATTTGCCTTTGCATATTTTCCAAAAATCAGTTGACTGTATGTGGTTCCATATTTCATCTTCACTGTGTTTCACTGAGGTGTCTTGTGTTTCTTACACAGCACTCTATCTTAATTTCTGTAGCTTTAGAATAAGTCTCACATGTGATTTCTCCAACACTGGACTTGTAATGATGTTTTAAGATAGGAAGTTTAAGGGAAGTTTCTTTTAAATTAGGAGGATGTAGGAAACAAACTCTAAAATTCCTAATTCCACAAAGTTCCTAGTTCCATAATTGTCCACAGTGAATTACAGAAAGAAAATCATAGCACACATTTATATAGCTGAGAGCAAACTAATGGGGTTTGTTTTGTTCATTTTTTGCAAGTCTCAAGTGTAAATATCTCCTAAAAAATTTAAACTAATTTGTGGAATGTGGATTTGTTAACATATACAAAGGGAAGCAGCAGCATTTGGTCTAAAAGTGAGTAAAAGTAGCTGTAAAATTCAACACATAAATTCATAATACTCCAGAAGAAGTAATGAAAAATGTAAGAGAAACTGTGATACTATTTGCATTGACATTAGTCTATAACCTACCTAGGATTAATTGGAAGTATTACTTATGTATAAACTGAAAAATTCAATTAAATTAGACCAAAGAGAGAATAAATGAGAAACATAACATTGTAAATATGTCCATATTTCCCAAATTGGTTAAAAAATACAACCCAGTGATATTTGGGGGTATTGGACAAAATATTTCTAAAATATATATGAAAATAAAAATTCCCCCAAACTTATAAGACAATTCTGGAAGAGACAGTAAGAGACTCATCCAGCCTTGTAGAAAGGAATAGTCTGTAGTCATAGCAATGGAGCCAGAGCAATAGTCTTAGAGCAGTGGTTCTCAACCAGAGGCAATTTTGTCCTTCAGTTTGAAGACATTTTTAGTGTTAAAACTGGGGAGAAGGGTGTGCTATTGGCACATAGAGGGTAAAGATTCTATACGGATGCTGCTAAATATTCTACAATACACAGGGCAGTCCCCACACCAAAGAATTACCCAGACCAAAATGTTACCCATGTTGAGGTTGAAACATCCTGCCATAAAGGAATAGAGAAATGGACCCATATCACAAACAGATAATGGAAAATTTGGCTCATTCTATAGAGAAAATAAAGTTATATCACCACTCAGATTAAGTAAAAATATGACTCACAATGGATTAAAGATCTGAACATAAATGGCAGAAGTATGACACTACTGTAGAAAAACAGCAAATATACTTCAGAAATTTGTCCTTAATATGAAGTCAGAACAATTTCTCATAGCAATCACTGAGAGTAAAAATATTAGTATTTATATGGTTACTTCTTTGATTAAAACCCATCAGAGCTATCTCAACGACTACCAGATAAAGTTTAAAATTTTAGCCTAATTCTCCCCGATGAAATATAGTCACACTTTCTAAATGTCTCCATTTTCCCTGCCTCTCTTGTCCCTAGGGGTAGAGTCAGTTGCTCTGATCCAGACATATTTAATACATGGTGAGCTGTTATTGCACTTATAAATCCCTAATTAACTTTCTTTTAAAGCCCTTCTTTGTTACCTGACCAAGAGATTCTCCTGGGGCAAACTATGCCCTCCACATTTTTACCCTTGCACAGAGTAAAACGCCCACAGCAGCCAGACACATGTTTTTGATTATGTGAATTGATTAACCTCTACTATTGGCTTATAATCATTTTTTCTCATGCTCTTGCAGTCTGCCTTGGATGAACTATGACAATAAATTATATAACTACAAACTCAGATATATTAAATAAAAGTCCATTTCTGCTTCTCAATTATCAGGAGCTATTAAGAACCTCACTAAGAAATGACAAGCAAAACATTCTGAAATAAATGCAGTTTAATAATGCAACTTAAAGACCAATACTCCTATAGTCAAATGGACCTCATAATGTAATACTAATATATCATTAAAAATTTTATAAAATAATTAAAATATGACATATGCCCAAGCAGAAAGCATTTTGATTTCTTTTGTTCTCATATGGATTGACACATAGATTTTTTTTTTTACCATGAACATTGTACATTACATTCCCACATTTATTTTTATTTTAGTCAGAGATGATTTTTTAGAATCTTGCCTATCATTGAAACAAAGACATGCAAAAGTAAATATTAGTGATCCAGTTTGCACGCTAATGTACATAGCAAATAAGAATGCATTGAAATACAAAATGGAAGATGTAAGTTAGCTTTACATTTAGAATCCACAGTAGTTCTTGCAAACAAAAACTTAATTTCTAGCACAAGGAAGCTTAAATAGCTTTACTATGGCCATGAGGTAAGACTCCTGGGTTGGTCTAAAGGTAATCTTTGTGACTCAGTTACACAATGATTGGTTTCATTGGTTAATGAGAAAAACTCAAAGGGCTAAAAGTTATACACCAAGTCTTATTTTCAGAATACTAAATTTCTTTTGCAAAAAACCCCTCAAAATTCAACCAAATAAATTTGCAGATCTAATTGGCTCTATTCAACAATTCATGAATTGCACAGCATCACATCTAGCAACTAGAAAGCAGCTCCTCTGAGGAGCTGTAGGAAGTGGAAGTCTTTTACAGAAATGGAGCAGGACAAAAAGGTTATTAGCAAAAGAAAAGAGAGGATTGTTTCAGGCAAGATTACCTCACTAGTGCAGACCAAGAAATTCCAGACTGATTGGTATAAAATTCCACTTCTGGGAGAGGCTGAAATTGCCATTAGGTGAGGTATTATGTTTTGATGAGGTTTTGTAGAAGTGACTCCATTTGGGGCTTGTTTCTTTTTAGCACTTTCTGGCAGGAAGTCCACTTGCTCAGGGAGCTTCAGAACACACTTCATTGCACTGTTGCAAAATCTATCCTGGCTACTGGGAAAGCAATGTAATAAGTCACAGGAGACAGATAAGGTGGGGGCAGAATGAAAAGTACAACTAAGCATTTAATTCCCTTTTCATGCCAATTTCCTGTAAAGGTTTTCTTTCCTACTGAGATGCCCTGGGAGTTAACCTTGAGGACTGCATTAGGAGTTTCAAGGAAGCTTGTTTTGGGCCTTTAATTGGGACAGGCTAAAGGGCCAAGCTGATGGGTTAAAAGGTCATTTTAGCCAATATGAGTTGTGGGGTCTTTTCTCAGCAAACTGTGATCAATAATTCAGCTGGGCCACAAGGGGGAGCTTGTGAAAACTTACAGCAGGCAAGACAGAGTAAATTAAGAGGACTCAAAAGGAATGAGATTACCACAGTCATGAAACTGTGAGCCTAGAAGCTTCATTTCCACACCAAAACCAGCTCGTTTCTTTATTCCTTGTACCATATGCTCATTTCTTAGCTGAAATATCCTGTGAGTGGTTGTCAAGAACTAAGATTTGCTAAATTTGTTTATTTTTGCTTTTCTCTTAGCTCAAATTAGAAGCATATGTTCATCACCTCTGCCTGTGAATAGTTCAACATGAACTGTTTTCCTCATTTTAGTTAGAGCAGATCAGTCAAAATAGTTATCATTTCAAAGTTGACTTGTAAAAAAATATGGCATGCCAACTTCTTTTATTAATTGTGTTTCTTCACAAACTAGCAGATAAACTCAGTTAACTGAAATATGGCCATGCATCTTAGTGCCGTAATTAGTGCAGCCTTCATTCAGGTAGGAGATACTGATGGTGTCATTAAGCTGCAGAAGCCACATGGAGAGCTGCCAAGTCCCAGCCTTTTTGTTTGAAGTAGGGACTGATCACAGGATCCAGGACTTTTTATCTCTAGAGTTATGTCTTTAATGGGGTCACAGCTGCAGCTGAGAAAAATTACCATCTGAAGTTAGCTCCCTGCATGGTCCATATAGGTCTGGAGGAGCTGGGACAAAAATCGCTCCTGGGTCAGTCCAGCATTACCAGGTGCTTTCCTGCAAGAGGGGAAGCTCAGGAGCAGTGAAGGTTATCACAAAGGTCAGAAGTCATTTAGGGACATTTAGGAAGGTGCAGGCCACATCATGGCCCAAAATGCGTGCTGTAGGTTGAGAGGATCCATGAAGAAAGCTGGGACTCAGATGACAAAGTACATAGACAGTAGTATCCTGGTGTTATAGTACAGAAGCTGAGAAGAAAGGGAAGACAAATGTATTACATCATGTACCAAGCTCATTCCTTTCTCTCTCTCTCTCTCTCTCTCTTTCTCTCTAGGGATAGAGATATATCTGTGTATACATACACTCACATATTATGTCTATAAATAGGTGTAGATACATTTGAGAATACATATGCATATATTATATATGTATATATACAATTACTTATTTAGTTCTCACAGAAACCCTCTAATTTTATCTAAACTAAGGCTTAGATTGTTGCTATAACTTATGTAAGATTCCACAGATATTAAGTGGCAGAATGAGAATTAGATCTATCTATCTATCTATATCTATCTATATATCTATAGATAACACACTATTCCACTGGTGTTATCTGTCTTGTTTCCACAGTCCAGAGCAATGCTTGGCACAGACTGGGTATGCAACGAATGGTGTTGCCAAACCTCACTTTGACAACCCCACGCCCATATTCTTTCTACAACATCCACGGGCCTCACCAGAAGGGACTGCTCTCAATGTTTCTGCCCATGTTTCTCATTCTAATGAGAGAATTTTCATCTAAAGATGGGAGGTAGCAGGGCTGCCATACATCTGCCCCAGAAAAGGCAAGGACCTGCATAAATAAATTCTTATTTATGACCACTGCTGATCTTGACCTTGAAGGAGCAGAATTAGTGAGAAAGATGGGCAGCAGAAGAGTATAATAGAGAAGTATGTGATATATAGGGTGTTGAAGATATATGGTTCCCAAAGTATGTGTGAAATAGAACTCAAGGATTAGTGTAAATTAATTCCTTTGTATGACTAGTATTCCACCTGACCTTGAAGATGCAGGGGCTAGTGAGAGTGATGTACAGAAGAGGCAATTAATAGTGCCTGCTTTCAAAAAATATATTGTGGTTTAGTTATTCGTTCAGTCCACACACTTACTCACCACACCACGTGGCAGCCATCCTACTGGGTGCTAGTGACAGGAGAGTGAAGAATAGCCTCACTTAGTTCCAGAAGATTCCATACTATTGGTCCCTGTTTCCAACCATTTCAGCACAGCCAGCTCTTCCATGTCACACTTGATGCCAGTAAAAGTCAGATATTCTTGGAATTTTTCAGGACTTGCCCTAGCTGACTCTTGATCTAAGGCTCTTCACTCTGTTATTAATGTCAGAAGTTAAACTGTAGCAGCTTTCCAAATGCCTCTGTCTTTACATGTATTATCCTGTTACTAATAATGTCTCTATTTTATAGATGAAGAAACAGAGGCTCAGAAATAGCTAGTATTTTCTAAAGCATAGTGGTTAAATATGTAAACTGTGGCTTTTGCCCACCTGGATTTAAGTGTAGCTTAACACTTACTGATGTCGGATTTCTGGAAAATTATTTAACATTTCCACACCTCAGATTCTTTGTTTGTAAAACAGTTCTAATATTGGCACATATGTCAAAGTCCTGTAAAAGAAGTAAATAAGTTAATACATGTAAAGTGTTTAGAACAGTGTCTTGAATATAGTAATTCTATTGGGTTGAATGCTGCCGCCCCCCTCCCCCCACTGAAAAAAGGTAGGTTCAAGCCCTCATCCCCAGAATTTATGGTGGTGAATTTATTTGGAAGAAGGTGTTTTTCTTTGTTTGTTTGTTTTCAGATGTAATTTTGTTAGGGATCTCAAGGTAAGGTCATACTGGGTTCAGGGTGGTCCTTAAATCCCATGATAGGTGTCCTTATAAGAAGCTAGAACACAGACCTACCAAGAAGAAGAACATGTAAGGATGGAGGCAGAGATTGGAGTGATGCAGCTATAAGACAAGGAATGCCAAGGATTGCCAATGATGCTGAAAACTCGGCCTCTGTGCACCGGTGCTGAATCGAATCTCAGAGACAGAGTTTTGGGTGAAACAGAAAAGAATAGCTTTATTGCTTTGCCAGGCAAAGGCAGACATGGTAGGCTCATGCCCTGAAAAACTGTGTGTTCCAACCCGGGAGGATTTGGTGAGGAGTTTTACAGCAATGGTTCAAGGGTGGAGCTGCTGATAAGGATCGGGGTGAGTGCAGGGCCTGCACTCCTTTAATCTGGCCTCAGGTGGTCTCCTGATGAGCTTCCTGAGGTCATGAAACTGTGATCTTCTCTGGAATGAAGAATGCTAACATCTTCCATTTGTTGGGGCTTTTAGTTCTGTAAAGAGCTCAAAGATATTGCTATGTGTATCCCTTGAGGCAGAACCAGAACCCTGCTCCGAGGCTGCACTGTTGTTTCTTACCTGCTCCTCCCTTGTCTCTGCATCCCCTCCCTTCCCTGGTTAGCAATTGTTTGAAAGGCTTCCATGCCCAGGAGCCCCACTGGGTCCTGCTTGGTTTCACCAGGAGGCATGGGACAGATTCTCCCTCAGAGCCTCTAGGAGGAATGAACCTTGCTGACACACTGACTGCAGACTTCTGCCTCCAGAACTGTGAGAGAATAAATTGCTGTTGTTTGAAGTCACCAAGTTTGCGGTCATTTATTGTGGCAGCCACGAGAACCTAATACAGCAGTTAACACACACACACACACACTCTCTCTCTCTCTTGCTCTCACTTGTTTTTGTTAAGTATTTATACAGCAGTTGAGGCCCACAGAAGTCTCAACCTCAGCCATCTGACTTCAAATCTTTAATCACATGGCTCTTCCTCACTCCCCCCTCGGTTCCTGGTTTTGCATCCAGCTTTTATCCCTGTTTGAACGGTCATACTCCTTTCTGTGTCTTACTGAGGTTGGCTTCCCACTTGGGGCTCCATTTCCCATGCACCCCTGCTTTGGACTTTCCCCATGAACATCAGGTGCCAGACCCCCGCTTGCAGACCCTCCCCACTGAGTGGGCTCCTCAGCAGAGCAGGAGACTCAGCCATTTAGAGCGGGAGCTGCAAGACCTGCACTTAGTACACACGGGCTGAGTAGCTCAAGCAGTTTATAAATAGAAGCTACAGCGAGTATAATGCAGAGTAGACGCAGCATATATACACTATTTCCTGCAGCGATTGGATAGTGAGCGCGGTGGAGGAAGAGAACAGGAAGATGTGCAGTGGAGAGCAGGAGCTGAATGAGTTCAGGAAGCACCCCACAGCCCAAGGCAAGGGACACTGAAGGAACGCGTCAGCTAAGACAGGGGGAATTGTGAAGGGCTTTTAAGGTAGATTTTCTCAAAACATGGAGTCAAATGGGGGAAAAGTCCAACTTCCTGTACTGTTAAAGTTTATGAAATATGTACATCTGGCAGTCTTCCTTTGATCTCGTGTTTTAAACCACTACATAGAATCATGAGGAATATTTTTAAAGTCCCACATGTATTTATATAGAAATTAATGCTTTAAAGTTTAAATATTTTAGGAAAACATTTTCTTCTAATTTATCAACATGTAAAGCACACAAAGCTTTAAAGAGACTTAGTCCCCCAATTCCCTTGTGTGATAAAGAAGGCGGACACAAACAATCCTGATGTGGCAACTGGTCCCTGACTCTCTGGCTTAGTTATTCGACTTACAGAGCAGTTGCGGAGGTGAGTGGGTAGAGAGAGTCTCAATTCATTCCTCCAAGTGGGACAGATAGAGCAACTGGACCCTGACTCAGTTCACTGTGAGAAATCTCACAAGAAGTGCTTCTGGAAAAAAGAAAATGATATCAGGCAGATGGGTCTACAAAAGGAATGAAGAACACTGGAAGTGGTACCCACAGGCGTAAATGAATAAAAGTGTTTTAAAATGTTATTTACATTTCTTTAAAATACAATGAGTTGTTTAAACAACAAGTAACAAAATATAGCATAGAGTTTATAATATAGGTAAAATTTAAAAATATAACGACAAAGGGATAACAGCTGGGGGGAGAGAAATAGAAATATACTATTGTGAGCTTTTTACACATAAAATATAACCTGAAGGATTCCTGTGATATCTACCAAATACCCATTAAGATAACAAAACAAAGAAGATAGTAAGGAAGGGGAAAAAATAATAGATGGGACAAATAGAAAACAAATAGCAAGATGATGGACATAAACTTAACTATATCATTAATCTCATTAAATATAAATAATCTAAACATCCAAATTAAAAGTGAAAGATTTCCAGATTACATAAAAAAGTAAGAGCCAACTATCTGTCACTGCTGGTGACAGATGTAAATAAAATGATCCAAATAAATGAAAAGGGAAAGGAAAAATATATGCCATGCTAACCTGAATCCAAGGATACCCAGAATGGCTATATTAATTTTAGACAAAGTAGGTTTCAGAGAAAAGAATGCTACCAGGAGTAAAGGAAGTCAGTTCTCAAAGATAGTGGGGTCAATGCATCAGGCAGACATAATGGTATTCAGCATTTATGATCATTTTATGCTTCAGACAGTGACACCTCCTCCCCTGCCCCCTTGTATACATTTGGTCAGATTTCACAGAGCACATTCCTCCAGTCTCCTTCTATAGGGTGCATTTTGTGTGACTGCAGAATTTGGGGGCTGAGTAGAAAAAGGAGGGTGGTGAAGTCAGAATTCAGCTCACATGTTTTGAAATTATTCCCCTGTCTCTAGAGATATATCCTGCCTTCAAATATACCCAAAATTCCTCAGTCCACAATTCCTCTGTTTTGTCTTTTAAAGAGCACAAACCCCCATTATTTTGCCATGGTTGAGAAGGGTAGCCTCTCAATGCATGGATTCGGAAAGGGGTATCCAGGGATCTAAATGCTCTCAAACAGCCTTCAGTTAATCCTCCTTACGTAAGTCCCAGCATCACAGTCAGTGTTTAATTAGAGGAGCAGAAACACTATGAGTTATGGGATAAGGTATTTATTATAGAAATCAGCTTTGACACAATTATGAGATAAATGAAGGTCTACAAAAGAGAGCTAGGGCATAAGAGGAGACACCCTTCTGACAGTTAGAGAAGCCAAGCTCATCCAGCTGCTGAAGTCGGGCTGCTAAGAAATCCACGCCAGAGGTCTGTGCACCCTCAGAAAGGTCTATGCAGCCCCTGATATCCAGGGGGTGTCCCGGCATTATCAGCTGGGTCTTGATGTTATCACAGGTTGGTCTGGCATCCAGAGCTAGGATTTGGTGTTCTCTTGTTGGATGTAAACACTTTCACAGAACATAAGTATGAGACAAGGCCACTCTGTGACTGATAGGTCAAGACAAGAAAAATTTTAAAAGACCATTTTGTAATCTTGCTTAAACACAGAATGTCATCTAAGCCACGGACTATAAACATCTCCCTCTCTCAGCTAATGTGAGTGACTGACTGTTCTTTATCAATTATTGCTTTAGTTTCCCTTTCAGTCTGCCCTCCTTACAGATAGCATTTATTAAGATACCAATCATAACATTATTCTCACTTCATGACTGCTTCCAACAGAGAGCAAAGCTCTACTTCCCTGAGATCTCCCCCAAATCACCAGCCAAAGTCCAAATCCTATAATAGGTTCTTTCTCATACCTCCTGCTGGGACACCTGCAATTCCCCCTGGGGTGGATGTGCTCCATCATTGCAACAAGCAACAAACTCAACCTGTTCAAATACAGATGAGCTCTTGGTGGCCTCTGGCTGAAGGACATTGACAACCCACAGCCAAGCATGTGGTCATGAGCCTGGGGCCACTGTGTTCAGTGGGGTCAAAAGTCAGGAAGATCTAGATGGAAACAGAAGAGTGTGAAGTACAAGCCAGAACCTTCCCTTCCGGGAACCCTGATGTCTATCTCTCAACCATCTCAATCTTCAGAGATCAGTGGTTGCTGCTGAACTGTTGCCTCCCCTAAATCTCAAGAAAACACCTCTTTTGGCCACTTAATTACCTACTCACTCGGAACCGTATGTGGGAGTCCCAGCTTGACCAAGCCTAAGGAGCACTCCCATGCACAACCTTTATCCTCTTTCCAGAGGAAACTGATTCCTGCTTTGTTCCAGAAGTCCTCTGTATTCCCACTGTAGGGTTAAGACTTGATTTCCTCATGTTTTAAGGCCAGTTATCATTTAATAAGTTTATTCTGTAAGCTACTCATTTTTGTTGTTCTTTGTCTCTCATTTTCACTGTTTTTGTGTGCTGTTCATTATTATTTTTTTAAATCTCTTAACGGGAAGCTGCAGTGGGTACTGGAATAGGGTGACATCACAAGTATTTTCAATCCAATACCTTCACTAAAAAATCAGGCCCTTTGTCACCTATGCAGGTGGTGGAGACGACTACATGCCAACCAGGTGTTCATGCCACACCCCACTGTAGTAAGGAGCTCCCCTAGTGGTCCAACCAGGAACTCCCTTTATTATCACAGCAAGTGTGGTCACATGATTAATTCTTGCCAATATTATGGGGGAGGAAGTGATGTGTGTTACTTTTGGGCAGGCATGTTTAAAAATGACTTTGCCTTCTCTACTCTTTCTTCCTCTCCCCCCTTTTTTTTCAGCTGGAAGTTGAGGGTGCAGAGACTCAATGGATGGCTACTTCAAAGATGGTGAGCCAGATCCCTGAGCCCCAGATGGTTGGCCAGAAACACAATCATGTAAGGAGGTATGGGACAGCTATGTAAGGGAGAAAATACACTCTATTGTGTCAGTCCACCAAATGTGGAGGTTTACTCCAATTGAGTTATTCCAAGTATGTTACTGGTGTTCCTCTAAGTAACAACATGAGTATGTCATTCTTTTTGAAAGAATAGTTCCATCAACATTCAGTCTTTGCTTTAACTGGCAAAGTTAGGATTGTTGGTTTTGCTTTATAATTACCTCAAAGACAAAGTTAACAGCACACGCTCTGTGGGAAGGGGGCAGGGTCAGAACGTGTGATAAACCATTTCTATTTCTAGTTATCCTCTAAGCATCCTCTAAGTCAAAAGTAAGGAAACTTTTCCTGTAAAGGGTAAAAGAGTAAATATTTTCAGCTTTGTGGGTCACATAGATCTCTGTTGCATATCCTTTTGTTTTTTAACAGCCCTTTAAAAATGTAAAAACTATTCTTAGCTTATAAGTCAAATAATAACAGACCTTGGGCAGAATCTGGCCCATGAGTCCGAGCTTACGAATGTCTGCTCTAAGTGACTGGAAGATGTAGGACTTGAAGGAGGATGTACTGATCAGTAAGACCCCTCTAGGGACCATAGGTGGATGCATTCCACTTTAAGGCTATGAACTCCTTGAAGACTGTTGGAGAAGGTCATTGAGAGGACGTGACCACTGGTTGACACACAAGCTGGACCTCGGCAATTAGAAGCCCCTCACTCTATCCCCTGTCCTTGGGATGTGCTTTCTGCCCACTGTTCCTACAGTCAAGCCATTTGCAAGGATATAGCATTGAGAGGGCAGTGTGTTGGTGAGACCATATGGGTGATACACATGACTGAACCCACTGAAGGCCTCTATACAAGCTCTTAAGATTCTGGTGGGAAGCAGGGGCAGAGATCTACTCATATTGTGGTTGTCTGAGACAAGCCTCCTTTGTAGTCTCTTGCTAATTAAATGTGCCTCTTTCTTTGCTCTCTCTTTGCCCTTCGTGGGGGGGCAGTTTCAGATTTTACCTGGGAAAGCTCCTGAGTCTGCAAACCAACAAAGGCAAGAATCATGTTCTCTGTTTTCATCTTAACCATTATTTCACTTAATATAGGGCTTTAAATTTTATTCAGTTTTAACTCTTTTGTTGCTATGTGCAAAGCTCTGTTAGGACTCTAGACTTACACATAAAATACATGCCCCTCCCCAAAATAGAAGCAGTTGAACTGAATAAAATTTAGCTATTTAATTTGAATTATACTGGAAAATTGCGATCATAATTCCAGAACAGAATACTAAGCATTTTTATAACATACAGCTCTGTCATGGTACTCTTTCTAGCAGCCATAGCCTTTGCCATCATTGAATGCCCACATCACTTTCAATTGTTATTATCTAAATGTGGGAGCTTCAGAGAGAGAAAGTAGTGCTTGCTTTTTACTTTGACTTGATACACTTGGAAACAGTAAAACTATTTGTAAAGTTTATGTGAGGCTCCTATCTCAATAGAAATAAAAACGTCATATAAATTCTATCTGATAGGATTATGGTGATCTCACCTAGGGATTTGCTATCATAGGTTATTTTTACTTTGTCCAACTCACTCTAAGGCATATTTGGATACGTAATTATTCTGCACATAAAAATCCCTTCACAAAGGTCAGAGGTTGGGAAAGTCTGGACTCCCAGAGAAAGCTGGGGGCTAAGTCACAGGAGGAGCTATAGTTTCCTTGTTCGCTTGAGTTGATTAAGTTCTTCGCATCTGATGGATGAATATCCCTGCCAGAATGAACATATTGGAATTCCATTCCATGAGCAAAACCAAAGACATCTGGTTTGTGCCCTGCTGAAGCTCACTACTCATGCCAACATCCTTTAGTGGGTTTAACAATTGGCAACCCAGAGAACTCATGTGTATTTGTGACACCATAATGGATTTTGAGCCTGTGTAATTAATGAATGAATCCCTAGCAGATATGTTTGCTGAACTAAGATGTGTATGTTATTTTTCTATTTTAATCTCTGCATCACGTATCAGGTTTTTAGCTCTGGCTCTGGAAGTAGCTGCCTTTGAATTGCTACAACTTCCCCTAAGGAGCTTATCTCCCTGAAGTAATACCTCCACTAAATTGAATCCAAATTTTTACTTGAATAAATACAACTGGAGAGACCCATAGTGAAAAAAAATTATGATTATAGCAAAGAAACCCAGTGTAATGAAATCAACAACAACACTGTAACTTACCTGTTTTTCACAATTTTTCATGATAACAGAATAGGTCCAGAGCACACATTGCAAAGCTCTGTGCTAATGAAGACCATCTTTAGAACTGGACTTCTTATGTGTCTACTGTGTCCATGATGCTCATCTTTTGATGGGGAATTTTCCTTTCTAACTTCTATACCTGATTCTCACAGGATGTACTTTTCATTGAATGCACAGTGGTGAGTGGATGGAGTTTTCTTCATCCTGCTGGGATACCTGAGATTATTATCAGTATGTGGAAGAAAACATCCTGTGTTCAGGAACAGACCCTTAACAGTCCTGACAGCTTCTGCCCAGAGACATTCTCACTATAGACAAATGATCTTTTTTAGAGAGAAATCTTGCTTATTAAGAGCTCCAATATCATAGTGATAATCACAAGTCTGATTAGCATTAGTTATTAGGATAATTCTACAAATACAACTCTACCAACATTTGTAGGTGCCTTCTGTTATGAAAATGTATGCTAAAATATCACATTTCAAATGACAATTTTGTTTTTTTGTTGTTGTTGTTGTTTTTTTTGGCTGCGTTGGGTCTTTGTTTTTGTGCACGGGCTTTCTCTAGTCTCATCGAGTGGGGGTTACTCTTCATTGCAGTGCGCAGTCTTCTCATTGCAGTGTTTTCTCTTGTTGTGGAACACGGGCTCTAGGCTCGCGAGCTTCAGTAGTTGTGGCGCATAGGCTCAGTAGTTGTGGCTCGTGAGCTCTAGAGCACAGGCTCAGTAGTTGTGGTGCATGGGCTTAGTTGCTCCGTAGCATGTGGGATCTTCCCGGGCCAGGGTTTGAACCCATGTCCCCTGCATTGGCAGGCGGATTCTTAACCACTGCCCTCAAATGGCAATTGAATACTTATTTATTTATTTATTTATTTATTTATTTATTTTTTGTGGTACGCAGGCCTCTCACTGTTGTGGCCTCTCTTGTTGTGGAGCACAGCCTCCGGACCCGCAGGCTCAGGGGCCATGGCTCACGGGCCCAGCCGCTCCGCAGCATGTGGGATCCTCCCGGACCGGGGCACGAACCCGTGTCTGCCGCATCGGCAGGTGGACTCTCAACCACTGCGCCACCGGGGAAGCCCCAGCATGTTCTTCATAAAGATGTCTACACACAAGGTGGGGCTGTGATGACGTTTTCACGGCCAGGAATTGTGATGAAAAGAGGTCTTGAAGAGTTTTTGGATTTTGTAGGGCCTCTGCCACTAAGATATCGTAATCAGTGACTACCTCTTCACTTTGATAGTGACTTGAGTTGAGACCTATTCACAGGGTTGTTACTCAGAAAAATCTGCAAATACAACCATGAATCTCTATGCAATACTCATATACTGTTTAAATTATTTTGTTTCTCCTCTTTGGAGTTAATAGAGCATCACTTATACTTCTCCTGATTGCTCAAGGATATTTGAGATATACTCAGGGCGTTGAATCTTGACTATTGATCTGTGGTCCTAACTTTATATTATTACTTTAAGGAGTCACACAAATGGCTACTTGAAAAATACACTTGTCTGAAAGTCACATCTGGGACTTCTTGGCAAAGCAAGGAGGAAGCTGATGTTATTGCTGCAAGGATGTTTATTCACAAGTTGTTCTCCTCCATTTAATTGTATTTTCATGTTTTAGCATCAACATTTAGTATTAGTGAATGAATGAATTCATTAAATATGAGTAAATAATTGCATACCTTTTTTGGGGCTTTGAGTATACAGTAACTCCATCAAAATTAACTCGGCTGGTTTTCTAAAGGGTTAAGACAAAACTTCTGATAAAATAAGCTTAGTGATTAAAATATATATACACAACTGTGGAGTGTGAACGTGTTCTTTTATTCTTGCGTCCATTTTTCCACTCTTTTCAGATTAGCTTGGGGTAAATTAATTAAGTCTGCATCCTGCTGGGCAAAGTCCTTTCCTCATTACTGTATTTCTGCTCCCCTCTCTTTCCTCTTGACACTGATAGACCTCAAGACCGAAAATAGATATTAATTATTTTCCACCTGTACCCCTCACTGTTCAAAGCAGTGAGTGATGTTTTGACTGTGACATTAACACAGAGCTCACGAAAGCCACACAAAGTGAATGAACTCACGAAGAAAGATTTTGTTGAGTTCAAGGTACAAACAACACAAGGCACAAATAAGAAAACAAATGTTACATAGAAAATGTTCCCCACTCTGTTTTTAACGCCGATGGGTAATGGTGTTACATACAGAGGGTAATGCTTGTCCCGGTGGTCACAGGGCATCTCTCCGTTGCTGCCTTTTCACATGAATCAGCACCAGTACTGCCCAGCTCTTGTCCCTCACGCACACTGTCCTGCTTCCAAGGAAACAAAACTAACTTATTGGAGAAATTACGTGAAAAATAGATTCTGGCTTCAGAGGGCACCTGTGTTGACGGAACTTTGTGAAGATTTGAGACTCCAGAATCATCTGTTACCTGAACTGCACCCAGGAACAACCTCTTGCCTCCACACTGAGATGTTTAGGAATCTCATCCTGCAGTCACTGAGTGGAAAATTTGTTCCCAAGGAAATTAACACTCGTCACCTTGAGAAAGAAAGAGAAAATAAGAAAATTCAAAGCAAATGAATTACCGGGAATATGTAAAAAAAAATGGCAATCGGTTGACTAGCTCGTTACAAGGAATGTTTTGTGGTCTGAAAACACGACAAAACTATCTTGTCTGTAGGGTATTAATGTACAGATAGTGAACTCATTAGTACAGATCCTGAATGATCAACCTATCATTGTTTCCATAATAGAATTTACAAAGCAATTTTGGATTTATACCGAACCTCTATATAACACCTCCATGGGGTAGAAAAGACAACTATTTTATTCCTTTTAGAGAGGAAGAAACCCAGGCTCAGAAACCTTCAGTAATTACATAAAGTCACCAGTTCAAAAATGAAGAAGCTGGAACCAGACCTCAGGTATCCTGATGTTTACCCAGGGCTTTTCCTGATGCCCAGTGATAAAAACGTGTCAATGTATAATATAGTTAGTAGGATGGTTAGTTGTATGTGTTAACTTAACTGGGCCATGAGGTGCCCAGATATTTGGTCAAGCATCATTGTAGATGTTTCTGTGAGGGTGTTTTTGGTGTGTTTTGCTTGAGATAAACATTTAAATTGGTAGACTGAGTAAAGCAGTCTCAATCTCTCTCTCTTTGTCTCTCTCTGTCTCTGTCTATCTCTGTCTCTCTCCACACACACACACACACACACACAAACACACACATGCACACCCTATTGGTTCTGTTTCCTCTCTGGAGAACACTGACTAATACAGTTAGCCTCTCTGACTGAGCAAACTTCTGATTCATAGTTGGCACTAAAGTTTCATCACTTAGGGTTCTACGAAGCCAAAAACTAGGTGAACAAATTTAAGTGCACAAATGTCTGGCATTAAAACACAGAAAAGAATTAAATGTATAATTTTTGTATGGCCTCTGTCATTTGTAAAGAAATTGTATTATCTTTTAGTCCAGAGCACTTCAACATTTTTGTTTGCATAACCTCTAAACAAATTTTTAAAAACTACTGACCACTCAAACATTTTTATATAAACATATAAAATTTGTTAACATACTTTCAAATATCTGTAAAGAATATGTTTTTTATTGTATTATGCACTGCATATGAGGATTAAATCTATTTTCACCAAACTGTGAAACTGGAGCTGCAAGTTTACCTCATTCTTTAAAGGAAAATGTCCACTGCACAGACAGATTGACATGAAGTCTTCTTTCTCACGTTCACCAAATCAAACTTATATCCTTCCAAAAAATAGTCTGAATTTATGTTTTATTTCTAATAAACATGATAATAGATGTCTATACAACAGCTTTATCATTTCTGAGTTCTATTTTCAATGTAGAGGATAGATAGATCATAGATAAATAGGTGGAGAGATAGATAAATACATAGATGCATAGATACAGAGATCGACCAATCACAGATAGATAGCTAGACTGACAGGGCCTTAGAGCACCTGGCCAAATACGGTTTGACACTTCAGTATTTCTTCCTGAAGTTTCTCTTTTTCGCTTTCATGGGACTCTTCCTCAAATGTGGAAATTATAAATCACACCTGGGTTTGGTGCCTGCAGGTTTGCACACCTCAAAGCCAGGCATCACAGGAAGATGGGATGAGTGGGAAGTTTGCCTTCCTTCTGTAGGGTGAGGGAAGCACCACTGTGAAAGGGGAGGAGAGAGAAAAGAAACAGCCAACCGCAGGGCACCAGGCACATCAAGCTTAGGAAAGAGCTCATGGGGTTGGAGGATCTGGAAACTGACTCCCTTAAAGCTCAGTCATCCCTCTGCATGCCCAAGAAATTGTATCACTGCAGAGGTTTGGATACCGCACTGGGACCACAGCTCTTCTTACCATTGTCAGCAAAGTGTGTGCTCCCTAAACCTGTGAGGTGTTCCACAAAATAAGGGTTCCAAGGCCAATATCAGTCGTATTTTGCAAATAAGTAATTGAAAGGTTCTGTTACATCATGAAGAAGATACCAAATAAAGATTCTTAAGATATTGATACTACACGAAAAAAGACAGTGCTGGAAGTAAAACCACGGGCCAACATCTGCTATGTATGCCAGTAACAAAATCCTAAAGAAAATATTAGCAAAGTGAAGTCAGCAAGTTAAAAGAAAAAGTATAAAGACTTAACAACTGAATTAAGTTTATGGTAGGAATTCAAGTTTGGTTTAACAATCAAGAATCAAAAAATATAATTAGTAAATAACAAATTAAAGGAAAAATATGAGCATCTCAATAGATAAAGAATTTGCATCTTGTACAATTCTTTAACCCATCTTGATAAATGTCTTTGACACTGGGGATAAAAAGAAAAATTTCATAGGAATGTTTATACAATTTAGGAACATATAATTCTTATATAAACAATGTGAAAAAATAGGAAAAGTTACCAAACTCATCTTATGGGGTGTCGCTATCATCTTGATAGCAAGAATAAAGTAAAACAATGGGCCACTTTTATGTATAAACATAAGCAAAAATCCTAAATAACATTAGAAAAACAAATCTAGAAATTCTTGTAAAATAAAACATTGTAATTAGTTAAGGCTTTCTTTAGAAATTATAAAATGTTTTAACATTTAAAAAGTTTAATGTTATTTTTCACATTAACAAATGAGAAAACATATAAGATTATCTGAAAATATGTAGAAAAATAAGATTCAGCAACCATTCAAGATTGCTACATTTCTTAACAAACTAAGAATAGTAAAAAAAACTTCTTAAGTTGTAACACTACCAAAAACTAAAGTGAATAATATTCATAACATTAAAACATTCAAATTATTCTCATTAAATTTAAAGTCAGAACCATCTCTATTATTTAATAATGTACCTGAAGTTCTTAGCCTGTTTAATAAGATTAGAAAAATATATTGATATAAATATATTCATTAATTACAGAAAATATAATTGGCTACATAGAAAATTAAAAAGGAATATTAAGATAAATAGATTTAAGTGGTAACTTCTAGCTGCATGATTAATATAGAAAAATAAATAACATTTCTATCATCAGAAATTACCAAATTAAAAATAAATTAAAAAATAAAACATTTAGAATAGTTACCAAATTCTTTAGTGAAAAGGGGAATACAAGCATGTATAAGATTTTTATGGATAAAAATTGTAGTTTTAAAAAGTATTAGAAGTCTTGAAGAAAATCAAGGGAGCCATAGACCATTTCCATGGATGAAAGATTCAGTATTTTAACGTTATTAATTGCCTCCATATAAAATTGAATGAAACATATTGAATACACAAAATTATGTATAAAATTCATTATATAAAGTATAATGAATATGCAAATTAAATGAAAACCAATGAAATCTTAAAAGAATTTCCTACAGACCTTAACATGCTCTTTCTAAGATTCATGAGATGAAGGAAAGCTTCTAGTTATCAAGTATATTATAAAGCTATATTATTAGAGGGAGAAAAGTTTGGAAATATTCTATCTATGATGAAAAGTTGGTATATGAGAGAAATCACCTCTTGAATCTGTGGATAAATGAAGAAATATTGATACTTCATAGATGGTATTGGGTGAATCCACTATGTACATAGGACACAGTACAAACACAGGAAAAATTAAATTGGGTCTATATACCTCATACTATTCTTAAAATTAGCTTCAGCTATATCAAAGTCCTAAATATGAAATAAGTGTAGCATTTTACTGGAAAACTAAGATTATCTTTATAACCACAAGAGAATTCTATCTTAAATTGTGACACAAAAGGCACCCATACTAAGGGTAAATTTTAATAGTGTGACTCTTAAAATTAAATCTAGTAACCATGAAAAAAATACAATAGACAGAATTAAAGAGAAAATCACAGACTGAGAGAAGATACTTACAACATAAATAATAGTATATAAGATTAGTATCAAGTACTTATAAAAACTTTAACAATGGAAAAGAAGCCCACGATACAAGCAATTAATTTGTAAAAGGCCATCATGAATTTCTATTAACATGAAAAAATACTCATCCTCACTAGAAATCAGAATAAAAAAAGTTTAACACACTGGTGAGCTAGCTCAGATCCATCATATTAGCAAAGTTAAAAAGTCTGATGATACAAATTTTGGCAAAGATATACAGAACAAATAAATCTTATATGTTATTTGTGAAAGGTTCAGTAGGTAGAAACAAGTTTAGGAGCAACTTGGCAAATAATCCCTAAAGACAATGCTATGCTAAGCATCATCCAAAAATTTCATTTCTAGAAATGAAGTGAAGCGGGGGGAGTAGATGAAGCAAACACAACAATAGTCACTGTTAGGCTGGTAGTTAAATACATGGGGGTTAGTAATACATTCTCTCTGCTCTTGAGTATGGTTATATTTTTCATAATAAAAGCCATTTTAAAAATGAAAAAGGCATTACATTTTATAGTGTTCAGGAAAATCCACCCCCCCCCACCTTTCTGGTAAATCCAAAAGAAAAAGCACAAAATTATGCAAAACACAAATTCACAACAATGAGTTAATATGCTATTTCCCCCCTCAGTTGCCCTTTCAGTGTTTCAAGACGTTTGAAAGTTGTGTGCCGTACACATCACAGAAACATGTTCCCTTGGAACTGACTTGTTATTTTGCATTGGAATTTGAAAGCGGCAAAGTGTGAGGTGGGCCACCCCTTTCCCTAATTAATGTAACTAATGTACCCTAGATTGATGAAAAGACATTTTCTGAGTGAAGGGCTTGAGCCAAAAGCTCGATTTCTAAACATCGCATATCGTCCTTTGTTAGCTGGATGCAGGGGTTTTGTTTGTTTTGTTTATTATTGTATCTCTTGTGCCAAGATGGGTGCCTTGAGCACAGTAGGTCCTCAAAAAAGACTTGATACACGAGAAAAATCACAATATGTGTGATTCGTCTAGCATTTGGAGTGATCCATTTCCCTGTGTATTATGTTTTTTCTGTAAAGAACATGCATCACAGGTGCATGAAAAGTGGACCTTTTGAGAACACGGTAGTCTTCTTTTTCCTAGCTGCTTCCCGTAGGAATTCACTTCTATTGGAATCTCTTGAGAAGTTGAGATACCCCCATAAGTGCCTGTCTGAAGGACAGAGGCTGAAGTGACTTTCTTTTGACTCCACGGATCATTAGCTAAAGTTTGCTCCCAGGAGATTTCAGTCCCGGAACTTCTGAACTGCGTTTGCACATGGGCCAACCCGACAAAGTGCCATCAGAGAAGGACGTGGCGTGGAGGTGGAGAGTGTGTGCACAGCTGAGGGGAGGGGCTGTGGGCACAAGCTGAGCCTGAACTTGCATCACACCGCCTGCTCTGGCCTTCGTCAAAATCAAAGGTGAGCTGAGGGACGGTGATGCTTGGTGGCGAGGGGACTTGCTACAGGTTAACACTCACACCATTCAGAGCTATGTGCACCAACATTAAGTCACTTTGTCACCGAGTCTTTAAAGCCGTAACTGGCTGCAATGTTCATAAAAGAAGAGTTGATGAATGTGTGGTATCTGCTGCTCCTAAAGCCTCTGTAAAGCTGCCGTGTCGAGTCTTAGCTTGTTGCAAGTTGCAATAACTAGCTCTTTTGATTAGAGAGGTTTTCCCGAGGCATCACACACAATTGGCCCCTGAATGTATCGCCATGCAGCCCCGTTATTGTCTGGTGTTTTTCTCCCACTGTTTGGCATGTGACTTAGTAGGGCACACAGGGCATCCTGTCCCCCTGTCTGGTCAGCATGATGTGCTCAATCTAGTGACTCAGCCTGGCTCTCCATACAAGGTCATAGCAGTCAAGGTCATTGTCTGTATTTTTACTGAGAAGGTAGTTTAAAAACATGGTATCATTAACCTAGCCTGGGAGAAGTCAGTGATTATATTTGGCTGGAGTTGCCCAATTTAAATGAGAATGAATTTTGATCCCTTTTATTGATGGGAATTGAAAAGGATGCATTTGTGTATCAGTTATTTTTTCCTGCATGATAAGCAAACCCAAAATGTAGTGGCTTAAAAGAACTCTTTATTTAACTTATAGATTCTGTGGGTGAGTGATTTAGCTGAGGTTCTTTGAAGGATTTATTTGATTTATCCAGGGCACACTCAGGTATCTGTGGTCAGCTGCTGGGTCTGATGGCCCAAGCTAGGTGGCTCATCTCTGCTCACCTTGCATGAGAGCTCATCTAGTGCTGGAAACCCCAGGTCAGGAGGCAAGGGGTACACAAGGAAACTGAACCAGGAGCTGCCAGACCACCAGGTGAAGCAATGGCCAGAGGGAGAAGGTGGGACTAAAAGATAACCTGCCCAGTGGCTGGAGAGCCATCGGTGCTCCTATAGCTTGAAATAATGCTTCATTTTGAGCTACAAGAATAGTCACATTTTCTCTTTTAAATTTTTTCAGGCCTTAATTGATTTACAGTTTTCAGAATCTCCTCATTTGAAAATAAAAATTGATGAAAATTAGATGAGGAATACAGAAAATGTATAATACTTTAAGAAAATTATCAGAAAGTAATACAAATTACAAATATAAGCCCCCCGATAATATTATATTATTGCAAGACATCATGTTAGTGTTACCAGGAGAGGCTCAGCACTGTGCGAACAGCTCCCAGCTCTCGGGTTTAACAATAAAACTCACTTCTCAACCCCAAAGCCATCCCATGTGGTTATGGGGCTGGTGATCCTCCCTGCTGGGACTTAGGGCCCCAGGCCTCCCCCAAGGCCTCCAGGTCCTCTGTTGGGTCCTCTGCAACTTGGGTGCAGAAGAGGGAGGAAAATGCCTGGAGGAGCACAGGGGACTTGTCCTGAGCCAAATCTGGAACTGGCTTCCATCCTTTCTGTACACAAACCAGTGGCCAGGTCTCAGACAAAAGACTAACACAAAACACGTGTCAAAGCTCAAAAGGAGGCAAAATTAGAGGGTGATCTCAGCAGGCAGGATGGTGGTTACCTAGGGAGGGAGAGAGAAGACGCTGACCAGGAAGAGCATGCAGGGGACACGGTGCCAGCACAGCTCTGCTCTTAACCTGGGGATGTGGGAGAGATCGCTTTGCCGTATGGTTAAGTCCCCACATATGAACGAGTTCTGTTCTGAGAGTGTGTTCGTAAGTCCAAGTTGTTTGTAAGTCTAACACAGTTAGCCTAGGTACCAAACTAACACAGACTGCTATATAGTACTGTACTGTAACAGATTTATAATACTTTTCACACAAATAATACATAAAAAACAAACAAAAAATAAAGAAAACATGTTTAATCTTACAGTACAGTACCTTGAAAAGTACAGTAGTACAGTGCAACAGCTGGCATCCAGGGGCTGGCATCGGGTGAACAGGCAAGAAGAGTTACTGACTGGAGGAGGGAGAGGAGATGGGAGATGGGAGACCCTATGGGAGAGCAGAAGGATCCTCAGCAATAGGAGACGGAGGGCAAGCTGCAATTTCACTCACGCCTGACGTTGACGGCACAGGTTCTGGTGCCTTGCTGGATTCAGTTCTATCTACCCTCTTGAAAATACGATCCAGTGATGTCTGGGTAGCAGCTCGTTTTTCTCATCATAGAGGACAAGGTAGCACTGGATTGCGTTCTGAACGGCTGCTGCAACCTTCGTGTACCGTTCTTGTTTGGGTCCTGTGCCTCAAAAACTAACAGTGCTTCCTCAAATAAAGAAACTCCCCTTGCCATTTCCTGTTTTGTGAATCTCTTCGGTTCTTCAGCAGTACCAGCTACATCACCGTTGCTTTTACGCTTGCTTCAGGACATCCTGGGCTTGAAATAAAGATACTGTACTACTCTACTCCATACGGTACTGTAAAGTACACAAAAGCACAACCACTTGTAGAGGATGCACGCACGTGAAAATGTACACCAGACAGGTGAACTAACTTGCGAGATTGGACTTGTGAACACACGTTTGCACATTTGAAAGTTCACAACTTGAAGGTTCGTATGTAGGGGACTTACTGTAATTCATTGAGCTGCGTAATTATGAGTGGTGTAAGTTTCTGTATATGTGTGACACTTCAATTTTAAAAGTTTAAAGTAATTTAAGGTGTTAAAGAGAATGAAAAGGCAAGCCATGGACCAGGAATAATATTTGGAGATCCCGTATCTGACAAAGGACTTATACCCAGAATATAAAAGAACTCCCAAAAATCTACCATACGAAAGCAAACAACCCAATGAGACAATGGGAAAAGCATTTGAACAGATCTTTCACCAAAGGAAATATAAGGATGACAAAGAAAAGATGCTCAACATCATTAGTCACAAGGGAAATGAAAATTAAAACCACAATGCGATACCACAATGCACCTATTAGAAGGGATCAAAACAAACAAACCAGCCTGACCTATTCTTTGTTTTTTAACTTTGAATTTGATGATTACACTTTGCCAGAGGGATGCTACTGGGAACTTTGTCCACTTCACTTCTAAGGGAAAAATTCTCATGGATCTAAGTAGGAGGACCCTCTGTGTGTGTCTTGGGCAGCACCTCCTTTGCTTGGGAGCAGAGTGGCTGGGTTGGCTTGAAGACAGAGCTGGACCAGCGTGGGAGCAGAGTCAAGGGGCATCCCCATGAAAAACTGACATGCCGTGTGTCCATGGCTAATGCCCAGAATCCACAACATCTCTGAGAAGACACTGTTTCTATGTGCTGGCGTAGCTCCTTACACTAGCTGCTAACTCACTTTCATCTCCCTCTCATTTTGACATGCAGGCATCTGACGGATAACAGATCATTGCCTCTATGGTCTTTATGTTTCTCCTCTCTCTCCTACAATCCTTGCACAACAAAATCAAGACAAAGTAAAATAAAATAAATACAAAAGGCACTTCCCTCTTCCTTCCTCATTCCACTAACAGCAAAACATCCCCTTCTGTGTAAACCACGAGGTAAACCAAGCAGAGAAATGAATTCGTGAGAAAAATGGTCCTCTGTCTCATCCAGAGCATCCAGGACCATCCAGACAAGATCCCGATCTCTCTCCTCTCTCCCTCTCTCTCTCTCTCTCTCCCTCCCTCCCCCCCTCCCTCTCTCTCTCTCCCTCTCCCTCTCTCTCTCTCCCTCTCCCTCTCTCTCCCTCTCCCTCTCTCTCCCTCTCTCTCTCAATTTCCTCATCTTTCAACCTCTCTCTTTCACATGCACACACATGAACATGCTTTCCATGAATATTAAAAAGTATATAAGAGACAAAATAACATAACATCAAATGGCTAATTCTACCAGGATGGAGTCCAGAAAACATTTGGGTCACCTAATGGCTTATTTATGACAAAGATTTAGATACAGTCTAAGGGTAGCATACACTTAAATAAAGTTGGTATAATTACGTTCTAAACCGTTGTGGAGAGCTGTGTGCCCATATAATGAGGCCTGGAGAGAGACGAGTATCAGGTATCTTAGTTACTAAACCTCTGTCTTGTCTCCATCTAATAACTGAAGATAATAAAGGCTAGAAAGTTCTCTGTGTTAATTAATGTTCTAGAGAAAACGTTTTGATTCATCAGAAAAATAAGTATCAAAAATGTTCTTAGCTACAGTGAGCAACTCACAAAAAATGCAGATTCTTTGATGGTTACTTGTCCTAATGTACCTTCCCCTGAGGAATAAAAAACTTTGTCTTTTTATACTGGAGAGCCAGGAAAGGGCAGAGTTTAGATCAGTGAAATGAGAGGTAAGAAGGGCCCCGTATGTATATATATCTGAGTATCACTATCTATCATCTAGCTAGCTAGCTCTATCTATCTATCTATCTATCTATCTATCATCTTTCTCTGTCTCTCTGTCTCTGTGTCTGTCTCTGTCTCTCCATATAGGGAGGAATAACTCTGCTCTTTGAGAATTACTGACTTTGTAAGAGCTTCATAGGCTCTGTCTGAACAAAATATCTCAGGGACCCTGGGGCCTAGAAAAGGCAGTCCCTGTAGTTGCGCAAGGCCATCGCCACTAAGGGACGTCGAGCCATATCTTGAGAGCCCAGGACTTGGGGCCCGTCAGCCAAAGCTCCTCCTTCTTCTTGGCTCCGCCTCCACCCGGGAAGGTGCAACCCACAGACCTGCTCCAGCTTCTCAGCGCTCCTTGACCACCCCTGAAAAGACAAACCACCTGTGTAACAAACTCTTACTGGAGCGGCTATGCTCAGGAATCAGGTCCTGATCAGGGATGTACAGAGACAGGTGGAGGGGTCAGAGGCCACACTGGTTCAGGGAGTGATGCGATAAAAGCTGGGGCTGAAAGTGGCAGGGTTGGGTCGGTCTTCAAGGGAGGGGCCCAAGTGCAGAAAAATATTGTTACATATACAGTCCATGTTAGAAGTTCCCTGCATGCAGCCCTTCCTCTCCTGGTACTCAGAGATGAAGCACAGGTGTCCTGGGACTCTGGTCCCTGACCTACCCATTTTCCTTGCCTCATCAGGTGTCATCAGGTGAGGGCCGTGGGTGGATGTGGCCTGTGGCTTGTGTGTCTGGGTCCCTGGGCTGTGGGCACGGGCTCCACAGGAGCGGCGCTGGGATGCGGACCATCCCTCCAGGTGCATGACCCCCAGGGAAGGTCAGTTCAGAGGAGAGGAGCCCAAGCCTGCTTCCTGTGGTCTGCACACCTCTGAGCAACCATCCAAGAAGCCAAGACAACCCCACAGCTTTTTTTTCTGCTCCGAGACGCTGGGCTGCTCCTCAGGAAACTCTCAAGCATCCTTTGCCGTGGCCCTCCCTGAGAACGCAGCTGATCCCAAGGCTCAGATCACAGGCTCCTGCTGGCACAGGGGGGTGGGGGAGTGAGGGGGGGCTTCCAGCTGGCCCATCCCCTGAGACTCACGCAGCTGGAACTGTGCACCTGTTCACTGGCGGTCCCTTCCCTGTAGGGGATGCAGTCCAGCGCTGCGCAGGGATTCACTCCCAGGGCCCTCTGCTGATGGAGGTGAGAGTGGAAGCAGGCCACTCTTCCCGCTTGGAGGGCAACCATCCTTGTGAACCCCTCCCTTTATTCTCCACCTTCCAAAGTTGCCCTTGAAAAACACCCCCAGTGTGGGTTTAAGTGTCTTCTAAGTAGTGTTCAGTTATTCACTTTGAAAATAAGCATTTGGGTTAGGTATCTACCATCTGATAAATTACAGTCTTTAATTCCATTCAAAACATCCATTTTTTTTTACTTCCTAGAATTCTACAAGCTTATGAAATAGCCAATGAAGAAATTAATTTTGTCAACCTAATTTCCCCACTATTGTATCCTTCCACTGAAGGAAACGATATCTCTTTTGAGACAAGATTTCTCCTTTTATTAAGCTTATTTTTAATTCTATACACATGGTAGAGAAATAATGAAAATAAAATTCGCAAGAGAGCCAGGAGTGTTGGCAAGATGGAGCCCCATGGAATGTTCTAGAAGTGGAGAAGGGAAGTCCGAATAAAGGGATTGAGGTTCTGGTCTGTTCTCATTGTCTGGAATGCTAATAGTTACAAAAGAAAGATAGTCCCAAATACAGAGACAGTGGAACCAGTATTTATTCCGAGTAATAAGATAAGGACATTTCTTTGGTACCAGGAGCAGGTGTCCCAGCCAGGAGAAAGGGAGTCTGAGAGCATGAGACAAGACTGGTGAGTCTCTTGCTTGGGTTTCTGCTCCCGTCTTGGACATGAAGCAGAGCCTCTGATGAGGACATCCATCTCCAGCAAGGGACCTACAAGGGCAACTGAGTGTATCTGAAAATAATTATTTTGCTGTTTGTCATATGCACAAGTAAATTGGACATATCTGCTTGTCTCCACACTGAACTGAAACAGAAAATGAGGTGGCGACCAGTTAGGAGGGCTGGCAGATCCAACTGTAGGCAACCCCTCCATGAAACCAACTCCAGAAACTGGGGCAGCTCTCAGACAATTGGAACGTGTCTGCGCTTCAGATTCTTTTCAAAAGCTGGAGATTTGGTGGGAAGCAGTAGTGCTGGGGAAACATACAAGTGGAGGGGAGAAGCTGAGTGGTCTGGTGGCAGGAAACGGGGGCCCATGTCTCTGGTTCCTTTTGATGCCTGGCCAGGTCTCAGCAGGCCCTCTGCCCAACGGTAAACCTGGCCTTCTAGGTGCAAAAAGATAACAAAGAAGAAAAAATCCTGAGTCCTCCTTCCCCAAACAGGAGGCACGATGCCCCCTGTCAAGTCCGCTTGGGGCTTCTGGTAACATTTAGGGTCTCCGTCTCCAAAAACACACACAAATTTGTGAGAATTTTCAGGGGTAGGCTAAAGTTTTTACGTACATTGGAGAGCTTTGTCAATATAGTTTGTGACAACTTCTGATTGATAGATGGACTGATTCAGAAGGATTTTAACAAACGTTGGCAGCAGGAAACATCGTTTCAGCCTCGCACACCTTCACGTGCCGTTCCCAACGCACCTGCTGTATGTACCACAACCATAGACCTGGGGACAGTGCAAACCCACCTCATGCCCTTTCTGTGAATGAGAACATCTAATGGTCAAAATATCTTCTGCTCTAGACACCCAGGAGGAGAAAGAGTCCCTGGCTTTGAATTAGCTGTAGAATAATTTTCTTTTTTCCCCAGAGCTGAAAGAGGCAGGTCCTGTTTGTGATGGCTACGTCGCCACCCACCCAGCAGCTGGTTTTGAATCACGGGATGCATGGTATTGTTTTAAGGCTGCCTTCTGTGTGGTCCTTTGGCCCAAGATGACAATGACGCTCATATCGGGTGAAGTGTAAATGTTAGGGGAACCACTAACTTGAAACCGCCCGCCCTGGCCAGGCACAATAGTAACTACTTGCACGAGTTATCTTACAACAGGAGGTCCTCGTAAGGAACTCGGAACTAACCAGCTACCTACCACCAAGCAGAAGAATTCGGGAAAGGTCAAAATGAGAGCGGAAACGCCAGTCCATATGTCCTAGCAACCTCCCAGGATCCTTCTCTCTGGAATCCATCTTGGCTGACCGATGCGCATGCCACCAGGAAGGACCCTGAGTCGGAATGATTGGCCAGAGACAACCCGGAAACTTACCCCATCACCATAAAACCCAAGACTGCGAGCCACGTGGAGAGCGGTTCTCCTGGCTTCCCTTATCCTGCTGCTCTCTGCCGGGGCTCCCCTTCCCAATAAGGTGTCTTGCCTTGTCAGCACGTGTGTCTCCTCAGTTCATTTCCGAGTGTTAGACAAGAGCCCGCTCTCGGGCCCTGGAAGGGGTCCCCCTACCTGCAACTTAAAGACGGACAACTCCCCTTTCCTGTATTGTTTCAAATGTTCACCTGGTCACCTTCTGAACGATAGCAGGTGACAGGTCTGTGGCCTGTGTTTGCAGAGTTGCCGCTACCTTTGAAAAACTTTGAACATTTGAACATAGAGCTCGATAATCTTCAGTTCTCCCTGTCAGGATAAATGTCTCTGAAATTGCTTCTCCAAAGCCTGCTCTCTTTTATCCCTACCTGGGGAAAGCATGAAAATGTTTGATTTCCAGGGGAAAGGAGAGTGCCTTGTAATGTTTTTATAGAACTTAGAGAAAGCAGAAGCAGCATTTATATGCCCTGAGACACGTTACAATCTCAAAGGGGAAAATTTACCATCACAAAAGCCATTTGTCTTTTTAAGTCAGCGGAGGGAAAATACCTGAATAGATTTCATTATTTTTTGGTTTTACGAAATAGATGCTTTGTTTAGAAAGGATGAAATGTCTGGTTTTGATCAAAATTATTATTTTTTTTTCTTCTGTGTAATTTGTGATAATTACTGGTGAGTAACACTCTCTCTAAAATAAATTACTATAGGGCTGTGGAATAGTTCAATGGTAAAAAGTCAACTTGGTCTTTTCTCACTCCTTTCACTGCATCCTTCCATAGAACGTGTGTGGTGTGTGGTGTGTGTTTGGTGTGTGGTATGGGGTGTGTGTAAGCACTTTGACCTCTTGTGTAGATGAGCGCCCACAGGGACAGTCCTCCTGCGGGAATTTGCAAGTCAGGCTGAAGAGTCTGCGTTCCGTGCAGCGCAATGGGAGCCCTGGGAGCCCTGGGAGCCCTGGAGACCCCGCATGCCTTCGCCAGGAGCGCTAATGATTCAAAGACCTGCCCGGAGCGAGACGGCGGCGCCCAGACGGGGCTGCGTGAAGCAGGGTGTGCGGGGGGCGTGGCGACCCCAGGGCGCACGCTGGCCCCCGCGAGCTCCTCCTCTTGAGCACCCGGGCTGTGAAGGACCCGTGGAGATGTCCTGGGCACAGGAGGGCGACCTTCCAGCCCAGGGAAGGGGGCTGATTTTGCAGCCACTTATGGTGGGATGGGAACGAGGTGTTTGTCTATTTTTGTTTGTTTGCCTCTGAGTGTTTAAACTTCTTTTGAGAGGAAAGATTTAAAGTTTAAACTTCTTTTGAGAGGAAAGTGGTGAGTAGGAGAGGTCCGGGGCTGAAGGCAGGTGTGGGCGAGGAGGGGAGGGGCTTTTGACCCTGGAAGCAAGTTTCCCAAACCGTCCACGCGCCCGCGTCGCCTGCCTCCGGCTGCCCTTTGAGCTGCACCGTCTGTACTTTCACCAAGTCATCAATATCGCTGGTTAGGAGGCCTCCGGATACACCATTCTCCACCCAGCACAGGAGGTCCAGGGGCCCAGGGTGCAGAGAACAACAGGAGGGCTTTGAAGGTCGGTGCAGGTCACCCTTTCCTCATACGATGCCTTTATTTTGCCAGCAAACAGCAGGATCTGTGCATTTTCCATCAGCGAAATAATGCTGGTAACATCTCTCATCTTGAGAACGTAAAGTCACGTTGTATCAGTAGTTCTTTGCTGTCCTACTTGTCATAGAAGATGCCCCCAAACCACTACATTTGGACACTTCATGAGTAACAAAATGCCAGGGTGTTGTCTATGTTACTTGCATTGCAAGAAACAAATTCTAATTCACGTGACATTCTGAGCTGTTTTTGCCACCATCTTCTCAACTTGGAACCACCTTCTTCTCTACATGATTCATAAGTGCTCACCCAGCTCTATGTTTGCAAACACTTCTGTCTTTGACTGTACTTTGAGAGCTCAGAGAAGTTGGTAATTGATAAAGTAGGAGAGACTGTTCCAGAACAAAGGCTTCTATTGCCAGGATGGTGGGAAAAAATCTGATGATGCTGCCCAACGTAGGGTCTGATGGAGAGAAAGAAAATTGCACTCAGTGTCATCACATAAGCTTCTGCCCATTTAAGGGTGTTGCCAATTGCAAGTTCACGTGCCAGACACACAGTGAGGCCAAACAATACTGAAATGTCAGAGAAAGGATTATTGCAGGGCCCTCCAAGGAGACCAGTGGCTCATGCCTCCAAAAGCCCCAGTCTCCAAAGGGTTTCAGCAAAGCACTTTTAAAGGCCAGGTGAGGGAGGGGCGTGGTTAGTTGCTGGGAACTTCTTGGTGTCAAGAAGTTTGGAATCCTTGGAATCCTTTGTTCCTGCAGCTGTCCAGGTATGTCAGGTGACGAGGTTCCTGTAAACCTCCAATAAGACAAATGCGATTCTCTGTTCTGCAACTTTTTATCTCTGTAAGAATGGACTCTTAGAGGTCAGAGCCCTGAGAATAAGCTATTCTGTATATTTCAGGCTACTGGCAACATTTTTTTACAAAAGATGCAGAACCAGCATGACTAAGCACAGGCAACAGAGCACAAAGGTTAAAGTAAAAGGAACGAATCTCATATGAAGTCAGAGTTGTCCTTCTCTATTGCAAGGGGGCTCCTGTTCTTTTTCTGGGTCTCTGCCTAGTCATGGGGCCCTGCCCTATGTACCTGCTGACTATGCTAGGAGAACAATGGCCCCCAAAGATGCCCAAATCCTAATCCCTGGAACCTGCGACTATGTCACATTGCAGAAAAGGGATTAAGGTCACAAATGTGATTATGGTTGCTAGTTATCTGAAGTAAGACAGAGAGGTTATCCTGGATTATCTGGGTGGGCTCAGTGTCAACATGAGGGTCGATGACAGTGGGAGTAGGAGACAGGAGGGTGGGGGAGACCGTGACCACAAAAGGTGGTTGCAGTGAGAAGGTATGAAAAGGACTTGACAAGCCATCGCTGGCCTTGAGGAAGGTGGAGGAGGGAGCCAGGAGCCAAGGAGAGTGGCAGCCTCTAGAAGCTGAACTGCACCATGAAACGGATCAGACCTGGCTCAGCAGGGTGGAACGCAGCCCCGAGAACCCTGATTTCTGTCCCATGAGACCTGTGTGAAGTTCCCGAACTCCTGAACTGTAAGATAATGCTTGTGTTGTTTAAGCCACTAAGTCTGTAGTAATTTGTCACAGCACTTTTGGGAAACTAGTGCACTAGTCTCACTGTCCTGAGAGAATATGCATTATTCTTTTGTTTTTGTTTTTTATAAGAAGGAGCCTTCCTGGCCCTGGCACCCTTGTCTGCTGCTCTCCTGGCATGGCCGCCACTCCTGCAGCTGTCCTAGTTCCGAGCTCTCCACAGTCTCATCGGCTCCTCTCTAAACCAGGGGTTTGCATTTATGGGAGTGGTGACTGGAGCTCTCTCTGAGACAAGCTGGGACCTGGGACCCTTTGCTGCCCTGCTACAGAGCTTGCACCTGGACAAACTTCTCCTAGAGCTGCAAAATTGGGGCAAATTCTGGACCAAAGATACAAAAAGACAAAAAAAACCCAAAAAACAACTACCACTTCTGAAGAGCAGGGAGCACAAGCAAAGTGGTGGGAGCAATGGCAGGGCACTGTGTATGCCCCCAGCACTCAGCACCAACAAAGGGGTGGGCAAACACCTAAGCCACCCATCCAGCCCGACCCCTGGACACACCCCTGCCCTCACCCCATATAAGGAACAAGTTCGCACCCACTGCTGCCCCCCAGGAAGTGAGCAAGGGAAACTGTTACTTGTTTTCACTCCTTCCTGCAGCTCTAGGAGCCCCAGTAAAGCCTTGCCTGAATTTCTTGTCTGGCCTCTAGTCAATTTCTATGGCTTGGGGAAGGCCAAGAACCCTGGTCAGTATCTCGACACTCAGAGTAACAGCAACTGTTTGCAATGGCTGCACATCCTGGGATGAGAACCCCCTCTGTCTCATACACCTGCAGATGGCATGGGTCAGCATGTCCCCACACCTGTCACCCCACTTGTCCTTCACCTGGTCTGGGAGAGGAGGTTTCACTCACTTTCCACCAGGATGGAAGGGGTATACACTTACATAAACACATAAAACTTGTGTTTTATAAAATATGCCTTTGGTGTGTTTCTTTATTCATTCATCCAGGAGTAGCTGTTGCCCCTCTGTTCTATTCTGGGCACGTGGGGATAAATAAGTGAGAAGATACGAGTCTAGTCTCAGGAGGCAGCGTCCCTACGGGATTTATAAGGTGCTTTGGCATTAATAAATGTGCGTATTTTCAGTTGTTGAGGGTAACCATTCCTTTAAAATGATCCTGAACTCTGTGAATAGAGAACAATTTTCAAATAATTTCAAAGGAGGGCATTTGTTCAGTGGATCTCAACAGAGATTCTGATTTATTTGTCCTGGAGTGGGGTCTGAGAATCAGCATTTCCTTTCTTTTTTTTTAAAGTTCTCCAAGGGATTCTAATGAGTGGCCTGAATTGGGAACTATTTGGGCTGATTGAGCAATTTCCCACAGAAAACAATAGTGAGGTGCTGGACCAATTAAGGAAGGGCTGCAGGGATGCTGGATCTCTGGGAGTGAGAAGGGGAAGTGTAGGGATCTGCTTGGCTCTGCCAAGCTCTTTGCACCTGGAGACAGAGGCCACCCAGCATGTGGACCAGGGCCCAGGGCTCTGCTCACTGGCTCAGACTTGGCGGTCCTGCTGTAGGTCCTGGTTACCACATATGCCCCGGCCGCTGGGGCTAGTCTCTCTTGTCTGGTCACTAGGCCACTGTCTAATTTGTTTCTCCAGCTATGCCACAGAATATCACAGCCCTCCCTGTCCCCTCCAAAGCCCCCCCATCACCACCCCCCTTACACTCTGCCTTCTACCTTAAATTCAGTTGCTCTCTGCAGAAGCCCAGCTTGACCCATGCTGTTCTCTTCATAGAGGTCGGAGTTATGACCTAGAGACTTAGTTCATTTTGGTAGATGTTTCTCCACCTTTCTGCTGGACTGCTGTCAAAGGACCCTGGACACCAGCCACACTCTCTTTGTCCCTGCTGTCAGACGGACACATTCTCCCCTGTGTCTGGGGCATCTCTCAGGCTCCTGGGCCGTCTTTCCAAGCTGCCTGCTCCTAGGACCTCCCTGGCTGCCCATCCAGGCCCTGACCAGCCGGGTCTTTGCGCTATGTCCCAGCCATCTCTGATGTGGCCTGCCCCACTAAGGCCCCCAAAGTGTGACAAATCTACATCTTCACTAAGCACAGACTTTACTAAGGCAAAGGGGCAGCTCTGTGAACAGGTCCTGAGTCGGGAAGTATGGCTGAGAATGAAATGGGAAATATTGATTCTCAAGATAGAAAATGTTCTGGTACACATGTGGCTTTCCATTCGTTGGAAGAACAGGAATTCAGCTCTCTAAAGGAAACCTTCAGGAAGACCAATTTAAACACAAGGAAAATCACCAGTACTTATGACAGATGCTTTATAAGCCTGGGATGAAACTTCTAGAAGGAAAGAGGATGCCATGGCAGTTTAAATCCTCCAGTGCCAACTATGCAAATCCTGTGATCCCAGAGGAGCAGACAGAGGCAGAAGTGGTCCTTCTCCGTATCCCAGCAAATATCCCACTGTTCTCAGGGGTCGTGAAGGCCTGGTTCAAACGAGTCCAAACACAATTCAGTTCTTAGTTTCCTGAAAGATGCCAGAGGCTCCTTCTCTGTATACGGTTAGGACACTTTATAATAGGCAGCCCTATGTTTCCAGTGAGCTAACACACCTGGGAGCTACTTGAATAATAGAAACATTTAATTTCACAGTTCTCAAAGCCAGAAGCCCAAGATGAAGGTGTCAGCAGTGTGTCTTCCAAGGGCTATGAGAGAGACTCTGGTCCATGACTCTCTCTCCTGACTTCTGGGGCTTTACTGGGAATCCTTGGCGATCCTTGACATGTAGAAGCATCACCCCATCTCCGCCTTCCTCTTCACATGTGTTTCCCTGTGACTGTGTCTGTCTCTGTGTCCAGATTTCCCCTTTATTATAAGGCACCAGTCATGTTGAATTAGGAGACACCCTAATGTCTTTAATTTTAACTAATCACATCTGCAATGTTCCTATTTCCAAATAAGATCACTTTCTGAGGTACTAGGGATAAAACATATGCATATTTGGGGGGACACAATTGAGCCCATAACACATGCCATCCTGCCACACTGATCCCCTAGACCCAGTCATTCCTCTAGGGGAGTTGACTGAAGAGCCCCTGTCCCCTCCTGGTGACCAGATGTCCACAGTGCTGTTTACAAACCTGAGGACATTCCTGGGTCTCTGCTGAAGATGTCCCCAAAGTAGAGAAAACCAGGGGTGACCTTTGGTTTTTCATCATTCCAGCAGAAGTGCAAGCTCAGGTTTAATGAACATTTCATCTATGACAGTTTTCCATTTACTTAAACAGGAGCTTTGCTGCTGCTTTATCTAAATTCAGACATCTCCACAGAAAAAGATTCTTCATAATCAATACTCAAAAGATGTTCCAAATATTACCCCAACTCAAAGATTAATTGCTACACTTCTATCAAAGATTCCTTGAAATAAGTTTACCAAACTCCGCTGAAGGGACGCTCACAAATGTGTCTTCCTGCCACAGTGGAAGGCACTGTTTGCCAAAATCTACGCAGTAGATGTTCAGCTGTAGAAAACCTGCCTGAGACATGACTGAAGGCTGGGTAAATGTGTACAGAAATGTGTTCTATCTCATAAATACCTGCAATATTTTTCAGCCTGTTTTGATTCTGCAACTGCTTAACAAGGAATAGTGCAGGTGGCAGAAATACCCTGAATGGAGTGAAAACTTGACCAAGTTAATAGAGATATTCACAATAGAAAGCAATTTTAAAAAGAACATATCCCAAAGTTATTGTAATCTACTATTTCCCTTGACGCCAATTATATGATACTCTATCATGGAGACTTTATATTTGCAGAGTTATTCAAACAGAGGTTGGCCTTTCAGCGTTGTACTTGGGTCCAATTTGTTGCTGAAACTGGAAACTCTTTATAGCTGTAATTTAGTACAGGACAACTACATGGAATTTTGAAAAAGCAAACAAACAAACAACCCCCCTCAATTAAAAACTCTTGTACTTAGAGAATCTAATTGGTATCTAAAAATGCAGGTGTTTTTCCAACCAGCAGGCCTTGAGCAGCAGTAGCGGTGTGGGTGCACCCATGTCAGAGGCAGACCTGCTCCCCAGCACTATCCCTGGGCTGCGTCCTTCTCAGGGGCTCCTCTCCACAGCCCGTCTCCCATCCCCGTGCCCCTGACAGAGCAACACTACCCTGGGCAAGGAGGCCAGTCCTTCAGAATCCCTGTGTCCACATCTGCACATGGAGATGATGCAGTCCTGTACCTCATGGGACTCTCATGAGGAACAAACAGGATAACTCGGGAGCAAGCATTCTGTAAGCCCCAAAGTCTCCTCCAGGACCCTCAGCTCCGTGTTCGCCCCTCTGATGCAGCACCCACCCCCATCCCTCCGCCCTGGGACCAGTTTTAGGTGGAAGCAGTGGAGCTGCTTGCATTTTTGGAAGCGCTATGACCTCTTCGTGACCTGCAAGCTTCCTTCCTCTACCATAAATGTATGTGCCACTAAGGAACGGTAGATAGCTCAGACAGACAGAAATAATAAGACATTTGGTTAAAACCAAACTACTTTCATCATTCCAATAGCTTTGAATTTCAGTTCTTTCAAAACAGTACAGTAGAAACAAAAGAGTTATTGAGGATTGGGGGGGAAATTCTACACCTACTCTCTGATAATCTTTTTCCTTCTTTAATATCTTCCTCAAAGAATTGTTGACCTCTGCTCTAGGATATGTAGCTGAAAGAATGGTCAAAGAGCTCTACCATTTCCTCTCTAACACTGCAGAATCTAAACACTCCATATAAACATGAGTTAAATGTCTGCAGTTTACCTGAAATTTCATATCGAATGAAAATCAGAATGCACACAGTGGGCTCTGGGGTCTACCACGAGCATTCACGTGCGGTACGGATTCCACCTACACCGCGGATGGGCTGTGTGCACCTGGGCAGGTTCCCGCCCTCTCTGTGCGTCCTCATCTGAGGCCGAGGTCACTGGGGTGAGTCCACGGGCCTGGAACTGTGGGGACCGGCTGGCCCACAGAATGCTCCTGGCGCTTATTCCCAGGGGTCAAGGATGAGCTCCAGCGAACTCATCCCACCCACCTTGGGCTCCTGTTCCCGGTTCCTTATTAATCCTTAACTCACGGGACTTTCATTATTTGCCCACCTGTCTGGTCTCCTTTTGGGGACTCAGAGTTTCACGAGGGCGGGAGCCATGACTTTCTCCCGTTTGTCTCCACCATTATGTTGATGGAGAGGCGGCCGGCAAACGATTGTTGAGTGAATGAATGAGCGAGTGAATGAGGTTCTATTCATCAAAACGTCCAGTGGTTCAGTAATTGACCACAAACTCATGGACCTCACACGGAAAATCCCCCGCAGTCTGTCTGCACCCCACCTTAAAGACCGGGCTCCTCTAGGGATACGTACTGCGGCTTAGTCCTGAGACCACATGGGCTGTTCCTGCCTCCCAAAACAGGCTTTGTGTTTTCCTGCTTTTGATGATTCTTTCTTCTCCATTATCATGTGCCATCATCCAAAGCAGTCACTTAGAGTTGGTAAAACACGTGGAGCAAGCATAACTTAAGACTGGTTAAGTATATTTTGGAGAATTTATTTAAAAAATTATTTACAGTTTCAGGAGCCGTAAATTAATGCATATTCCTAATCATGATGAAATAAATATGGTTACATCTTGTTTGTAAGATTTTTAAATAAGTGCTCTAAGTTTTTTTTGCCTCTTGTTCAAAATTAGTTGAAAAACTTTAAACACAATATTCACAAAATGGAGAGCCAAAAAGATTTAGGTTTTAATTAATTGTACCTACTGAAAACAAAATTTGCAAACAGAATAACAATGGAGTTTATTCTACAAAAGCAAATGAGAAATACAGGCAGACTTTGGAGATATTGTGGGTTCTGTTCCAGATCACCCCAATAAAGTGAATATTGCAATAAAGTGAATAACACAAATTTTTGTTTTTCCCGTGCAAAAAAGTTATGTTTACACTATATTGTAGTCTATTGAGTGTGCAATAGCATTATATCTAAAAATGTACGTACCTTAATTAAAAATTACTTTATTGCTAAAATATGCTAACCATTGTCCAAGGGTTTTAGCTCGATGTTGACGGCTGCTGGCTGATCAGGGTGGTGGTTGCTGAAGGTGGGGTGGCCGTGGGAATATTTTAAAATAAGACAACAGTGGAGTTTGCCTCATTGACTGGCTCTTCCTTTCATAAACAATTTCTCTGTAGCACACAATTTTATTTGATAGCCTTTTACTCAGAGTAAAAATTCTTTCAAAATTGAAGTTAATCCTCTCAAACCCTGCTACTGCTGTATCAACTAAGTTTACATAATATTCTGACTCCTTTTTGTCTATTCAACCATCTTAATACAGTAGCATCTTTACCAGGAGTAGATTCGATCTCAAGAAGCAACTTTCTTTGCTCTTCCCCATAAGAAGCGACTCCTCATTGGTTAAAGTTTTATCATGAAATTGAAGCAATTCAGTCACATCTTCAGGCTCTACGTCTAATCTTAGTTCTCTTGCTGTTTGTACAACATCTGCAGTTACTTCCCCCACTGAAGTTTTGAACCCCTCAAAATCACCCATGAGGATTGCAAGCAACTTCTTCCAAACTCCTGTTCATGTTGATACTTGAACCTTTTCCTGTGAATCATGAATGTTCTTAATGGCATCTACAATGTTGAGTTCTTTGCAGAAGGTTTTCAACTTACTTTGCCCAGATCAGACCGAAGAATCACTATCTCCACCAGCTACAGTCTTATGGAATGTATTTCTTAATTAATACTTGAATGTCAAAATGCCTTTTTGATCCATGGGCTACCCAATGAACGTTGTGTTGGCAGGCATGAAAGCAAGATTCATCTCATTGTACATCTCCATTAGAGCTCTTTGGTGACCAGGTACATTGTCAATGATCAGTAATATTTTGAAAGGAATCTTTATTTTTCTGAGCAGTAGGTCTCAGCAGTGGGCTTTAAATATTCAGTAACCATGTTATAAACAGATGTACTATCAACTACGATTTGTTGCTGCATTCATAGGACACAGGCAGAGTAGATTTAGCATAATTCTTTTTTCTTTTTTTATGAATTTAAGAATTTTATTTACTTTTTCATACAGCAGGTTCTTATTAGTTATCCATTTTATACATATTAGTGTATGTAAGTCAATCTCAGTCTCCCAATTCATCACACCACCACCACCGCACACACACCCACTGCCACTTTCCCCCCTTGGTGTCCGTACATTTTTTTCTCTACATCTGTGTCTCTATTTCTGCCCTGACTGCAAACCGGTTCATCTGTACCATTTTTCTGGGTTCCACATATATGCATTAATATACGATATTTGTTTTTCTCTTTCTGACTTACTTCACTCTGTATGACAGTCTCTACATCCATCCATATCTCTACAAATGATCCAATTTCGTTCCTTTTTATGGCTGAGTAATATTCCATTGTATATATGTACTACATCTTCTTTATGCATTTGTCTGTCGGTGGGCATATTGGTTGCTTCCATGACCTGGCTATTGTAAATAGTGCTGCAATGAATATTGGGGTGCATGTGTCTTTTTGAATTATGGTTTTCTCTGGGTATATGCCCAGTAGTGGGATTGCTGGGTCATATGGTAATTCTATTTTTAGTTTTTTAAGGAACTTCCATACTGTTCTGCATAGTGGCTATATCAATTTACATTGCCACCAATGGTGCAAGAGTGTTCCCTTTTCTCCACACCCTCTCCAGCATTTGTTGTTTGTAGATTTTCTGATGATGTGCATTCTAACTGGTGTGAGGTGATACCTCATTGTAGTTTTGATTTGCATTTCTCTAAGAATTAGTGATGTTGAGCAGCTTTTCATGTGCTTCTTGGCCATCTGTATGTCTTCTTTGGAGAAATGTCCATTTAGGTCTTCTGCCCATTTTTGGATTAGGTTGTTTAGTTTTTAATATTGAGCTGCATGAGCTGTTTATATATTTTGGTGAATTAATCCTTTGTTGGCTGATTTGTTTGCAAATATTTCTACCATTCTGAGGGTTTTCTTTTCATCTTGTTTGTAGTTTCCTTTGCTTTGTAAAGCTTTTAAGTTTCATTAGGCCACATTTGTTTATTTTTGTTTTTATTTCCATTACTGTAGGAGGTGAATCAAAAAAGATCTTACTGTGATTTATGTCATAGAGTATTCTGCCAATGTTTTCCTCTAAGAGTTTTATAGTGTCCCGTCTTATATTTAGGTCTCTAATCCATTTTGATTTATTTTTATGTATGGCATTGGGGAGTGTACTAAATACATTATTTTACGTGTAGCTGTCCAGTTTTCCCATCTCCACTTATTGAAGAGACTGTCTTTTCTCCATTGTATATCTTTGCCTCCTTTGTCATAGATTAGTTGACCATAGGTGGGTGGGATTAACTCTGGGCTCTCTATCCTGTTCCATTGATCTATCTTTCTGTTTTTGTGCCAGTACCATATTGTCTTGATTACTGTAGCTTTGTAGTATAGTCTGAAGTCAGGGAATCTGGTTCCCCCAGCTCCGTTTTTTTCCCTCAAGACTGCTTTGGCTATTTGGGGTCTTTTTTGTCTCCATACAAATTTTAAGATTTTTTGTTCTAGTTCCGTAAAAAATGCCATTGGTAATTTGATAGGGATTACATTGAATCTGTAGATTACTTTGAGTAGTAGAGTCATTTTCACAATATTGATTCTTCCAATCCAAGAACATGTATATCTCTCTATCTGTTGGTATCATCTTTAATTTGTTTCATCAGTGCCTTATAGTTTTCTGCATACAGGCCTTTTGTCTCCCTAGGTAGGTTTATTCCTAGGTATTTTATTCTTTTTGTTGCAATGGTAAATGGACGTGCTTCCTTAATTTCTCTTTCTGGTTTTTCATCATTAGTGTATAGGAATGCCAGAGATTTCTGTGCATTAATTTTGTATCCTTCAACTTTACTAAATTCATTGATTAGCTCTAGTAGTTTTCTGGTGGCATCTTTAGGATTCTCTATGTATAGTATCATATCATCTGCAAACCATGACAGTTTTACTTCTTCTTTTCCACTTAGTATTCCTTTTATTTCTTTTTCTTCTCTGATTGCCTTGGTAGGACTTCCAAAACTATGTTGAATAATAGTGGCAAGAATGGATATCCTTGTCCTGTTCCTGATCTTAAAGGAAATTATTTCAGTTTTTCACCATTGAGAATGATGTTTGCTGTGGGTTTGTTGTATATGGTCTTTATTATGTTGAGGTAAGTTCCCTCTATGCCCACTTTCTGGAGAGTTTTTATCATAAATGGGTGTTGAACTTTGTCAAAAGCTTTTTCTGCATCTATTGATATGATCATATGGTTTTTCTCCTTCAATTTGTTAATATGGGTTATCACATTGATTGATTTGCATATATTGAAGAATCCTTGCATTCCTGGGATAAAACAAACTTGATCATGGTGTATGATCCTTTAAATGTGCTGTTGGATTCTGTTTGCTAGTATTTTGTTAAGGATTTTTGCATCTATGTTCATCAGTGATAATGGCCTCTAGCTTTCTTTCCTTGTTACATCTTTGTCTGGTTTTGTTATCAGGGTGATGGTGCCTCATAGAATGAGTTTGGGAGTGTTTCTCCCTCTGTTATATTTTGGAAAAGTTTGAGAAGGATAGATGTTAGCTTTTCTCTAAATGTTTGACAGAATTTGCCTGTGAAACCATCTGGTCCTGGGCCTTTGTTTGTTGTAAGATTTTTAATCTCAGTCTCAATTTCAGTGCTATGATTGGTCTGTTCATATTTTCTATTTCTTCCTGATTCAGTCTCAGAGGTTGTGCTTTTCTAAGAATGTGTCCATTTCTTCCGGGTTGTCCATTTTATTGGCATATACTTGCTTGTAGTAATCTCTTATGATCCTTTGTATCTCTGCAGTGTCAGTTGTTACTTCTTTATTTTTTCTAATTCTATTTATTTGAGTCTTCTCCCTATTTTTCTTGATGAGTCTGGCTAATAGTTTATCAATTTTGTTTATCTTCTCAAAGAACAAGCTTTTAGTTTTATTGAACTTTGCTATTTTTTCCTTCATTTCTTTTTCATTTATTTCTGATATGATCTTTATGATTCCTTTCCTTTTGCTAACTTTAGGGGTTTTTTTGTTCTTCTGTCTCTAATTGCTTTAGGTGTCAGATTAGGTTGTTTATTTGAGATGTTTCTTGTTTCTTGAGGTAGGATTGTATTGCTATAAACTTCCCTCGTAGAACTGATTTTGCTGCATCCCATAGGTTTTGGATCATTGTGATTTCATTGTCATTTGTGTCTAGGTATTTTTTGATTTCCTCTTTGATTTCTTCATTGATCTCTTGGTTTTTTAGTAACATATTTTTTAACCTCCATGTGTTTGTGTTTTTTATGTTCTTTTCCCTATAATTGATTTCTAATCTTGTAGTGTTGTAGTGAGAAAAGATGCTTGATATGCTTTCAATTTTCTTAAATTTACTGAGGCTTGATTTGTGACCCAAGATGTGATCTGTCCTGGAGAATGTTCCATGTGCACTTGAAAAGAAAGTATAATCTGCTGTTTTTTGACAGAATGTCCTATAAATATCAGTTAAATCTCTGTGATCTATTGTGTCATTTAAAGCTTGTGTTTCCTTATTAATTTTCATTTTGGATGATCTATTAGTGTAAGTGAGGTGTTAAAAGTCCCCCACTATTTTTGTGTTACTGTTGATTTCATCTTTTATAGCTGTTAAGAGTTGCCTTATGTATTGAGGTGCTCCTATGTTGGGTGCATATATATTTATAATTGTTATCTTCTTCATGGACTGATCAGTTAATCATTATGTAGTGTCCTTCCTTGTGTCTTGTAACATTTTTTATTTTAAAGTCTATCTGATGAAGTTATCTGATATGAGTATTGCTACTACAGCTTTCTTTTGATTTCCATTTGCATGGAATATCTTTTTCCATCCCCTCACTTTCAGTCTGTATGTGTCCCTAGGTCTGAAGTGGGTCTCTTGTAGACAGCATATAGACGGGTCTTGTTTTTGTATCCATACAGCAAGCTTGTGTCTTTCGGTTGGAACATTTAATGCATTCATGTTTAAGGTAATTATCAATGTGCATGTTCCTATGACCATTTTCTTAATTGTTCTTTCTGGGTTTCTTTTTTGTAGGTCATTTTCTTCTCTTGTGTTTTCCACTTAGAGAAGTTCCTTTAGCATTTGTTAGGGCTGGTTTGGTGGTGCTGAATTCGCTTGTCTGTAAAGCTTTTGATTTCTCCATCAAATCTGAATGAGATCCTTGCCAGGTAGAGTAATCTTTGTTGTAGGTTCTTCCCTTTCATCACTTTAAATATATCATGCCACTCCCTTCTGACTTGTAGAGTTTCTGCTGAGAAATCAGCTGTTAACCTTATGGAATTTCCCTTGGATATTATTTGTCATTTTTCCCTTGCTGCTTTCAATAAGTTTTCTTTGTCTTTAATTTTTGTCAGTTTGATTACTATGTGTCTTGGCATGTTTCTCCTTGGGTTTATCCTGCCTGGGACTCTCTGCACTTCCTGGACTTGGGTTGCTATTTCCTTTCCCATGTTAGGGAAGTTTTCAACTATAATCTCTTCAAATATTTTCTCAGGGCCTTTCTCTCTCTCTTCTCCTTCTGGGACCTCTATAATGTGAATGTTGTTGTGTTTAATGTTGTCCCAGAGGTCTCTTAGGCTGTCTTCATTTCTTTTCATTCTCTTTTCTTTATTCTGTTCCATGGTAGTGAATTCCACCATTCTGTTTTCCAGGTCACTTATTGGTTCTTTTGCCTCAGTTATTCTGCTATTGATTCCTTCTAGTGTATTTGTCATATCAGTTATTGTATTGTTCATCTCTGTTTGTTTGTTCTGTAATTCTTCTAGGTCTTTGTTAAACATTTCTTGCATCTTCTCGATCTTTGCCCCCATTCTTTTTCCGAGGTCTGGGATCATCTTCACTATCATTATTCTGAATTCTTTTTCTGGAAAGTTGCCTACCTCCATTTCATTTAGTTGTTTTTCTGGGGGTTTATCTTGTTCCTTCACCTGGTACATAGCCCTCTGCCTCTTCATCTTGTCTATCTTTCTGTGAATGTAGTTTTTATTCTATTGGCTGCAGGATTGTAGTTCTTCTTGCTTCTGCTGTCTGCTCTCTGGTGGATGAGGCTATCGAAGAGGCTTCTGCAAGTTTCCTGTTGGGAAGGACTGGTGGTTGGTAGAGCTGTGTGTTGCTCTGGTGGGCAGAGCTCAGTAAAACTTTAATCCACCTGTCTGCTGATGGATGGGGCTGGGTTCCCTCCCTGTTGGTTGTTTGGCCTGAGACAACCCAACACTGGAGCCTACCTGGCTCTCTGTTGGGGCTAATGGCAGACTCTGCAAGGGCTCACACCAAGGAGTACTTCCCAGAAATTCTGCTGCCAGTGTCCTTGTCCTCACAGTGAGACACAGCTGACCCCTGCCTCTGCAGGAGACCCTCCAACACTAGCAGGTAGGTCTGGTTCAGTCTCCTATGGGGTCACTGCTCCTTCCCCTGGGTCTTCATGCACATACTACTTTGTGTGTGCCCTCTGAGAGTAGAGTCTCTGTTTCCCTCAGTCCTGTCAAAGTCCTGTAATCCAATCCCGCTATCCTTCAAAGTCTGATTCTCTAGGAATTCTTCCTCCCGTTGCCAGACCTCCAGGTTTGGAAGCCTGACATGGGGCTCAGAACCTTCACTCCAGTGCGTGGACTTCTGTGGTATAATTGTTCTCCAGTTTGTGAGTCACCCACCCAGCAGTTATGGGGTTTCATTTTATTATGATAGTGCCCCTCCTACCATCTCATTGTGGCTTCTCCTTTGTCTTTGGATGTGGGGTATCGTTTTTGGTAAGTTCCAGTTTCTTCCTGTCGATGATTGTTCAGCAGTTAGTTGTGATTCTGGTGCTCTCACAAGAGGGAGTGAACACACGTTCTTCTACTCCGTCATCTTGAACCAATGTCTGATTTAGCATAATTCTTAAAAGTCCCAGGATTTTCAGAATGGCAAATGAGCAATGGCTTCAAGTTTAAGTCACCTAACAAGAGAGTCAGTCTGTCTTTTGGAGCTTTGAATCCAGGCATTGACTTCTCCTCTCTAGCTATGAAAATCCTAGATTGCATCTTCTTCTTCAAAAAAATATTTTTTTGTCTCCATTGAAAATAGGTTGTTTAGTGTAGCCACATTTGTTATTATCTTTGTGAGATTTTCTGGGTAACTTGCTGCTAATTTTCTGGGTAACTTCTACATTAGCACGTGCTGCTTCATCTTGCACTTTTATGTTGTTGTGGAGATGGTGTGTTTCTTTAAACCTCATGAACCAAACTCTGTTAGCTTCAAACTTTTCTTCTGCAGCTTCCTCACTTTTCTCAGCCTTGATAGAATGGAAGAGAATTTTGGTCTTTTTCTGGACTAGGCTTTGGCTTAAGGAAATGTCGTGGCTGGTTTGATCTTCTATCCAGACCACTCAAACTTTTTCCATGTCAGCAATAGGGCTGTTTTGCTTTCTTATTTTTCATGTGTTCACTGAGTAGCACTTCTAATTTTCTTCAAGAACTTTTCCTTTGCATTCACAACTTGGCTAACTCTTTATGTAAGAGGCCTAGCTTTAGGCCTGTCTCAGATTTCAACATGTCTTACTCACTAAGCTTCACCATTTCTAGCTTTTGATTAAAAGTGAGAGACATGCGACTCTTCTTTCACTTGAACACTTAGAGGCCATTGTAGGGTTATTAATGCGCCTAATTTCAATGTTTCTGTAGCTCAGGGCATAGGGAGGACCAAGGAGAGGGAGAGAGATGGAGAAATGGCCTGTTGGTGGAGCAGTCAGAACACATAACGTTTATTAAGTTCACTGTCTTATATGGATGGGGTTTGTGGTGCCCCCCAGACAATTACAATAGTAACATTAAAGATCACTGATCACCATAACAAGTATAATAATAATTTAGAATTTGAAATATCAGGAGAAGTACCAAAATGTGACAAAAAGATAAGAAGTGAGCAAAAGATGTTGGAAAAATAGCATCAATAGACTTGCTTGACACTGAGCTGCCACAAACCTTCATTTAAAAAAGTGCAATATCTGTGAAGGACAATGAAATAAAGCAAGATAAAATGAAGTATGCCTGTATGATTTTAATCCTGTAATTGAATTTTTGAATATATCAACTCATATAAAGAAGATTTGGATAGAGTTTTCTAGGTAAATTTATATTTTGTACTAGAATATAGTAAAATTTACATGTTTGAGGCTTTCAAGTGATTAAAAATGAATACATTTCCAAATAACTTTACAAGAAGAGTATAATTCAAACCTACACAGTCAGACACACATATAGAATCTCTCTCTCCATGTATATATATGTATATATAAGTATATGTATATTATTTTCAGATAAGAGAAAAAGCCTAATTTTAAAGCCTTTGCACAGGTGTGACTCATGTCAGGGGTCCTCCTTCCTGTCCTGACCCCTCATTTTCCACACACTCAGGCTCTTGTCATCCCCCAGTGATAAACGTGGTGGCAACTAATTGTGAATAGAAACAATGGATTAATCCTGACTCTCATGTCTTCCAGGGGTCTTTAGTTTCCTCATTTTCTCATGAAAATTGTACTGGCCAATGACTATCATAAGTATTTATACATATGAGGTATGTACACAGCACCACAAAAAGTCAGGAAAGAAATAGATTAGGGAACTAACTGAGCTTTGGTGAACTGTCTGGAGTGGCACCCAACCTGGAAAATTGGAAATAAGTGAGGAAGGAAGCAGGATCTTGAGAATTGAAAAAGTAGAGCCCATGCTACCAGGGTCTTGTTCAGGTCTCTCTCTCTCTCTGGCATTCAATTTTTTCCTTCAAGCACAGAAAAAAATTTGTTAGGGTCAAATGATAAATAGCATGTTGTAGGAAAAGTAAAATACGTATAGATGATGACCAATGGCAGGGCAGGCACCAATAAGGCAGAAAAAATGTTGGAGATAAAGAATTTCAAAAATTAGATTTATTTTGATTAAAAAAAACCTCGGTTGCCTTAACTAGAAAAATAGGAGTACCAAACGATAGCAAAAACCAAAGCTCGTTTGTTATATTTATTGGCAAAATAAAATATAGCTGGTGTCTCCTTGAGAGCAATTTTTTCCACTGAAGAGAAAGAAATAAGTAGCCACTAGTGGTCTTTTATTCACCATCTTCCTCTTACCTCCCTTTTACTTTATTCTTCCAAACCAAATCATAAAGGTTAAGGAAAAGAAGCAAAAGGAAAATTTCTCAATGAAAGACAAGGGTGTGAATTCATTGTGAGTGAATGTAGCATTTTACTTAAAACAAAATCTTTTAGAATTACCGTCCCTTTTCCCTGGTCCCAGGAGGCCTGATGTGGGAACTCCTTGCCTGTGGAAACACTATTGGGTTCCAGCCCTGCTGGCCTCACCAGGTTCTCCTGAGGAAGTCAGACAATGGCTTACTACATCGTGGGTTTGTTCCAGCAGCAGGAGAACAAAACTTTTCCAAGTCTGGTGAGGGGTCTTGTGAGTGGAAGTCAGAGGTCCTGAGTTCCCTCAGGCAGACTCCTAAATTCTGATATGTCTCATCATCTGAAAACTAGGAGAATAATAAGATCTGCTCTGCATGTGTCCCTGGTGTCAAATAAAACAAGGTAAATGGGAAAAAAAATTGAGATGTGTTATGGACAAAATTGTGTCCCCCAAATTTCATATATTAATGTCCTAAACCCCAGTACTGTATTTGTAGACAGGAGCTCACAGAAGGGATTAAGTTAAAATGAGGCTGTTACAGTGGGTCCTGATTCAGTCTCACTGAGCTCCTTATAAGAAGAGGAAATCTAAACAAAGAGGCACCAGGGATGCATGCACAGAGGAAAAACCATGTGCAGACACAGCAAAGAAGCAGCATCTGCAAACCAAGGAGAAAGGCCAGAGGAGAAACCAACCTGCCAACACCCTGATCTTGGACTTCCAGCCTCTAGAACTGTGAGAAATAAAGTTCTGTTGTTTAAGCTCCCAGGCTGTGGTATTTTGTCATGGCAGCCCTAGCAACTGAATATAAGATGCAAGGCATTATACAAATATTAGTAATAATTTGAAAAATATACCTATTGGATGTGTAGTACAACTGTGTAGGGGCTCCAGTGCAGCCTTTCACCTTCTCATCTGCATCCTTTCCCCTTCCCCAGGCATCCCCACTTCAGATCAGTGACATTTCCTTTGAAGAGAAACAGCATCGTCTACCTTCCATTCCCTATCCTCCCCACACCCACCCACTAGTAGCATTATCTGGACCCTAATTACCAAAAACCAATTTTACATCCTCTAGCCCTGTGATAGCAAATGTGGAGATGAAAAGGAAATTAATATTTATAAATGAAAAGGACAGGAGTTAACTGTGCAGTAGAATATAATTAAATATCCTTTTCCTTAAAGCATTAAATATTTTGTGGGGATTTTATACTCTTTGAAAGTGTTACAAATGTCAATATTTATGCTATGCAATGCTAACAAAGAATGCAAAATATGATGATTTTTCACAGCCCAATACTAATTTAAAAAACAATGTCAAAATGAATTCATAATTATATGGTTATGGAAATGTCTTTGCCCCTTGAACTCCATAAACCACCAGAATGTGATTTATTTTTCATTCTTCTTGCTGCTTAAAAAGCTTTAAAAATTTAATCTCTGTTGTTTTACACAAGATAGATTACTTGGGCAGTGGATTTGAGCCAGGAAAATGAGCCCCTCATAACTCCTGTCTATATATCCTTTCCACCTGGATTGCCACTGACACCTGCCCCTTTCAATAACCACTGAAAATTAATTATTGGTTCCCCAAATTACAAGTTGAAGTTTAAATTCAGAGCCGAGAGCAAAAACTCACCAAAGATTCCCTTCATCCTGAGAACTCCCACTGTGCGCAAACGCAAGTGATTTATTTTTATCCTCTTTCCATATCATCCTTCAAGTGATGTCTTCAGAAATTAATCTAAACTCTATTTCAGAGCCCAATGTCAAAATGCCAAATGTTGCAGGTGTCCAAGGATCCTGGTTTGGCAATTAAAATAGGACAGAGCAAGACAAAAACCTAGATTGGTGCAAAGAGCTAATGGTGACTATAGTTTCTAGTTGGGTTTCTTTTCCTTCTTTCAAGTCTCCACATCAAGAGGTTTGTGTCTCAGTGTCGCAGTGCTGCCTTAGCTCAGGGCACTTGTTAAGATTTTTGCTCTGCCTTTGGATGCCAAGATCCTGAAGGGCATGGACTATCACACGTATCCCAGGAGTTCCCATCACCACTCCCCAAAGCAGCTCACGGAAGGACAGTGGGCCAGATGGACAGATGGAGATGGAGGTATCAGAACATGGGGAGATACCTCCCTCACAAGGAGACTGGAACTTTGGGTCCATCTTCACAAGATGAAACAGACCTTACTCACGGTTTTTATTCCCTGTCCTCTAGGGGACACATCTAAGCTGACACAAAGGAGGTAGTACAACTAAGGTAGCTGCCCACCAGCCATCACAGAGACATTGTGTCCCAAGGGACTTAATCATTGGCAGGGAAACTGGTGCTTTGTTTTTGCAAAAACTTTTGGTAATCTTATAGAAATCAAAAATTCTACAAACAAAAAATGCTGGAGAGGGTGTGGGGAAGAGAAACCTTTTACACTGTTGGTGGGAATGTAAATTGGTGCAGCCACTATGGAGAACAGTATGGAGGTTCCTTAAAAAACTAAAAAGAGAGCTACCATATGATCCTGCAATCACACTCCTGGGCATATACTCAGATGAAACCATAATTTGAAAAGATACATGTACCCCAATGCTCATTGCAGCACTATTTACAATAGCAAAGAATGAATAAAGAGGATGTGGTATATTTATACAATGGAATATTACTTGGCTGTAAAAAGAATGAAATTATGCCATTTGTAGCCACATGGATGGACTTAGAGCAGAGGCAGCACTTTGCTTTGGGAGCCCGTGGAGATCTGTTCCCCATGAGGTTCACATCCCCTACCCTCAGCAAGTGCTCATGTCTCCTCCTTTGCTCTGTGGTTTCAAGTATTTGAGGAAGCTGTGCATTCAGAAGATACAGGTGAGGCTCCTTTGGCTGGCTATGCCTGGCTTGTTGTGACAACCTGTTGTGACAGACAGCACCAGGTATGGGAACTTTCTCCACTTGTGCCTACCCAGCATTGGAGAGGCCATTACTCCAGCTCAGCCCAGATTCCCAGCAAATGACAGACAAGGACACAGAGCTGACCATAATTGATTAATACCTGTCCCAGGGCAGTTCGGGTGGCTTCATAGTACCCTGGAGTGTCAGAGTCCCACAAGGGAAGTAGCTAGGGCATGGACTTTACCAATTGCTTGAGAAGAAGAGCTGACAGGCTTTATGCCAGTGTCTCAAAACTGGGTCAAGACAATGTTTCAAAAATCTCTGCAACACCCTATGTTATAATAATGTAATAATGTGTCTTCAGGTGAATGTCAGATGGCACCAATGCCATTCCTTTCCCAACGAGAACTTTAATAAATGTCTAATACCACTAAGTCTTTATGTCTTTTTGTGTCACATGGAAATGCATGAATTACAATATTTTTTGTGACTGGGTTGCGAGAGAACATAATCACAGGTGCTCTTTACAGACATTTTAAACTGTTACTGGCATAAAAACTAAAGTCATGTTCAGAGTTGGCACCAGGCAAACAAAATATGTTGAGTTTTGCATATTCCAAAGGCATCTGTTGACAAATTGATACTGTGACCTAGTCAGGGTTTAAAGAAGTGAGAATTTAATGCCTCCTCGCATGTCACTGGCCCTGAGTGTCACCATCACTAAATGCCAAAGGGCACAAGCCAGAATTTGACAGTCCATGTGCTTGGGGCAGATGGTGCTTTACAATGGAACCATGGGGGTGGGGTTATCACTCTGATTGGCAAGTGCAGCTTGACACCTGCCCTAACTCCCATGTCAGAAGTTTGGATTGATCAGCTGTCTATAAACTCATTAGGATTTTGTGTAAATCTTGATTGGTTATTAAGAGTACTGGCACCACAAATTTGATATTATTTATTTATTATTAATTACTATTCACTTTTTAAATTGTGCATTTAATTAGAGGCATGAAAATATTATTTTTTGGTCATAGAAATCTTATAACTTTTCTCCTCTTAGTCTTTAGGAAACTGTACATCACCTTCCAGATTTCATTATACTTTTTATCTTGTGTCACACCAAATAAATATAGCATTATTTAGAAAGGAATGATAACTCTCAGTTTACACACACACATATGTATATGTTTTATATATATACATGTGTACACACATATATGTATGCCTATATGTATGTATATATGGTATATTTACAGCCTTGGTTATGTTAAAAGGAAAAGAAAAAGAGGAAAGGAGTTTAATACCTGATGGTTACAGAATATCTGTACTTATTACATTTTAATTTGCTCAAAGGAAAACATGGTAGTTGATTTCATGTCCTTGCTAATTTCTTCAGAGCTCATAATTTAATATATTAGCATAAAATGAGGTGGGAAAGCTGGCTAATTTCCCTTTACTTGTAGCATAACTTAAGGGAACTTTTTATTAATCTACAAGCTCCCAGGGCAGATGATAATAATAAATAATGAGAGTATATGAGAGAATGACAGATTCATTGGTGGTTTACCAGTCCCAACCCCCAGCGGAAAAAAAGAAATAAATAAAAGAATCCGTGCAATAATTTTAAAACAATCCCTAAAGGTGTCAGAATCTCTTAATTCTCACACTATTTGATTTATCTTTAAAATCTCTTTCCAATTATACATACCATAATTCCATACATACATACATACCATACATACATACCATACATACATACCATACATACATACCATAATTCCATACTTGGAATTAATAAAAGCCTTGGAGGGTAGGCGGTACATTTGCTTTTAACATAATTGAAAATGTAGACATCTCTGATTTACCAGTGGCAACTGAAGATTTTCTAAGATCAAATACTCATTTATTTGAAAGAAAGAGATGTAATTCCACAAAGTTCTTGTATAAGACTCACCATCAATCTATTATCAAAGCGAAAAGAGATAAAATATTTTGGAGAGTGTGTGGAGAAAAGGGAATCCTTATAACCTGTTGATGGGAATGTAAGTTGGTATAGCCACTATGGAGAACAGTATGAAGTTTTCTCAAATAATTAAAAATAGAACTACCATATGATCCAGCAAGTCCACATCTGGGTACATATCCAAAATAGTCAAAATCAGTATCTTGAAGAAATATCTATACTCCCATGTTCACTGCAGCATTATTCACAGTACCCGAGGCATGGAAACAACTTAAATGTCCTTCAATGGATGAAGGCATAAAGAAAATACACACAATGGAATATTATTCAAGTCAGAAAAAGGAGGAAATCCTGCTGTTTGTGATGACATGGATGAACCTGGATGGCATTATGCTAAGTGAAATAAGCCAGACAGAGAAATAAAAATATTATATGGTATCATTTATATATGAAATCTTTAAAAAAGCTGATTACAGAAACAGAGAAAAGAATAATAGAATGGTGGATACCAGGGGCTGGGAGGAGGGGAAAATGAAGTGATGTAGGTCAAAGCTTACACACTTTCAGTTATAAGAATAAGTTCTGAGGATCTAAAATACAGCATTGTGCCTTGGTTAAAACACAATATCAATATTATGTATGTACTTTAAAGTTGCTGAGACTAGATCTTAAGCATTCTCATAAGAAGAAGATGAAGAAGAAGAAGAAGAAGAAGAAGAAGAAGAAGAAGAAGAAGAAGAAGAAGAAGAAGAAGAAGAAGAAGAAGGAGAAGGAGAAGGAGAAGGAGAAGGAGAAGGAGAAGGAGAAGGAGAAGGAGAGGAGAAGGAGAAGGAGAAGGAGAAGGAGAAGGAGAAGAAGGAGAAGAAGAAGAAGAAGAAGAAGGAGAAGAAGGAGAAGAAGAAGAAGAGGAGGAGGAAGAGGAAGAAGAAGAAGAAGAAGAACAGGAACAGGAAGAAGTAGAGGAAGAAGAAGAAGAAGAAGAAGAAGAAGAAGAAGAAGAAGAAGAAGAAGAAGAAGAAGGAGGAGGAGGAGGAGGAGGAGGAGGAGGAGGAGGATGGGGAGGAGGAGGAGGAGGAGGAAGAAGAGGAGGAGGAGGAGGAAGAGAAGGAGAAGGAGAAAGAGAAGGAGAAGGAGAAGGGGAAGGAGAAGAAGAAGGAGGAGGAGGAGGAGGGGGAGAAGAACTGATTTCAAGAAATACAAACTTCAGACCAGACAGACAGCAGTAAAGCACACAGAAGACTTCTGGCTTTGGGGACTACAGGAGATTTCAAAGTAACATATACAGAAATAATGAATTAGGATTTCCATCTTTAATCTGCTAGCCTATAGAAATGGCTCTTGCATGAATATAAGAGCTGAAAACTTAAATTTGCATAACAATCTTCTACTAGCTTTTATCATTAGAAACCTACATCTTTATGAAATACTCTTTGGCCCTCAGAAGAGATTTACAATTCAAACATTATTTTGAAGCACACCATTCTGACAGGCGAGCAAGACCTTGCCTTTTAGAGGCTCTATCTACTATCAAGTCTAGCTCTGCTAAAACATCCAAATAGTGTACATGTTTCTCCAGAAAAGCAGCCACATTTACTTAACTTTTGCATCCCTAGAAATAACCCAATACCTCATACAGAGCTGGGTGTATGATCTACAAATCTCTGTGTGATGGTGGTCCTTGAAGATAAAGCATGTGTTTCATACTTTTGTTGTATTGTCTTTGCATCCAGCAATGTACCAAACACCTACGTGGTTCACAGGAAATGTAATGGCCAATTTCTGGATTTGTACACTTTTCTTAAATTATGATTTTTGTTCATTGAAACACAAAGAAAACAGCATATGTCATCCACATTCCAGCTGTTCATCAAACTTTCTTTCTATTTGTGCGTTCAGGTAGAGAGAAGCTTGCCACTCCTGTCTTAGTTTATTAGGAATGACATATGTAAAGTATCATAACATTTCCCAAAACAAAAGTGGGACAGTTATACAACAAATCAGCATTGTGCCATTTCCAGATACAAGAGGATGCCCATGAGATCTGTTTATAATGCTGATCATTGTAATATCTGTTTCATTTTGTTGACTCAGAAAATGAAAGAATAAGTTGGAACATCTCCTGAAAATTTGAGATGGGTATGGCTTTTGAATTCAGAATATAATGTTATCATAAAATATAAAGATCTATTTCTCAGCAATTTTGAAGCATCAGTGTTAAGCTATCCAAAAACAGAACAAACCAAACCAAACAACCAGCCAAACAAACAAAGAGACAAAAACCAGGCCCTACTTAAAGAAAAGGTGAGTAAATTCTCTTAAGCCTAAAATAGAAAGTTCTAGCTCATCTATTCCCAAACCACCTCCTCAGAGTAGAAGATGTATAAGTTAATTTTCAAGGGATGCTTTTTTTTTTCTGTCCTCAGAGAACAACAGACAAAGGAGGGGATTCCAGTGGACAAAGTGGCCACCTTGGAGCCCACTCCTCTGCCAGGTTGTGGACATCGCTCAGGACCCATCATTGCCACCTTGTTCTGCAGGCTGCATCTCTTTCTTCCTTTCCCAGGGACACTACACACCAGGTCAATGATACCTACTGCCTCTCAGGGGAGGACGAGGCAGGGAGAAACCTGGGAGAGGGTTCCAAGACTTTTTGACAAAATGTCGTCATTTGTTCACTATTTGTGGCTGATTCATAGAGGGGTTATCAATATCACTTGTGAATGTAGATTCCCAATTCATAAATAAAATCCTGGCAGATCTAATTTGAAAGGATAATAAAATGAATGAGAATAATATGTTTATGATGCAGAGATATTTCACAATTGGAAAAACTCATTAATATAATTCATCTAGTTAATAGTTTTTACACAAGTGGTTCCTTAAAGAAACAATTGATCTGTACAAGGCTGTTTTAATATCCAATTTATAGATGGTTTGTATCCTTATTTTTTTACTAACAGCATTTGTTTAGATTTGTGTGTTTACCTCTGTTCTCTATGATGGAAATTGCTCATGGATTCTTCTTTTCCAGGGCTACACTTCAGTGTACTTTACATTTAGAACTTCTGATGGTTAAGTTCCTCATATGGTAGATTTGGCATACTTTCTTCATTTCAGAGTGTCATAAATAGAAAAGTAAGAATTACCCCAATTCCATCTCCTAGAGATAATACTTTTTCTATGTAGTTACACTCACATTATTTCAAACGGGATTTTTACTTGGATTTGCACTTTTCATCTAATAATCAACACCTACCCATGCCAATTATTAGAGAAATGCATCTACATTAGTAAGCTCAATGTATAGAGGCCTCTTCCAAGTGGTGAACTAAATAAAGAATTTGCAGAATGTACCTTTAAATAAATGAACTTCCTCAGAAAATATATGTTTTGGCTGAAAAATTATTGATTATCTGATACAGTGTCAAAGAGGAGAATCCCAGAGTTTTGGAAGCACTGGCAAATGCAAATTATCCTGGTAGATGGCATATTCTGAAACACATCTATCACATTAAGGAAGAGAAGCAACACAAAATTGGAATTCACATACAGGCACAGAGTAGGTGCTTTAAACACATTATCTAGTTTAATGCAAGGAGACGATGTTTACCCAGCATGAATACTGAACAATACTATAAAATGAAGCCTCTGTGGACTATGGTCAGGAAGGACCAGCATGGGAGTCTGGTCCAGTTCTAAACTAAGACCTTGAGAGATACTGGAGCTCCAGCTGCCTTTCCCAGACACTGAAATGGAGAGAGTAAAACATAATTTAGTAAAGGAGATAGACTATATAAAGAACTTGGCACAAACAAGACACTAAGTGTTAGATACAACCAAAATTATTAGTAGAGGTTGGAGTGAAATTTCTACCAGACAACATTCAAAAGATGTCTACTATAAAATAAGGGATTTTTATTAGAAATTCCATTTGATGCTGTGACCACTAATAACTAATCTCAGAACTGATAATGATATTGTACCTAAAGAGGAGAAAATATGAAATATGTTATCTACATTTTCAAATAGTATAAAGTAAAGCCTGAAAGCCTTACTTGAAAATACCTGTGACTCTATTTAGGCTTTTACTTTTTGGGACAGCGAATTCTGCAAGAATCTTAGTGCATTTTTAATCTCATAGAAAAGTTATGCAAAGAAGAAAAAGCACAGTTTCTACAGAAATAATTTTCTTTCAAGTAGTCATAGGAATAGAACAATAAAGCGTAATTATGTGAAATGGATTATGTGTAACTTTAAAGAAGGACTGTGGAAGACATCATGTGATATGATTTTTCAATATTTCACAGATATTACTTTGCTCAATTTATTCAGTCCTCCTACTCCCTCCAAGTTTGGAACAAATGATGAAGCAGCGTAAGTCACTGGCATTAAAACCAAGCAATTTCAAAGACAAAAGGCAAGCCCATTCAGTCTGCACAGAAATACTTAAGGAGGTATTATATGGATACAATACCACAATCCAGCTGTTCTCATATGCCAAATTTCAATTTTCACTCTTCTTAACCACCTTATATATTTTCAAAGAGTGATTAGTGTGAGCTCCTGCTCTTTTCTATGAACTTAGTGAAAAATCTAAAACACATACAGCCTAGCATCAAAATATTGGTTACTAAAAAATAATCTCTGTTGAAAGAAGCCAGGACTCCTTGGAAAGATGGCTGATTCCAGAGTTGGGCCAGGAAAAGCACAAGATGAGTCTGGAACATCTTATTGTACCAGAAAATAAATAAGTCTTTAAAGAGTCATAGGAACATATCAAAGGCAGCCAGGAACCAGCTGGAAGAGCTGTCTTGGGTCCAATCTGTGAAATTTTGAGCATCAAAAGAGACATCTACTGTAATAGGCAATGCATATTGAATATCATATTGCATTGCAGCCAATCCTATCCCAAGGGATTAAAACAATGGTAACGCATTCCTAAGAGCCAAACTCATTCCAAAACATGACCTTTGAAAGTTTGGAAAGGCCCTAAAAGGCCCTGGGCACATTCAGTGATAACTCCAGAGTGATTATCAATGTACAATGAATACAGTGTAACCCATTGTATAAAATAAAAATACATAAGTCTACCATGATAAAAACAAACACATAAATAGGAGGATGGAAAGCTCTCTCTTACAGTATGATGACAATTAGTAAAATATAGAATGATAGAGTTAGAAACTCAACAATGGATGCTAAAATTGTTAAGTAGATGAAAGCCTGATAAAAAGCAGGGCAGTTTTATACCCTCAAATCATCTACCCATGAATTATCTACAAAGGGAAAATTATGATTCTACAGTGGAGAATTTTGGCTGGCAAAACAAAGTTATTAAAATTTAACCTTTGGAAGCAACCAATATGTCCTTCAGTAGATGAAGGGATAAATAAACTCTGGTACATCCAGACAGTAGAAATGAGCTGTTAAGTCATGAAAAGGCATGGGGAAATTTTAAATGCATATTATTTAGTGAAAAAACCAATCTGAAAAGGCTAAATATTTTATGATTCCACCCATATGACATTCTGGAAAAGGAAAAATCATGGAGAGAGTAAAAGGATCAGTGGTTGGCAGAGTTTTGGAAAAGGGGGAGGGATGAACAGGCAGAGCACAAAGGATTCTTAGGGCAGTGAAAATACCCTGTGTGATACAATAATTATAGATACAAGACACTATGCGTTTGTCCAAACCCAGAGACGGTACAACACCAAGAGTGAACCATAATGTAAACTATGAACTTCAGGTAATCATGATGTGTCCCTGTAGGTTCATCAGTTACAACAAAGGTACCACTCTGGTGGGGGACGATAAAGAGGGAAGTCATGCATGTGTGGAGACAGAGAGTGTATGTGAAATCCCTGTACTTTCCCTTCGATTTCGCTGCAAACCTAAAACTGCTCTAAAAAACTAAAGTCTAAAGGAAAAAATAAAAACCTTACCTTCCCCACTTTGGGGACAAATGGCTATTAAGTGCCTCCTTAAATGATATTGTACTAAGAAGCCAGCCGTTCCAGAACATATAAAATCAGATATATCAAACATATAAAAAATAAATTGGAATAAACACTTTCATCACTTGGTTGTTACGGAGCTGTTTTTTCAGTTGTGTATACCCAATCATACTGAGCATGGTGGCCTAAAAGGCATATTAGCATTTCTAATGGTGGCTTCTCAGAGATGAACCGGTTTTTAAGGCTGGTGTTATTGACATCAAAAAAAGTCTTTATGTAGAGAAGTAGCTATAAGGTACTGAGACTAGTTTCCCTGAGTAGTTGTGGGAGTGGAGGAGGGGTTATAACAAGGATAGTTTGCAAAGATATAAGCCATCACCTTGAATATCAAGACTAGTCCAGCTTATGATAACAGCCACGAAGACCACAAATGCACAGTGCTTCACGTTGTCACAAAATGTATTTGTTTAGAGCAAAGGGTATTATAAGATTCCACATGAGGTCAAACCGTTTTGCAGTTGAGCCACATGGTGGGGAAGTGGTATCAACAGGGCAAGTACTTCGTGGCGACCAGGGAGCCAGGTAGTCTAATGGCGCATGTGCACGCTCAGCCAGGCTTCCTGGCTGTGGGTTTCTAGGAACAGGGAAGAGGAGGAACAGAGTTTAATTCCCTGGGGCGGAAACATATCACGCCTGTCTGGATTGGCTTCATGGGACCAGGTCTTCCAGCCTATATGGTGGTTAGCCCTCATCACTGAGCTCATACAGCGGAGTCTCTGGATGCTTGAGAAGCACAGTGTTAGCTCAGGAGTAGACCTTGGTGATCAGAGGTGCAATCCCTCCATTCATCCATCAAGATCTAGGAAGGACCTAGACCTTCCTCTGTGTTCTCAGTGTCACCAGGTTTCCTAGTGCCAGAGCCCAGCTGAGAATGCCCTTTATGACTCCAAGTCCAGGGCTCTTTTTACACTTCCTGATTATTACTTTGCTGCACTGGTATTTTCAAAGGTTCAAAGCTTTCTATCTGATTAAAACATCAAGTAAATCATGGTTCTTTTGCTGTTGGCATCAAAGTATTTCAAGTGTTGATAATCACCCTGGAATTATCACTGAATGTATCCAGGGCCTTGGAAGCCCTTTCTAAACCCTTGAAGGTCATGTTTTGGAGTGAGTTGGACTCTTAGAAATGTGTTGCCATTGTTTTAATCCCTTGGGATAGGTCTGGCTGCAGTGAGACACAATATTCAACATTTGCATTTTCTGTTCCTGAACTAGAAGATTTTTCCCTCAACTTTTCACATTGCTGACTTCACCTTTCAGACCAGCTTTAATGCCCCCTCCTGAGAGCCAAGATCCATGTAATTAGGACTTCCTCAGTCACTCTTTCTCTTTGTCTATTTCCTTCAGAAAACTTACCACATTTGCAAATACAGTGTTTGCTATTTGTTTTCTTGTTTGTGACTTGCTCCCTCCCCTCACTGCTGTGTTGCTCTGTAAACGTTTCCAGAAAGAAGAAAGGTAGTGATGAGAGCCTGTTGTGCCTCTCTCTCTCTCATGTGTTCAGTTTAGGAGAGTTTTGAATGAGTTCCTTCAAGGAGACTTGATTTTCAGAAGACAGATGTGATTCTGCACTTGTCAGTATGGGGCTCAGCAAGACGCTGAGCTTCCTATTGGAAAAGTCACTGGGATTGGTGATGAGTCAGCTGTGGGTGAGGCATGGGGAGTGCTCCCAATGGGGACACGATGAAATGAGCTGAGTCTCCAGCATCATGGAGAAGGTCAGCCCCAAGCCCAGCTGCTGCCGAGAACCACCCTGGGGCCATTGGCCACAGCTCTCTGAGGTTCCAGAGGTCTCCCCAAGGGTGGGCTGCCCTCAGGGGAAAGAGGTCTGAGCTGGTTATCTACTTAACAGAGAGAATGGACATAAAGAAGAAATTCAGGGAAAGAATTCATACTAAAAATTTAAAGCTACTGTTATTTTTCTGCATGGGAGAAACTCATTGGCTATCTTTAGTTTCAGCTTCCTTTTCTGATAAATATAGGAGTAGATGGATTTCACAGGTCTCTTTCCACTGTAGGATTATAGATTCTAAGGCCTAGGTCATAAATGGAACTCTGGTCACCTAGAAAATCAACTATTTTAAAGTCAGAGTATAAAGTCATCTCTGGTATGTTGGTGTCCATACAACAGGGTGAGAAGAGGGAGAGGCTGACTGGTTGGTCCCATGAAGTGTAAAGAGGAAAACATAGGTACTGAATTACTGGTTTAAAAGTTATTTAGACTAAAACAGGATTAATACTACAATCTAATAAATACAACAGTGCACTTTGGTAGAAATACTAATGTTCATCTATGTCCCACGGTAAAGAAACACTTACATGGTAGAGATTTGACATAATTTAATAGTGAAAATTCAGCTGCTCCTAAACAGGAAGATTATTTTTACACATATTTAATGTGATCTTACATTCCTTGATAATGAATTTAAGTTACAAAGTGTCCTGTGCTGAGAAAGGAAGTGTATTTTCTCTCTGGCAAGTTATACTCAGCATTTGTCAGATAGCCTCTTGGGGACAAAGAAAACTAGATCCAGGCAATCCAAATCACATCATATAATTCCATTATACAATTGCAATGGCTATGTAGTAGATTAGAATGAAGCAGCATATGAGCAGATGCTGATTCAATTTTATCTAATATTCACTTTTTTTTAATGTGCTGTAGAAGCAGTCTCAAAATAAATGAGCTTGGCTGAAATACAATCCCAGTGATATACAGAAATAAAAATCTCTATTCTTATTATTTCCATTTAAATATATATTAATTTCCAATTGACCTGCTCTATCAATAAATGCATATATCTGGGGAGATATTTCCCATGGGCAGCCATTAGGTTAGAGTCTTTTCTAATGTAAAGCATATTAAGAAGTGAGGTAAAGAGGGCAAGAAGGGAAGGCGAGAATAATTATGATTATTCCTCAAAGGGAATACAAAGGGACACAGCAGAGTAAAAGGGTCCCAGACGAAGGCAGCCAAGTCCATGTTGCCATGTTATGTAATGTTAAGGCACGAGCACACAAGTCTTGCCTTGTGTATTAGGTAAATTTTAAGTTTTATTCCCTGATTCTTTGGTCTTTGCAGTGAATACAATCTTGGTCCATATCCTCAAACACACAGAGCTCAAACCACCTGGCTGCTTAAATCTAGCCCTGGTCAAAATTTTATAGCAAATTGGTTACTGAATGAATAAAATACTTGCCAAGGAAGTAACTGAATTTGGCCAAACAACATATTAAGGGATACGACGCAAACCAAACTAAGCATTCAATTCAATACACTTTAAAGACAGAAAAAGAGCTGGAGAAGAGATAGGGGGATCCTTTCTGTGTTAGACACTTGCCGTGAAGGCATTTGGTGCTGTTTAATATTCCCATGTAATCCTTTGTTAGTTGTTCTTCATATTATACCAGAAGTTGAATATTATTTTATGTATAGAGCTGGTTCTGGATATTACAGGGCAGTGAATTGTGCTTCCTTGACTTTGAAGAGTTGGTGATTCTCTATCAACTATTCTACGTTCAAACGGGGACTCCATTCTGGGAAGCTTTGCATTCACGGACTTGGCGGAGAGACCCTGGTTGATCTGGAGGCAGACTGCACCCAGGAGTCAGGAGATAAAAATAAAGTTCCCAGGTCTGTCACTAAGTAGTTACGTGATCTTAGGAAAGCCACTTCCAATGTCTCATGTTTAATGTCTCAGGTTTCCCATCCCAAAAAGGGAGCTTGTGTGTCCATTTTCCTAGCATTAGCCATTATCAGATGAATTTTAACTGTGAGTGGACATGGGAAAGGAAGAGCCGGGCTGAGGAAGTTGGAGATGGGAGACAGACGAGGAGTCCGGAGTGGCAAGCTGAAGAGACAAAATAAGAGCTGAGATGTTGAAAATAGGCAGGAAGCAGGCAGAAGCCAAGAGAAGATTTGTAAGTGTAAGTTACCCGCCCACCTCCTCCCTGGCCACCAGACACCCAGAAACCAGTATGAAATGGAGCAGGAGGGTGTGATGAGGTGTAATTGCTCCCTGAATGGGCGGAAATGTCTTGCTCAGTTGGTTACAGGGGCTGGTCAGTTTGAGGCCAGTTATCTGCAGTCAATCTATTATAGCCAAATGGACTCTTCAACTACAATTTAGGGCACAGATAATAAGAACTTTTATAAATGTCTTCATTTAAACCAAACACATTTAAATCAAACTACCTGTAAGAGAATTGGTTAAAACCAAATAAAGGTAGACTTCCCTTAGACCACCACATTCTTGTCATAGAAAGAGCCAGCAAGGGTTTTCTAACCCAGAGTAGCCTGTGAAATTGGCCACTCCCTCGTCCAAGAAATGGCTTGGGTTCTTCTGCTCCATGTGGTGTTTTCCATGTTATTTTTCCTAACTGAAGGGGCTATTATTGCTGCCAGAGAAGAAGGGGCTTGAAGATTCCCACTGGAGTGTTCAAAGGCATCAACCCTCAATGATTCCTAATCTGGAAGCTCATTTTGTTACCACACCTTTTCTTTATTTCCTTATTTCTGTCTTTTTTTCTATATTTTATCCTCACTTATTCACTGGTCAAACATTGAATGAGGGTCTGTGATAGAGTGAGTCTACACAATTTCAAAGGTAAATAAAGCAAGGTTTCCTTGGTGGAGGTGACCACCATCAACTGCGGGGTGGGAAACAGGGCTGGTCAGTACTCAGCACAACTGTGGGGGACAGACTGGTAAATAGGTTTTCACGTCACTGGGACCACGTGATGATAGTCACAGAAACTGTGCTGTGGTGAAACATGAGCAGCCCCATCTAAGCCTGCCATGGTCAGGGACAGCTCTCTGAGTTCTGTCTCGATGTATCTTAAGGGTGAGGAGAGGTTGTCCAGGTGATGGGAAGGGTATCACCAGGTAAAGGGAGCAGCCACCCTTGTACACAAGGGAAGAAGGAGATAATCTTATGTCATAGAAACTGGAAATACTTCCTTCTTCTTTCTAAAGCTCTCTCTCTTTTTTTTTTTTTTGGGATCCAAAGGTATACTTTTATTGTTTACATGGGTCCTCTTTTCACCAACAGGTTTTAACTGGCACAACTTGGGGGGACACAAGGAAGTTGTACTCTCTGCCTATCTCCTCATAGGGATCGGCAGAAAGGAACACAGTTACTCAGGGCACACGATTCATCAAACTCTATATTTCATATACATTAACATCAATCGTAGCAACTGGTCAGGGAGGTAGTTTAATATTCCTTTGAAAATAAAGCAATTGTGCATCGATGACTTTTCCTTTCCACCTAAACTAATTAAAGTTGCGTCCATTTCTATATGTCATTATTTTTTTAACATCTTTATTGGAGTATAATTGCTTTACAATGGTGTGTTAGTTTCTGCTTCACAACAAAATGAATCAGTTATATATATATACATATGTTCCCATATCACTTCCCGCTTGCGTCTCCCTCCCTCCCACCCTCCCTATCCCACCCCTCCAGGCGGTCACAAAGCACCGAGCTGATCTCCCTGTGCTATGCGGCTGCTTCCCACTAGCTATCTACTGTACATTTGTTAGTGTATATTTGTCCATGCCTCTCTCTCGCTTTGTCACAGTTTACCCTTCCCCCTCCCCATATCCTCAAGTCCATTCTCTAGTAAGTCTGTGTCTTTATTCCTGTTTTACCCCTAGGTTCTTCATGACATTTTTTTTTCTTAGATCTATATATATGTGTTAGCACATGGTATTTGTCTCTCTCTTTCTGACTTACTTCACTCTGTATGACAGACTCTAGGTCCATCCACCTCATTACAAATAGCTCAATTTCGTTTCCTTTTATGGCTGAGTAATATTCCATTGTATATATGTACCACATCTTCTTTATCCATTCATCCGATGATGGACACTTAGGTTGTTTCCATCTCTGGGCTATTGTAAATAGTGTTGCAATGAACATTTTGGTACATGATTCTTTTTGAATTATGGTTTTCTCAGGGTATATGCCCAGTAGTGGGATTGCTGGGTCATATGGTAGTCTATTTGTAGTTTTTTAAGGAACCTCCATACTGTTCTCCACAGTGGCTGTATCAATTTACATTCCCACCAACAGTGTAAGAGGGTTCCCTTTTCTCCACACCCTCTCCAGCATTTATTGTTTCTAGATTTTTTGATGATGGCCATTCTGACTGGTGTGAGATGATATCTCATTGTAGTTTTGATTTGCATTTCTCTAATGTTTAGTGATGTTGAGCATTCTTTCATGTGTTTGTTGGCAGTCTGTATATCTTCTTTGGAGAAATGTCTATTTAGGTCTTCTGCCCATTTTTGGATTGGGTTTTTTGTTTTTTTGTTATTAAGCTGCATGAGCTGCTTATAAATTTTGGAGATTAATCCTTTGTTGGTTGCTTCATTTTCAAATATTTTCTCCCATTCTGAGGGTTGTCTTTTGGTCCTGTTTATGGTTTCCTTTGCTGTGCAAAAGCTTCTAAAGCTCTCTTTATCTTTCTCTCTCAATCTCTTGCTTCCTGCCTTTTTAAAACAGGTACTTTAGATTTATATTAATTAATTATTGCTTTCAAAAAACATTATTATATGGTTATTGTATAAGTGATTACAAGTATACCGATATTTTTATTACTAGTAGTATGATTGAAATGCTTCCTTATTTTTCAAGTCTTGGTTCTGGTTCAGCTTTTTTTTTTCTTTTTTTGCGGTACACGGGCCTCTCACTGTTGTGGCCTCTCCTTTTGTGGAGCACAGGCTCCGGACATGCAGGCCCTGGACGCGCAGGCTCAGCGGCCATGGCTCACGGGCCCAGACACTCCGCGACATGTGGGATCTTCCTGGACCGGGGCACGAACCCGTGTCCCCTGCATCGGCAGGCGGACTCTCAACCACTGCGCCACCAGGGAAGCCCCTGGTTCAGCTTATTTTGATCCTTGGTTTTAATGGTGCCATAGCTTGAAAAATGCCTAACAAAGAAGTGTACATCCAAATGGAAAAAGTGCAACACTGGTTGTACTTCCTAAATCGTGTTTCCATCTTATTCATCAATTAGGCAAAGACCTCTATTGAAATATGACTGGTAAATGTCCATGTTCCATTATGTTCATCACTTATTTTGCAAACTGCCTTTTGCTTTTAACACATGATGAACCTGGAAAACCCTTGACTTTTGTGGAAAGAACTAGCATCCTGTCAGAGCTCTCAGAGCTCAGCAAGCAACTTCCCACACAAGCCTCCCCTCTCAAGCATTTCTCAGCTTCTTCTACTCAAAACATGCTCCTGCTGGCTCAAATGGTGGCAGGTCTGGTCCTCTGAGTCCCCAGAGGACTGGCTGGTAGGATGCTGGGGGGTGAGCGGGCAGGTGGCCTCTAGATGTTCATCCTGCTGTGTTCAGAGACAGCAGCTGCAGGAGTTAAACTGGAATCACACACACACTGCAAAACCTGTTCCCCTGCTTTGACCAGAGGAATATGGAAGCCGACAAGCACAGGTAGAGTAGCTGTGAGATGGTAAAAAGAGCAGAGGCAGGACAACGGAGCAGAAAGCAAATGCTGCTGTTCTGTGCTGTGTTCATTTAGAAAACATCATGCAATGTGCACTATACTCTATTTCAGGATCTACCATTTCACAGAAGAGGAAGGAAGGAAAGAAAAAAGAAGAAAAAGGAAAGAAAAAATTGTAGAAGGAGGAAACAAAGGGCTGGTCAGTACTCAGTACAGCACTGGGTGCTTTTGTATATGTTATGTTTTTAATGAATCACAACAACCTTGGGAGGAAACTATTACAACCTGCAGCTTATAGCTGAGCAAATAGACTCAGCAGTAGAGAACAGAGAATCACTACGTTGTGAAGTTCTGGTTTCTCATCTCTAAATGGTTTAGACAGTTATCATTAACATTAAAAATTGTATGAGGGTTATTATGGCCCTCAAAATTAATTTTAGTGATTAATTTTCAAATAAACATACTATAATTTTAAAAATTCCAAGTAGGCTCAGAAACAAGAGAAAAGTAACGTTACTGTTTAAGGCTATTGAACTCTTGTTCCTAAGGTGATGAAAAACTCCTGAAAGACAAAGATGTTTCCTTTATACTGATGAGCTTATCTTGCCTTTGCATAGAATATGGGACCAGTTACTCGTTGATATATTTAAGTTGTAAATTGTTTATATTCTTAAGCACTCAATATAAAATTTTTAAATTAAATTTCAATATTTCCACAGAAACTAGAAATCATTGTGTTCTCCGCCTAAATAGCACTACTTTCTAATATCCGTATTTATCTTTATGTGTTCTAGACAGTGATAATTTCACATAGAAAATATATGAAAAAGGACAATTCTGATTTCTGACACATTAAAGATTGACATTCAGATTCACATAGTATAATCAAAACTCCACATCGGTTCAGAAACACGGGCAAACGTAACACCACTCTTCAATCCAGGAGTTAGAAAGAAAGGTGGAAATAATATTATAAAAAGTCCTAATTCACTGATGGTGAATGTTAGGCTTTTCATGAGTAAATAAAGAGTCCTTAGCATTTTGTGAACCTGGGGGACATGTGGTGATCCCAGTGGAGTTCTGAACTGGCGGCAGCAGGTTGGATAGACGTGTATTAGGGAAAGGTAGGAGGAGGCTGGGAGGGAAGCTGGAGGAACAATAATGAAGTCAGGGTTAGTCAAGGAACACTTGCAATGATCCAGGTAACAGGAGGAGTGTCAGGTGAGTGTCAGGTGGTGGTGGAAGGAGCAGAAATTACAGAAGGAAAAGAGAACGTGAAGAATTCTCTGGATGTGTGGATAGCTGTGCAAGGAAATGCTGAATCCAAAGTGACCCCGGTGAAGGCAAATCCTGGTAACGTGCAAACTCCTGACCTGAGGAAATGATAATGTGATTGACAGACCAGACGGAGCTGGTGGGAGGAGCTGGGCTCAGCCTCAGTCACGTGATGTGAGGAGGGAGAGAGGGTGTACCTGCCCATCAGGCCCCCAGGACTGAGCTGGCCCCTGCTGGGGTCAGGAACCTGCTGGAACCTGTGAAGCTGTGGACATGGAAAAATACAGAAACAAGAGAAAGAAGAGGAGGTCTTGTTTCTACCCAGAAGATGTGTAACTGCACATCACAATTGTTCAATAAACATTTAGGGAATGATTTCATAAATGCCATTATTTCTAAATTCAAAGTCTTTCAATATATTAGGTTTAAGTAAGCCTATGTTGGTTGGTACTGTTGGGTTTCCCACTTTGTACAGTTATGGTAACAAACACCACTAGGGACTGTCACATCACCTGTAATTTCTAATAGACTATTTACAAGTGCTGGTGATCTGTGCTGTCAAGTAGCACATCCCACTCGTGTGTCATTCAACCCAGCAGCCCGGAGATTGGGACCCACCCTGTTCAAGCATCTCACAAAGCAGATCTGGCTGTGATCAGGGTCATTCCCCTGGGACTTTTCAGTTCCATACAGGGCAAGTTTCCAAAAGATAGGCGGAAAAAACAACTTCGAGGCCATCCAAAAAGAAAAAAAAAAAAAAGCGTACTTTGATAACTCGAAGCTGCAATGGAATTTGACAACTGAACTTTATAGAAAAAGAATGAGTCAACTTTATCTGGCAAAGTTATGACCTGTAAAGAGTGATTCGGCTAAAATCCTGTATCAAAATCGCAGTCGGTAAGGTTGTAACACTGACAATAAATTGGGTGACATGGGTGCTTTTTGACTGAAGCGACTCAGCAGAGACACGACCCCGAGGGACCAAGGATCGGCTGGTCTGGCCAAGCTCCTGACCTTCCCAGACCTTGTCCGGAGGGGCCCGGGCTCTGTCAAGGGAACTGGCCGCGGGCGCCTGGGCCCCGGGGAGGCTCGGCCCCGCAGGAGTCAAGAGACGCCTTGTCCAACGCAGCCAAAATAAATAAATAAATAAATTTGTAAAAAAAAAAAAGAGAGAGAGAGACATGCCTCGGACCCTCGGGCACAGCTTTCTCGGCGGGAAATGCAGGAACTGGCCCAGGACCGTCGTTCCCGCACCTGAGAGCCTCACAGATTCACTTTCCACCCTCCAGCTCGGGGGCTACGTCGGCGAGGCGGGGGCCTGCAGTCCAGCCAAGTCGGAGAGAGACCGGCTGTCCACAAAGGGCACACCTGGCGCAGGTAAAGAAGCCGAAGAAGCTGAGATCCGTAACGTCGGACTCTCCAAACGCGCGCGCATCATGCTACTTAGGAAAACTTAACACAGCTTCGTAGGTATCCGCTCTCTTATCTGCCCAGTTAGGGCCCAGTGTGCTTCAAACCAATAAGGAAACCTGAGGCTTATGCTCAGAGCTGGAGGCCTGTGTCTACACCCACCGGGGCACCGCTGGTAGTGGAGCCTCTGCTGGTTTCAGTGAACGTGAGGTGCCCAATGTTGCCTAAAGGGGGCGCCCTCCGCAGGGAGCGGCGCTGAGAGTTCACAACAGGGCATCCTGGTCTTTTATTATCAGTATCTGCTTGCTACTTTTAGACACCGATTTGCTTCTCTTTTCCTAAAGAGAAGACGTTTGTTGAGTGACTACACCATTCACAAAAATCTACCTGTGAATTATAATTCAACCCATAAGGCATGTCCTATGAATGTTGACAGCAAAACAAAGGTGTAAACTAACAACTACTTTCAAAAATCAATGCTACTATTAAGTTTGCTGTATTTATTTGTGAAACAAATAGATTCTTAATTAACTAATAATAACAAGTTATGGAAAATACGGAGACATTTTACCCATCTGTGTCTGTATACCCCCTACCTGAGGAGGTTCAAACCTCTAATCTGCCACTTATTGGCTGCATAATCTTGGGCTTAGAGCTCCTCCTCTGTAAAATGAAGACAAAAATATAGCTTTGATATAAATTAGATAAAATAAGGAAAAGCATTAGGGCAGAATCTGAAGTGTAGTCAACATAAAATAATTGTTATTATTTTAAGGTAAAGGGCCAAAGGACCTAAGATCCTATTGCAGGAGAAACATGAGTGTGTGGGTAATAATGGACCAAGCGAGCTGTCAGGAGAGGGGCTGTGCTCAGATTCTGTCCATGCCTCAGGAGCAGAGGAAGCATCCCTTTCACCCTGGTCACTAGATCCTGCAGGACAGAATCTGGTCACGGGAGTGAGGGAGGGAAGTGAAGTCCCAGCAATACTCAGAGATGACAAGGTTGTGGAACTGAGGTCTGGGCCTTAGATGGACTTTTTCACCCTGTGACATTTCTTATTTTCAGGGGGGCACCTTCAGATCACAGAGAAGGTGACATCTTTGACATACTCATATTTGTTCCATTCCACAAGAATAAGGCCATGCTTTTTGTACTACTTAAAAAAAAAAGCCTTTTCCCCAAATAGCCAGAATTCCTATATCTAACTTAGAAGAAAACCCTGAGAGATCCCAGGTGGAACACAGCCTTTTTCCAGAATCTTACTGGAACCCAGAATTAGAGAGAATGAGAAAGTTGGTTGCTATGCTCACGCATCTCACGGACATGTTTCCATCGTGAAAGAGCCAAGTAAATTTCAACAGAAGAAAAATATGATGCTACTAACAAATCGGGTCACAAGATTATATCTTGGCTTCTTATTGAGGAGATGGTGGTGGATTAGTTTTCTCCAACTCAGCAGCTCTGCAGAGGCATTTCTGGGAAGGACTCCCCGGTCCTTCTGGGATATGCAACAGCATTTGCATCTCTGAGAAATTGTGACCCAGGTGGGATCCAAACCTCAGAGCCTTCTTGCTCTGGACTCTGACTTCCTGAGCTAACTGGCCATGCTCAGATAGCATAAAAATAGACCGAAACCTGCTGAGGAAAGTGCTTGCAGTTTTCTTTTTACCCATTTTGTAATATTTCTAGTCAGTCCTTACACAATTCAGGGTTGAGCTGAAACTAGTAGACGTATACAAGCTTCTTTAGGCATATTTCTATATGAACAGGAATGAGACTGAACCTACAACATGATTGACCCTTAGCCTGAGCACAAGCTGAGCACAGCGTATGGCACCTGATGGTGGGGGGAGACCTTGGCATGAGGGGCCACCACTAAATGGGATGTACGTTAAAAATGGTCTATTTTGTTTTGTTAATTTGCAAAACCTAATAAAAATCCTTTGAAATTCTCTTATTTCAAACTATAGGTTGTTTTTAAATTAAAGGAAATAAAATCTGTGCAGAGTTTTTTCTTTTTTTTCTCCTATGATAGTGCACATCAGAAACCTGCAATTCTGCTTAGCAACTTCCTTCTTTGAAAATGTTTTTCATAAGCAGAAGCCATAAACCTGTAACCTGCAGGATGTCAAATCCATCCTCATTCATACAAAGTGTGTGGCTCTTGAAGAAAGAGACGACCTATTTTATTTATGCTAAAGCATTGGTTAAAGGATGTGTCATCTGAAGAATGATGGGAGAGGCAGTCTTCATTTAAAGAAAATCTCTCGTGTTCTAGAAATGTCACTGGAATTAAACTCCTAAGGGTCCTGAGCCATCCCTGGAGCACAGATGTCTTCATGCAGCTTGGGTACCACATGAGGTCAATCTCTCTGTGCCCGGAGACATGGTGCCTCTGAGATCCAGGGTGGCTTCAATTAACATGAGGTTTAAGGCTTTTCCAAACACCCCTGAGTGGTCCTGTGTAGTGCTTGCTAAAGAAAGGATTCCCATCACCAGTGGGATTCTGGAGGGTCAGTTTAGGAGAGAAGCTGGGAGGTTTTACACTGGCTTTATTTGGAATTATTTAAATTTCAATCCTTCTGGAGATTAGAAAACAAATTGGTGACATTATGGGTGGTGCATCATGCTTGCAACTCTGGAATTATAACCATGAATACCAACAGGTGGAGTAGTCGCTACATACTGGTTGATTTTTAAAGCCAAGAGGTTAAGAATATTATATTGCTATTGCAAATATGGCCAAGAGAACCTGCACAAGGGGCAATTGGTGACAGTTTATTGAAGTGATCGTGTCTCTGCATTCTGAGGCAAATTTAGCCACATTAATCTATATCCTTACGGACCCTTAAACCAAAGCAATTGTGCAGAGACGTGACTAGCTTTCAGGTGGTAGGTACCATGACCTGCCGTCAGACAGAGCTCCAGAACCTTCATCTTCTTAGTCAAATTGCAGGTGACTTCTGATACTACTACAGCAAAAATTATCTCAAAATAGCTTCCAGCAGTTAGTGAAGCAAAACCCTTTTATTACCAAATTCCACAGTAATTCTCCCAAAACATGACTTGATCCTTTCTTGTACGTTAAGGAAATAAAACAACCTAAAACATGAAGCCTTGTTTTGAACCACCACCATAAATCCCTTTCACTTCTTCTGTCAGGTGCTCTCTGAGGTCCTGCAAATCACTGCTCTTTAGATAAAATGTATCAAGGAGGCATGGCCCTATTTGTCGGAACTCTCCTGTTTTCCTACATAATGACATTAGTTTCAATTCCCTCCTACATGAAGCCATAAAGTTCCTTTGAATAATTCACTCAGTACTGTTAATAATTCTATCAGATCTCAAAGTGGGGCTCATTTTAGTTTAACTTCATAATATGTGCAACATGCTTAGGAGTTAGACAGTTTGAACCTCTACTGAGCAAACAAAGTTCTGTGACTTCATGATTACACCCCCCGATTCTGCAGTCCTTCCCACCAGAGAGGGCAGGGAGTGTGCCCTGTTACCACGTGAAGGAAGAGAATTGTGAACTCACACTTCCCTGAGGCAGCTTGCTGAGGGAAGCATGGAGTGGGGCTGGAGAATGATCCCAGATATGGTAGCACAATGGGATGGCTGAGAGTGGACCCCTGGCTTAGGGAGAACTTCTGCCCTGGCGTGGACAGAGCTGTGAGGGTGAGGGAGATTTGGGTAAGGGGCAGCAGAGAACAGATGCTCTCTGCAGGTGGGCAGTTCCCAGAGAAAGGGGGGAAGGCGGGTCTGACTGGGTTTTCTACTCACTTATCCCAAAGGTTACTTCTACTCGCTGTGGAGAGCAGTTGATGAAGGTGGTGGAGAGAAGCCAAGAGCCTTACTCCAAAATCTACCTTCACATGAAAGCAAACACAAAGGGTGGATAATAAATGTTCACCCCTCCCATGCATAACCCCCCTTAGCCTTCTTCAGCCTCCTCTTCTCTCAACTTATTGAGGTTAATATAAAAGCCTTTGGTGACTCACCAAATGTTCTCTATCTTGGGTGAGGGGATGAACAGTCCACCAAGGCAATCTTACTTCTACCTTCATAAGCCCATTTCCTTAATATCAACTCTGCTTCTTATAGTAACTCCTTTAGGCATTCTGCTGGAAACACTGAGGGACAGCACAGATTTGTCCCCCAGAAGGCCCTGAAATGCGAGCGAAGAGTACACTAATTAGGGGTTTCCCTGGTGGCACAGTGGTTAAGAATCTGTCTGCCAATGCAGGGGACACAGGTTCAAGCCCTGGTCCCGGAAGATCCCACATGCCAAGGAGCAACTAAGCCCATGTGCCACAACTACTGAGCCTGCACTCTAGAGCCCGTGAGCCACAACTACTGAGCCCATGTGCTGCAACAATTGAAGCCCACACACCTAGAGCCCGTGCTATGTAGTCAAACAGTGGCATGCTCAGCAGCTTTTAAAAGGTAAAAGATAATTTAAAAAAAAAAAAGAGTACACTAATTAGAATAACTTCCATGGCTATTCTGATCCAAAACAAAAATCACTTCTTATTTGACTTCCCATTCCAAATGTCATGTTGTTCAAAATATTCCATTAGTGATTCTGCAAAGAGATCCAAGTACAACATTAAAAAACTACAATAATAAAATGTATAAAGACAGTTTCAAGATCAATTCCAATTCCAACTGTGAATATTAAGCCCTCCCATTACGATAATTTTCACAGAGACATTAAAGTTCAAGAATTAAATCCCCTTGAAAGTTAATTTCTTTAGATTAAGTGTCAAGTATTTATCTCTTACTTGTTACAAGTCAAACGGAATTAAATTCTCATTTCTTATTCTACTCAGTCTGATATCCAGGGATTTTGCTGCCTTTGTTTAGGAATTTGCTATGGTGGCAGCCTGAATTGTTAGGTCTTAGTTGATGTATGCCTTTCCCATTAAGAATATTTGTTTCCATTTCCCACTGCCACTGGCTATCCAAGTTTGGCATCGAAATTTTAACCCTAGAACCTCACTGACTGCCTGTGCTCCCTGTTGCACCCAGAATCGAGCTGTTTGCACTTTTAAAGGCACATATATTCTTCCCACCAATGCCTTAAAACACGTAAGCATTATTTCTTCCCTCTAATTGCACTCTTACCATGATTACACCTGCTCACTAAAGTCTGTGTGGTCCATCAAGTCTGTTGTGGTCCCTGCGTGCATGAGCTTGTGAATGTAATGGGAATAACATTGTCCCCGTCATTTCAGTCAAGCGATAGCAGCCTGCCTGCCCCCTGCAACTCCCACCAAGTGGAATGTTCACCCTTCCACTTAAAATTCATTCTGTTGCTAAGATTCCGGTGGTATTTTCTTGAGACTTGAGTAGGCTTATCTTTGTTGATATCAAATAACTAGCCTCACATCTCCAAGAAGCAGTCTTCAAGATGGAATTAGACATGCAAAAGACTTATTGGGAAAAACTTCAGTCAGAATCATATAGATATGATTTAAAACCTCATAAATGGAGGCTCTCTTCTAGGAATAGAATTTCAAGGGAGAATAGTAGACATTCCAGGACGTGGTCCTTCAAATTCACCATCACAGGTAGAGTAGATGAAGAGAAGCCTGGAGGGTAGAGAAGCCAAGAAAGAACCAAGGGGAATTGATGTCACAAAGACCAAGAGAAAAGGATGTTGTTTGCAAGGTCAACCGCAGTGAGATTAAAACCAAAAATTGATCGTTGTGCAGCATCACGAAGACAGCTGGTGATCTTGATCTCTGTAGGCTGTCAGGCATAATCAAGGAAAATGTGGAGATTGATGTTACAGGAATGAGAGGACAGCAGAGGGAGCCCTGTAATGTCAAGAAGAGATGGGACCTACAGCACCTTTAGAGGGACTGGGTGTGATGAAAAAGAAGCATTGAATCAGTTGTAACAGGAGGAAAGGAGAAGAGGAATCCAGATGTGAGCAGATTTATGGATTGGGAGGAAGCAATAAGAGGTTTCCTATCTGGTGCCTTCTATTCTTTCTATGAATTATGAGGCAAGGTTATCCACTAAGGGTATGAATAAGGGAAATTTATGAGATTGCCATTGGGGAGAAGAGAAAACCAAGGAGAATAGATGAAAAAAGGTTTATAGGATAATCATGCCCATGTGAAATTTGAGATAAAGATATCAAAGGAATGCCTAACTGACAGGACATGTGATTTTTTCCGAGCAATGTCCAGCTGCTTCAGTGAAGGCTAGAGACAGCAGACGGAAAAGTGCATTCAGCCTGGAGGGTTGCCATCCAAGTACCAAGCAGGAAAAGAGAGGGAAGGAAATTGATTGAAAGTGAAGAATTTTAATGATGACTCTAAACTGTACCACAAAGGAAAGGAAGGTCAAAGGGATTGTGAGGAAATGAAAAATATCAATGAGCTAAAAATGACATTGTGAATCAGAATTTTTGCAAGGGTCTTGACCAAATGTCTTGGTGGATAGAAACTTGTGGTTGGTGAGTGGAATGTCAGAATTTGATATCTGAGAGGTGGCATGTTTCTGAGGTAGGACCCTGGGAGAAAGTGGCCATAGAAGGGAAGGTCATTGAATGGGAGGATGCATAGAGCTTTAAGGTCAAGATGTGGATGCTACATCCACAATAATCATGGATGGTACATCTGTGTGGGTGTTGGAATCCAATAATTGGCAGGAATGTAGGTAGAATGTCGATGAAGAAGTATGGAAGAAACCAGTGATCCAGAGGTTAAAATTTTCAGTGAAAGAAAGGAGTGACCAGGAGGACGTCCTGGCAGCAATGAAGAGGAAGTAGGATAGATTTTGATAGTGCTAGTCTCATGCGAGCAAGGGTTTTAAGAGTTGGAGATGAAGTGATGATCTGAAGGCATCACAGGGAAACAAGGAGGACCTAATCCCTTATGCTGACCCTCAGGTATAATGGGTGTGAGGGAAAAATAATCCTCTGTCTTAGTCTGTTTAGGTTGTTAATAATAAAATACCACAGACTGGGTAGCTTATAAACAACATAAATGCATTTCTCACAGTTCTGTGTGCTGGAGGTCTAAGATCAGGGTACCAGCATGGTTGGGCGAGGTCCGCATTTCTTATTGTGTCCTCACATTATAGAGGGGGTAGCTAGCTCTCTGGGACCTCTTTTATAAGGACACGGATCCCATTCAAGAGAGCTCCACCTTCATGACCTAATCACCACTTGAAAGCCCCACCCTCCTAATCCTACCACCTTGAGCATTAAGTTTTCAACATATGAATTTGGGGCTGACACAAACATTCAGACCATAGGATTTTCCATTTGAGAAGTAGGTTCTCAGTGAACAATAAGATTTCAGGGTTAGGAACCCAGAGGTTGATATATTACTTTAGGAAGAAATACCGGGGCTTCCCTGGTGGTGCAGTGGTTGGGGGTCTGCTTGCTGATGCAGGGGACACGGGTTCGTGCCCCGGTCCGGGAAGATCCCACATGCCACAGAGTGGCTGGGCCCATGAGCCATGGCCGCTGAGCCTGCTCCGCAACGGAAGAGGCCACAACAGTGAGAGGCCCGCGTACCGCAAAAAAAAAAAAAGAAGAAGAAGAAATACCAAGGTGGAGAGGAATATGGTATCATGTATGGAGACCCTGGAACAGAAAAAAGGACAAAAGGTAAAAATTAAAGAAATCTTTAGAATGTATGGTCTTGAGTTAACAATAATGTAAGAGTATTGGTTCATAGAATTTTAACAAATTTAAATTTTAACAAGTGTACATATTAATGTAAGATGTTAATAATAGGGGAACTGGATGTAGAACATATGGGAGCTCTCTGTACCATCTGTGCAATTTTTGTGACACTGAAATTTTTCTGTAAATCTAAAACTGTTTTAAAATAAAATGCTTAATTGAAATATAAATCCCATGGAAAAATGCTCAGTATTACTTTAGTGCATGTAATTTATATAGACCAAACTCAACACATCAAGTTAAACGTAGTCAGGAGCACTGCTATGCAATGAAAAATATATCAAACTTTGTAACTCTGTTTTGCACGTGGGACCTCACTCTCTTCTCCTCTCACTGACTTTTCTCTGAAGACCATAGAGTCCGGAGGTGGCCCCTGTAAGGGAGGAATGATGGAAACTCTTGGCATGGAAGATCAAATGGAGATACGGGATGTATATATCTCTCTCTATCTCTCTATCTGTATCTATCTATCATCTATCTATCTATATTCTACTTCTATGGAGGGTATTTGGAAGTATATATAAAAATTACAAATGCATATAGCTTTTGATCACATAACTTCAGTTCTGAGAACATTTTGCAGAGATTCTTACACACATGAGAAAAGACATATGTGCAGTGTTACCCCTGCAGCATGGTTTTCAATGGCAAAATAGTTGAAAGACCCTAAGAGTTTATCAACAAAGAATTAGTTAAGGAAACTTAACATGTGATAGAATACCATGAACTATAAAAAGGGAGTTTTCACTGTATGTGTACATCTGCGTATGTATGTATGTGAATGCATCACCCCGAGTTAATATAAATCGATAAATGAGCCAATACCCTTTAAGAGTAAGGAGAGACAAATATAGAATTTGGTGGGGAAAAAGGCCATTAAAGTTCTCATATTTTAAAATAAAATGCATGTATTTCATTTCAAGATATATGAGGTAGTGTGAAAAATTCTTCTTTGCACAATATTTCCACTTGGATTAATTGAAATAAGCATGATAAAAATACTTGGGCTTCCTGTGGTGCCATCCCAATACTTAACGTTTCACTTTCTCTTCTTACTGTTGTGAAGACTGACTCTTGTCCTCTGTTCCCTACCTTGATCGTTAAGAAATGTAATGTCTTTGTCAGCTATTTGTTAGGATAACCTTAACACAATTCTGAGTGAAAAAGCAGTATGATGAGTCAGTAGCTTTCAATTCTTTATATCGATTAATAAAAGATTGAGAAAATAGTGAAAAAATTTAGTTCTAAGAATGCTAAAGTCCGTGAAATAAATAATTACATTAAAAAATGGAAGGTTCAAAGTAGCTTTAATGATACTGTCAAAATTTGCAATAACCCTGGAGAGAACGTGATGAGAAATAAATGTCTCCAAATTCTATAAAGAGATAGTAAAAAGGGGAAAAACATGAAGACTATTAAAATATGAACCCTTATGTATCTTTAGGAGATATCTCCCAAGAAATGAAACTGCCATTAGCCAATTCTGATGATGTGTAGGTGGGACATAAAGGTTTATCTTTATAATATTTTACACTGTTTTCATACTTGTTTTCTCAAGAGGAGTAACTATTTAAGACTAGTTGTTCTAAAATCTGACTATCAGAGCTATAAAAATAAGCTAGAATGAAGAAAAGTAAGCTGATAAATTATACTTGGGAATAATAAAAAGCAACCTGTCAACTAGAAGAAGTCATGTCATAAGAAATACTTTGTGAAAGGAAACAGAGGAGTTTACCAGGGTTAAAATGGAAAAAAAATTATGAAACATCAGTATGACTTTGACTCCAGTCTTGTGCTACATATAGACGGAAGGGAAACAGACCTCTCACTGTTACCACACCACCTCACCACACCCCACCCCACATGCTCTATTCGTGGTTCAGTAGATCAGAACATCAAAAATCCCACAAGGTGTATGTCTCCAAATATATCAAGTTAAAGAATATCTTGGTTAAGCTCATCCTGCAGCCACTTTTAAAACAAATTATGTATGAATCTCTGGCCCAGGACATCAATAAAATATCAGATTAAAAAATGGCCATTTCTGTGGGAGTATTATGTACATCGTTTGCAGATTAACCAACACACACACACACACACACACACACACACACACACACACACTAAAACTTTTGGAGTTCATGTAGTCAATCAGTTTTGCCTGTTAGCAGCAGAAGTCTATTTACGGACTCTCTGGCCAACCTCCCCTTTTATTGATATTGCACATATAGCCTTTTTTTTTTGTTTCCGTTGTTTTCTTGCACAAATGGCCACAATTAAAAATGTGTTTGCAAACACATTTGGAGATTGTTGACACAATGGACCCATGTCAATATGATGATATATTATTGGTGAACATTCCAATAATTCATTCATTCATTCAACATCTATTGAGTGTCTAGTCTGTGCTGAGAATTTAGCTACATACTATGTATATATCACTGGGTATATGCTGCAGGGTGGCAGCATCCCTGCCTGACCACATAAACTAGCAACTATAATATACAGACAGGCTCTGGCAGTGTTAGAAGAGGTTTCCTTTAGGAAGTGATATCAGATGCATTAGAAAAGGAGAACATAGGGATTAAGGTGAAAAGCAGAACCACAGTATGTGCCAAGGTCACAGAAAGAGAAAGTCTGGACTCCTGGGGAAGCTTCCAGCTTTGCTATAACTGAAAGTGAGGGTTTAAAGAAGCAGAATGGAGAGAGAAGAGGGTTGTGCTATGTTAATATTCATATTTTTTTTTAAAAAGCAGGATTTTATGTACACTGACAAAGAGTCAATAGAGATGGATAACAAGGCCACAAAAGAAGACAGTGAGACCAGTAAAAGAGCTACTATTGTAAATACAAGATATGGTAAGGGGCAGAAGCAAGGCTGTGATGGTGAAAATAGGGAGGAAGAGGGAGCTTTGGGCAACATATAGGCAGTATAATCATCAGGAATTAGAGACCGATCTGATTAGGGATGTGAAGGAAGTGGAGGCGACTGCCATGATGGGCAGGTCCCTAGGCTGGTGACTGGATGGAGCCATATACTTAGATGGGCAGTGCAGAGAAGGGGTCACCACGTGTGGGTCATGAAGAATGGAAGGGGTCATTATATGGGTGTAGGACAGGGGTTGGGGGTGAAGGATGCACGAAAGGGGATGTGAGCATAGTTTCAGACATGTCCAGTGTCGGCCTCCTGTAGGATACCCATGTAGAAACTACGACATAACGGGGAAGATGTTTCAATCTGAAGCCAGGAGGGTGGCAGTTTTAAGGAGGGGTTGTGAGATGAGTTATTAAAAGTATGAGAGTGAGAAGAGAAAGGAATCTAGGATGAAACTGTCAGGAACTGCAGTATTAAAGGTGAAGGAATAGGAGCTCTCAAAGGGGACTGGGAAGAGAAGTCAGAAAAAAAAAGGAAGACCAAGAAAGGGGGCTGGCAAAGGACAGAAGTATTTGAGAAGGAGGGGAGGTCATTATTGTCAAATCCTGCTGGGGGTTCATGTGGAACAAGAGTGAAATCCAGGGGCATTTGACAACCCAGGGGTCACTGGTGATCTGGGAACAGATTCATGGAGATCCTGCTAAGCATGAGGGTGGGGAGGCTGACACACATATAGGTCACAGCATCTGAAAAATGAAGCAAATGCTTTGGGCCACAGGCAGAAGAGACAAGTAGGATTGAAGGGAAACGTCCCTGAGATATAGGGGCTCACAAGGTCCTATGGATGGGCTGAAGCAGATCAGTAAGTAGAGAGCAGAGGCTGGAGATGCATGCAGAGTGAGAGGTCAGTCCCTGCGCTGGAGGAGAGACTGCTCCCCTGAGCAAGAGGAAAGGAATAAAGAGAGCGGGTGCCAGTAAGTGTGGAATTGATGGGGGGGGGGCGGGGCTGGGGGAAGGGAGAGCCAGGAATTGGAAGCTCTTACTAATTCTTTTATTTTCATTGTGAAATTTTAGGTGAGGAAACTTTCTGAACCGGATGTCGGTAGAGTTTAGAGGGAGGAATAGATAAAGAAGGTGTGGTATATTTATACAATGCAATATTATAGCCATAAAAAGAATGAAATTCTGCCATTTGTAGCAATGTGAATGGACCTAGAGAATATTATGCTTAGTGAACTAAGTCAGATAAAGCCAAGTACTGTATGATATCGCTTACATGTGGAATCTAAAAAATAATACAAATGAATGTATATGCAAAACAGAAACAGACTCAGATACAGAAAACAAACTAGTGGTTACCAAAGGGGAGAGGGAAGGAGGGGAGCAAATTAGGGGTATGGGATTTAGAGATACAAACTATCAATACCATTATAAAACACATAAGCAAAAGGGATATATTATATAATGCAAGAAATTATATCTATTATCTTGTAATAACTTTTAATTGAGTACAATCTGTAAAAATACTGATTCACAATGCTAAACACCTGACACTAATACAATATTGTAAGTCAAGTACACTTCAATAAAAAAAGAGTGAGGAATCACAGGGTAGGGATACAATTGTGGAACCAGCTTAATGGGAAATCATAGCGACTGGCCACCAGGACACACAGTGGGATTGCTAAGTGCAATGAGGAAACTGGTTGGAGACCATGAATTTTTAGGAACCCTAATCTGCAGGTATATATGACACTCTCCAGGGATACTCACAGACCTGAGACTACAGGGGGAAGATCTGAGAGTTGAGGTTTCTTGCTGGGGAGGCGTTAAAAACCCATGGAGGTCAGAGAGTTGATATAACGACAGGAGTAGTCAGTAGGGTGAAATGTGTTGGGGGACAAGTAGAGATGGGAGGAAACAAGAGAGAAAGCAAAGAGACAGGGGCTTGGATATTTCAATGAGTTTAGAAATAAACTGGTGAGAGAAGGGGAGTGGGAGAACTGGAAATACAGGCAAGTGTGGCTAAACAATAACAGAGTTTAAAAGCCCACTGGATGCATTTTAGTAACTTCAAATGCAGCTGTGAGAATTCAGATCCTTCCACAATCCCTGCAGGATGGGCAGCATGTGACATGACCATAATCTCCCCAGGCACAGGCCAGCTCATTGACTATTAGCTGGACCCTAATTATATTCCCTTGCCAAGGTTGACCAAGAGTCACAGATCATAGTTAGTCGGTGACAGGTGGAGCTGAAACAGGTTATATAGTATTGTCTTAGGGCTACAGTCACCAAGGGATGATCAAGGAAAAGTGATGGGAAGCAAGAGCTATGGATCAGCAGAGGCAAAAGACCAGGTGGCCCCAGAGAGAAAAAGATGAATGACTTCCGCACCCCACTCCAGTCTCCAGGAGGCCTGACACAGTTCAATTTTTCATGAAGTTTAACTTAAGGCTCCCTCACACGCACTGCTACTTCCAAGCAATGTGTTCATGCAATAACATGTTTAAGTAAAATTCATAGTTAAAGATATTACTACTCCAATTGGTAAAAGAGCAGACACTTTTTACTGTCTTCCTATCACACTTCTCCACCTGCCTATTTGTCATAGACATTTATGGAATCAGCTTCAAGGAAGTTGAGTGTTGAATAGGGGTTACATTTAGTCCGGCTGTGTGGAGGTACGTTTGTGTGATTCTCGGTCATGTCTGTGTACAGTTATTGGTACCCATGGCTGTGTAGAAAGAGCACCAAGGAATATGTTTACCCGGAGTCATGATATGAAAATGCAGGGCCAGAGGCCATATGATGACAAGAACCTGCCCAATGGCTCCAAGATCCAAATGTATGTGAGTGTTGAGAAGGAAAGAAGGCTTGAGTTATCCAGAGCCAGAAGCCAGGCTGAGGGACAGTCTTCCAACTACCAGATGTAAAATATTTTAAGCAGATGATGTGGGTCTTACTCATGTCTATTCAAAGGGGAAGTTCTTTCTTCTCAGGAATTAATTCCAATGACACAACGTATAGAATAGTGAATACACTATAAATATTTCCCTTTATAATAGGAATTGCACAAAATAGAGTTTATCAAAATCTCTTTGCTTGTATATAGCACAAAAGTATATGGTTTTATGCAAACAGTTAATATGTCTTTAACAGCTACTATATGAAAAAAAGCTTGGTAGAGATTTTTCCATATTTGACAAAACTACAAAATTGACCTAACATTACCAATAATAAGATGCGAAGATAAAATAAATGTTTAAGATATCAATAACATGAAACTAAATTTGAATATCCACACTAGAGAAAAGACTGAATTATTTTTCCAAACTCTCTAGAGAAAATGTTACAAAATTGTCATGTGAAGAGGTGATTAAAGAGCATACAGCCAAAGGTTACAAGAAAAATATTGTGAAGGTATGCTAGGTGAGTATAAATAAAACCTTAGGTTATTGATATTGTTGTAGATCTTACGGTGGCTTTGGTATTCGTTAGTATTTTAATATTTGTAATTTCTTTTATCATTCCATGTAAATATTTATTTCTAATTTTGAATTCTTCATTGTGTAGTATTTTTTTAAGAGGGCTCCAAAAATCAGTAAGCTCTGGACCTACCCTGACATCTGACTTATATCTGACAATCATCCTAGCCCTTTGCACCTGGTTCTCCAAGGAAGGGATCCTGGGTAATATGGTGGCTTCAGGAGACCACTGAAATAAGGAGCCAGGCTGCAGTGGGACAGAGGTGAAAGTCCACAAAGAGAACAAGGACTGAAGACACTCACATACAGGATGGATCACTTAAAGGTCCATATGTGATTATTGATGAAGCAAGACTATGGGGTGCCCCCAATCAAAAATCAGTATTTCAGTTATAATATTTTAATTACATTGTTTGGTCATTCATTCAACAATAGATAGGTGCCTACTATATACCTGGTACAGTATATATGTGTGGTTTTGTATTTGTATGTGTGTGGGGATAGGTGTGTTTATGTATGCTTAGTGTTTACTTAATTATCACAGTTGATCTGTTATAACTTTGTTAATCCTGGGGCTTAAGGGTTTGAAAAGATTGATTAAGACAAGGAAACACTAATATGAATTGAGACTTGAGTAAATTTAAACGTTAAAGAGAAAACTAAGTAAAGCCAACAGGAAAATAGTTTCCTGTTGCCAAGACACTGTCAAGGATTTAATCTAGAAAAATTTAAATTTCTGCACATCTGCATACAGACATTTCACTTTCCCTCTTCTGGCTTTCAATTTTTTTTTTTTGGCCATGCTGTGCAGCTCATGGGATCTTAGTTCCCCAACCAGGGACCAAACTCATGCCCCCTGCACTGGGAGCCTGGAGTCTTAACCACTAGACCACCAGGGCAGTCCCTCTCTTCTGGATTTATAGATAATTATTTAGGATATGCTTTCAAACTCTCTTTTCCCTTAAATATTTGTTTTGCCTGACATGACTTGAAAGGAAGCAACCTCCCCATATCACATATCACACACACTCACACAAATGCCTACATTTAGCCACACATATCCCTACACATACATGCACCTATTAAATAACTTGGGATCTGCCAAGCAAGATGCCAACCTTGACTCTGGAAAGGCTGGGATACAGACGTGGGAATCCTCTAATGGATGGCTCTGCTCTGGTGTCTAAAAGGATATAGGGTCCTGAAAAAGTGGATATCCTAATGTGCTTCATGGATATAGGCATTTTGTTATTTGTATAAAATCCAGTCAAAACATTCTCTTCAGTGGCTTTGTGTAGACTTCATACTCTTCTATGGTGACCCTTGATTTCATAAGGACATGATGAGAATCTCATTTGGGCACCTTCCTTCAAGTTTACCCTGGATCCCCAGTTCACCAGAGGAAGCCATGTTCCTGGGAGAAACATTCGTTATGATTCAAAGCACCAGTTGAACACACCATTGATCCTAGGGATCTAAGCAGTGGGAAGCTTGCAGGAGGGTTGGGTAAGGTCTCTTGCTCCAAGACCTGGTGGAGCAAACACGAGTCCTCTGATGAGGTACTGGTTTGGAGTCTATAAGAAGGGACAACTCATTATAAGGCATTTCTGCACTTGTTGCCCACGTGGAATCCTGGTCCATCACCCCCAAATCAGGAATCCATTTGGAGAAGCAGTATCTGTCCAATAGGGTGAGAATTTTTCTTAATGATCACTTCTGCCAATGATTTATCTTTCTTCATTAGCTTAAATCCACTGGCCAGTCACCTTAAAAACTTCCATGAAGAGAGTGTAGTGTCTCACTGGGTGGATGTGCCTTACGCATACATAGGCACAGACAGTTTTATTCTGTATGGGATGGAGCATGGGAGAAGTTCATCAACACAAGTATATTTCTTTACATAGAAATCTAAGTGTGTTCTCAGAAATCACTGGGCTTACTTTATTATAACAATGGTTTTCTGACACTTGTTTCTGTTACCAATGTTGGGCACAAATAGAATCAGGTGATGCAGATCATGTAGTCTGAAACTGCAGTTCAGTGTGTTAAATGACACTACTCTTTCAGGCAGAAGCAATATCTGCCTCTATAAACTCAACAAAATAGACCTATGTTCACTGAGGGTTTTTCTTGGGAAAAGTCACTTTAATACATAAACCATTTAGCTATGTCCCAATCTAGGATCTGGAACTTTGAGTCAACAGCACAAAACTAATGAAGCATTATGGAGACATGATTCAATTCCTAATGAACATCACGTTCATCATTCTCTGCCTTGTTTTTAAGCTACAAAGCAACCCACTCACAGAGCAACACTGGGTGGGACATTCAAACTGTCTAGCAGTAAACAGCCCTGATGATTAATACAGCTTTACCCTGAGGGTGATGACAACAGTGTTTAACTGAATTAGAATCTCAGGCAGACAATTCTCATCAATAATTAATATGTGTTGAGTCAATAAGATAGTTGGATTGTGATCGATATTACATCATAAGGCAGTAATTGCTGAGCACCTCAATGCAATTTTGAAGGCCCAAAATGGATTGTAATATTTTATATCCCAAAACAGGTCAGCATTTTGCTCAAAGATGAAGTTGTGTATATAAATACTTAGTGATTTGCACAGGACACAGAGAAAATCAATGACAAAACTGTGAATACGGTTTCTGTTTCCTGGAATGTAGTTCTGTGCTTGGTCCACAGGGAACTCATGACTAGTGAGTGTATAAGCTTCGGTCAGTCAGTGGGGATGCAAAGTTACCTTACTGTAATTATTCTCAAATGGGGTAGCATCACCAATGTCACCTAAGAACTAGTCAGAAATGCTAATTCAGGGGTGTCTGCCTTACACCTAGTGAATAGGAAACTCTGGAGGCGTGGTCCCCAAAGCCTGTGTCTTAACAAGCTTTCCTGGAGTTTGGGATACATACTAATATTTGAGAACAAGTGACATCAGAAATGACGAAAACAGCAGACAAGAAGGAAGCTACATGTGATCATGTCTGGCTGGTTCTCCTGTCATAACTCTGGAACTTACATTCTAGAAGGGAAGATAGAAAAACACATAATCACACAGATTTTACAAAGGAAAAATATGAGGTGTCATGGGACTTCATGAGATCATGGGAGAATTAAATTGTGGGTAAATCAAGGGATTGACATTTGGTTGAGACAGGAAGGATGAGTAGGTGCTAGCCAGGTGAAGTATGGCAGAGGAATGGTACAGGTAGAAGGCAGTTGTCAAGGAGCTTCTAGGTGATGGGAAGAAGGACTGGGAATTTTAAAGAATAGAATAAAAATGTAAATGGGGATTCATGAGCCCAGATGCGAGCAGTGAAAGATGAAGCTGAAGTATGGTTACCAGGTTAACAGGGTGGATCGGACTCTATGGTGTCTGTCACCAAGAATGTGAGACTAATAATAATTGGTTAGATGATTGGTTAGATTTTTTTTTCCTTTATGATGCTATTTTGGTTGCTTGCAAAGAATATGTGCAGAGGAACAAGGAGGAAGGTGGGGAGACAGTTAGGAGACAATGACATTAACCTAGGTGAGAGTTGATAGTGTTTTGAATCAGTTGATGGAGGTTTGAAATGAATTAACACATCCACAAAATATACAGGAAGTAAAATCAATAGGACTAGATGCTGTATTGGATTTGTGAGATGAAGGAATTGTATAGGGCAAGTCTGAATGTTCTGGCCCTGAGGTACAAACACAGAACAGGATTTATTCAAATAATTGTTACCAACTTTTCCCTTTTGAAATCAGCCTCAACTTATCTCCATTCTCAATTTGTTTTAGACATCAGAGAGAAGAAAGCTGTTAATCAACAGTATCTTAGTACCCTCTCATAAACATTAGCTTTATCCTATATCTGCTCCAGTTATTACATTTTATATTTATTTTGGTTAAATATTTCATTACATTTTAGGACAATTACCCTCTTTTACTGCCTTTTACACAGTGAGACTTGGAACAGAATCATGTGGCTACTGCATCTATGTGGGAACAGGAGTACCAGTGGGGATGTCCTCTCTATTGATAATTGCAGATTCTGATTCTGGAACTAGTGAAATGAATAAAGCTACTGGCATCTTCATAGTCACATAGGACTGTACAATACAGATATCTGACCTTGGCTCCCTCTTGGTTTAAGTGGTTCCTTCTTAGTCTCTGTTCCCTCCTTGCTTATTTCAAAGTATGATGGAAGCTATAGCCTCCTGTCTCCCACCCTACCATCAGCAGTAAAAAACCCTTACCCAGTTTTTTGTTATGAGCCCCAGCACTCACCTGGAACACGTATTCTGGAGAAGCCTGCCTCTCCTTCATCTAAAGCTTATATTCACGTGACTGCAAATGTTTTTGCAGAATTAGGTTTTCAGTTATAGTGTACCTATTATAAGAGAGAGATTTGTTCTTGGGAAAATTTTGCAAAACAATCATCCAAATTATTGTGTACTATTTATGAACATTTAGCATTCTGAGGTCATGGCCTAAATATTTCCTTTCTTCGCCAACAACTCTCAGTCTTTATATGTGTAGGGACAAAAGGCATGAGAATTAACCAACCTCCATAATTAAAGAAAACAGATATTTTAGATCAAATGTGGGCAGGAAAAAATGCTTGGTACTTGCCAAGGTTTTTGTTTTTGTTTTTTGAAAGAGAAGAAAGAGAGACTATATCCTATAGAATACCAAAACACACTGTAAAATGACAATAACTGTAATTGCATTAACTCAGAAAAAAGGAGAGAAACAACGAAACAGAAGAGACATCAGCATTAGAGCCACAAAAAATGTTCAAAATTAGGACAGCATTTCTAATCAGTAATGAAAGCATGAATGTTGTTATGAAAAACCTTCCAAGTTGATGCTCTGGCCGGGTGTCAGGCCTGTGCCTCTGAGGTGGGAGAGCTGGGTTCAGGACACTGGTCCACCAGAGACCTACTGGCTCCACATAATAACAAATGGCAAAAGCTCTCCCAGAGAACTCCATCTCAACATTAAGATCCAGCTCCACTCAAACCAGCAATATACAGTGCTAGACACACTATGCCAAACAACTAGAAAGAAAGGAACATAAGCCAACCATTAGCAGAGAGGCTGCCTAAAATCATAATAAGATCACAGACACCCCAAAAAGCACCACCAGAAGCAGTCCTGCCCAACAGAAAGACAAGATCCAGCCTTATCCACAAGAACACAGGCACTAGTGCCCTCCACCAGGAAGCCTACACAACCCACTGAACCAACTTTACCCACTGGGGGCAGACAACAAAAACAATGGGAACTATGAATCTGCAGCTTGCAAAAAGGACACCCCAAACACAAAAGTTAAGCAAAATAAGAAGACAGAAAAACACACAGCAGATGAAGGAGCAAGGTAAATACCCACCAGACCAAACAAATGAAGAGGAAATAGGGAGTCTACCTGAAAAAGAATTCAGAGTAATTATAGTAAAGATGATCCAAAATCCTGGAAATAGAATGGAGAAAATACAATAAATGTTTAACAAGGACCTAGAAGAACTAAAGAGCAAACAAACAATGATGAACAACACAATAAATGAAATTAAAAATTTTCTAGAAGGAATCAATAGCAGAATAACTGAGGCAGAATAACGATAAGGACCTCAAAGATAAAATAGTGGAAATAACTACAGCAGAGCAGAATAAAGAAAAGAGAATGAAAAGAATTGAGGACAGACTTAGAGACCTTTGGGACAACATTAAATGCAGCAGCATTTGAATTATAGGGGTCCCAGAAAAGGAAGAGAAAAAGAGAGGGACTGAGAAAATATTTGAAAAGACTATAGTTGAAAACTTCCCTAATATGGGAAAGGAAATAGTTAATCAAGTCCAGGAAGCTCGGAGAGTCCCATACAGGATAAATCCAAGGAGAAACATGCCAAGACACATGATAATCAAACTATCAAAAATTAAGTACACAGAAAAATATTAAAAGCAACAAGGGAAAAACAACAAATAACATACAAGGGAATCCCCATAAAGTTAACAGCTGATCTTACAGCAGAAACTCTGCAAGCCAGAAGGGAGTAGCAGGACATATTTAAAGTGAGGAAAGAGAAAAACCTAAAACCAAGATTCTCTACTCAGCAATGATCTCATTCAGATTCAATGGAGAAATTAAAACCTTTACAGATAACCAAAAGCTAAGAGAATTCAGCATCACCAAACCAGCATTACAACAAATGCTAAAGGAACTTCTCTAAGCAGGAAACACAAGAGAAGGAAAAGACCTACAATAACAAACCCAAAACAATTAAGAAAATGGTAATAGGAACATACATATCGATAACTACCTTTAATGTAAATGGATTAAGTGCTCCAACCGAAAGACATAGACTGGATGAATGGATACAAAACAAGACCCGTATATATGCTGTCTACAGGAGACCAACTGCAGACCTAGGGACACATACAAACTGAAAGTGAGGGGATGGAAAAAGATATTCCACGCAAATGTAAACCAAAAGAGAGCTGGAGTAGCAATTCACATATCAGACAAAATAGACTTTTAAATAAAGACTATTACAAGACACAAAGAAGGACACTACATAATGATCAATCAAAGAAGAAGATATAAAAATTGTAAATATTTATGCACCCAACATAGGAGCACCTCAATATATAAGGCAAATGCTAGCATCCATAAAAGGGGAAATCGACAGTAACACAATAAGAGTATGGGACTTTAAAACCTCAGTTTCACCAATGGACAGATCACCGAAAATGAAAATAAATAAGGAAACACAAGCTTTAAATGACACATTAAACAAGATGAACTTAACTGATATTTATAGGACATTCCATCCCAAAACAACAGAATATGCTTTCTTCTCAAGTGCTCAAGCAAAATTCTCCAGGATAGATCATATCTTGGGTCACAAATCAAGCCTTGATATATTTAAGAAAATTTAAATCATATCAAGTGCCTCTTATGATCACAACACTATGAGACCAGATACCAATTACAGGAAAAATTCTGTAAAAAATACAAACACATGGAGGCTAAACAATACTCTACTTAATAACCAAGAGATCACTGAAGAAATCAAAGAGGAAATAAAAAACTACCTAGAAAAAAATTACAGTGAAAACACGACTACTCAAAACCTATGGGATGCAACAAAAGCAGTTCTAAGAGGTAAGTTTATAGCAATACAATACTACCTCAAGAAACAAGAAATATCTCAAATAAACAACATAAACTTACACCTAAATAAATTAGAGAAAGAAGAACAAAAACCCCCAAAAGTTAGCAGAAGGGAGGAAATCATAAAGATCAGATCAGAAATAAATGAAAAAGAAATGAAGGAAAGGATAGCAAAGATCAGTAAAACTAAAAAGTGGTTCTTTGAGAAGATAAACAAAATTGATAAACCATCAGCCAGACTCATCAAGAAAAAAAAGGAGACGACTCAAATCAATAGAAGTAAAAATGAAAAAGGAGAAGTAACAACCGACACTGAAGAAATACAAAGGATTGTGAGAGATTACTACAAGCAACTATATGCCAGTAAAATGGACAACCAGGAAGAAATGGACAAATTCTTAGAAAAACACAACCTTCTGAGACTGAACCAGGAAAAAATAGAAAATATAAACAGTCAAATCACAAGCACTATAATTGAGACTGTGATTAAAAATCTTCCAATAAACAAAAGCCCAGGACCAGATGGCTTCACAGGAGAATTATATCAAGCATTTAGAGAAGAGATAACACCTATCCTTCTCAAAATCTTCCAAAATATAGCAGAGGGAGGAACACTCTCAAACTCATTCTACGAGGCCACCATCACCCTGATACCATAAGCAGACACAGATGTTACAAAAAAAGAAAACTACAGGCCAATATCACTGATGAACATAGATGCAAAAATCCTCAATAAAATGCTGGCAAACAGAATCCAACAGCACATTAAAAGGATCATACATCATGATCAAGTGGGGTTTATCCCAGGAATGCAAGAATTCTTCAATATGTGCAAATAAATCAATGTGATACACCAAATTTACAAATTGAAGGAGAAAAGCCATATGATCATCTCAATAGAAGCAGAAAAACCTTTCAACAAAATTTAACACCCATTTATGATAAAAACCCTCCAGATAGTAGGCATAGGGGGAACTTACCTCAGCATAATTAAGCCATAAATGAGAAACCCACAGCCAGCGTTGTTCTCAATGGTGAAAAACTGAAACTATTTCCTCTAAGATCAGGAACAAGACAAGGTTGTCCATTCTCAACACTATTATTCAACATAGTTTTGGAAGTTTTAGCCACAGCAATCAGAGAAGATAAAGAAATACAAGGAAATTAAACCGGAAAAGAAGAAGTAAAGCTGTCACTGTTTGCAGATGACATGATACTATACATAGAGTATCCTAAAAATGCTACCAGAAAACTATGAGAACCAATCAAGGAATTTGGTAAAGTACCAGGATACAAAATTAATGCACAAAAATCTCTTGCATTCCTAACACTAATGATGAAAAATCTGAAAGAGAAATTAAGGAAACACTCCCATTTATCATTGCAATGAAAAGAATAAAATGCGTAGGAATAAACCTACTTAAGGAGACAAAAGACCTGTATGCAGAAAATTTTAAGACACTGATGAAAGAAATTAAAGATGATACAAACAGATGGAGAGCTATACCATTGGATTGGAAGTTCTTGGACTGGAAGAATCAACACTGTGAAAGTGACTATACTATCGAAAGCAATCTACAGATTCAATGCAATCCCTATTAAACTACCCATGGCATTTTCCACAGAACTAGAAAAAAATTTTCACAATTTGTATAGAAACACAAAAGACCCTGAATAGCCAAAGCAATCTTGAGAAAGAAAAACAGAGCTGGAGGAAACAGGGTCTTGGACTTCAGACTATACTACAAAGCTACATTAATCAAGATGGTATGGTACTGGCACAAAAACAGAAATATAGATCAATGGAACAGGATAGAAACCCCAGAGATAAACCCACACACATATGGTCACCTTATCTTTGATAAAGGAGGCAAGAATATACAATGGAGAAAAGATAGTGTCTTCAATAAGTGGTGCTAGGAAAACTGGACAGCTACATGTAAAAGAATGAAATTAGAATATTCCCTAACACCCTATACAAAAATAAACTCAAAGTGGATTAAAGACCTAAATGTAAGGCCAGACACTGTAAAACTCTTAGAGGAAAACATAGGCAGAGCACTTTATGACATAAATCACAGCAAGATCCTTTTTGACCCACCTCCTAGAGTAATGGAAATAAAAACAAAAATAAACAAATGGGACCTCACAAAACTTAAAAGCTTTTGCACAGAAAGGAAAACATAAACAAGATGAAAACACAACCCTCAGAATGGGAGAAAGTATTTGCAAATGAAGCAACTGACAAAGGATTAATCTCCAAAATTTACAAGCAGCTCATGCAGCTCAATACCAAAAACCAAACCCAATCCAAAAATGGGCAGAAGACCTAAATAGACATTTCTCCAAAGAAGATATACAGATTACCAACAAACACATGAAAGGATGCTCAACATCACTAATCATTAGAGAAATGCAAATCAAAACTACAATGAGGCATCACCACACACCGGTCAGGATGGCCATCATCAAAAAATCTACAAACAGTAAATGCTGGAGAGGGTGTGGAGAAAAGGGAACCCTCTTGCATTATTGGTGGGAATGTAAATTGATACAGCCACTATGGAGAACATTATGGAGGTTTCTTAAAAAACTAAAAATAGAACTATCATACAACCCAGCAATCCCACTACTGGGCATATACTCTGGGAAAACCATAATTCAAAAAGAGTCACGTGCCACAATGTTCATTGCAGCTCTATTTACAATAGCCAGGACATGGAAGCAACCTAAGTGTCCATTGATGGATGAATGCATAAAGAAGATGTGGCACATATATACAATGCAACATTGCTCAGCCATAAAAAGAAACGAAATTGAGTTATTTGTAGTGAGGTGGATGGACCTAGAGTCTATCATAGAGAGTGAAGTAAGTCAGAAAAGAACCCAAATACCTTATGTTAACACATATATATGGAATCTAAAAGAAATGGTTCTGAAGATCCTAGGGGCAGGACAGGAATAAAGATGCAAAAGTAGAGAATGGAGTTGAGGACACGGGGTCGGGGAAGGGTAAGCTGGTACGAAGTGAGAGAGTGGCATGGACATATATACACTACCAAATGTAAAATAGATAGCTAGTGGGAAGCAGTTGCATAGCACAGGGAGATCAGCTCGGTGCTTTGTGACCACCTAGAGGAATGGGTTAGGGACGGTGCGAGGGAGACACAAGAGGGAGCAGATATGGGGATATATGTATATGTATCGCTGACTAATTTGTTATAAAGCAGAAACTAACACATCACTGTAATGCAATTATACTCCAATAAAGATATTAAAAGAAAAAAAAACCTACCAAATTGATAAACAACAAGGTACACATCAGGAACCATAATTAATTTATATGAATTAAAAACATAAATAAAAATAATAAATGTACTGGAAGATAATATAGAAGTTCATTTTCTAGTCAAGGTTAGAATTGTTTCTTTAAGACACAAAACCTAACAGTAAAAATAAATTCAAAGTGTATTGACATGTAAATAAAATAATACATATATATATAATATATACATATATATGTAAAATATATAATATGTACATGTATATGTAAATACATAAATATTGAATAGCCGGAAATAATGGACTGCCTAATTTAGTTTAGGAAGTTTCTGCTTGCTACACAAAACTTAGAAGCCAAACAAAATTTATTGACCGGTGTGACCTCCCATAAAATCCTCTATATGCCAAAATATACAACAAAAGAATCAAAAGACAAGTGATGAACTCATATACAATAAGTTCTTACAAATAAATAAGAGAAGATAACAATAAAAAAGTATGCAAAACATATTCAGTCGTTAATATTAAAAAATTAAGAAAATGCAAATTAAACAAATAGCACATAATTCCCTTCAGATTGGCAGAGATTGGTAAGATCCAAAGTGCCACTGAGGGAGTGGTGCACGTGGTGGGTTTGTGTTTCACTTGTGCAAGTCCAAGTTGGTATAGATTTTTGAACAAGGTTATCTATCTCTATCTGTTAAATCTAAAATGCACATCCCTCCTACAGAAATGGTCACTTGTATGCAAAAAGAACACAGTAAGAATGGGTATGGAAGCTTCACTGGAAACAGCAGAATAATTGGAAACAACCTAACTGCCCATCAACACATGACCTGCAGTGGTTAGAAAGAAAAAAAGAATAAATATATATGTTGTGATATAAAAATAATCCTAAGATATTTTCAGTAATAAATGCATGGCAAGAAAAAAATGTATACTGTGATTCCAATAATGTTATGAACAAGCCAACTATATATCTATATATGTGTATGCTTGCTTTATATGTATGTTAACTGCATAAACGTGCATCTGGACAGCACACATCAACCCTAAAATAATGGTTTGCTCAGAAGAAACTAATTCTAGGAACATCAATGAAAGGGGAAATTTTGGATTTTAGTATATGCTTAGTATGTTATCATGACTTAAAAATAAATAAGAAAATAGGTAAACCTCAGTTATATCAGAAATGATTGCATTATATCTTCCCTTTGCACAAGAGTATCAATCCCTGTTTTCTCTGATTCTTATCTGTTCTTATCTAAGGTTCTGTTTTTTAAAATTTTATTTTATTTATGTATTTGTTTATACAGCAGGTTCTATTTTATACATATTAGTGTATGTATGTCAATCCCAATCTCCCACTTCATACCCCCCCCCCCAATTTCCCCCCTTGGTGTCCATACGTTTGTTCTTGTAGCCTAAGGTTCTTTATCAACATTCCCCAAGCGATTATCTGGAAGAACTTTGGTAAGTAACTAAAAAGAACTCCTTATATGAAGTTTTCCTTTATTTATCTTTATGAGATTCCATTAATATTTCATTCTCTAAATAAAGAATATCAGAGTGTAACCAAATCACTAAAATCTGTTTTTATTACATTGCCTAGATGCATTAAGAAAATACAGGGAATCTGAAAGGGTGTTTACATTTCTGTAACTAATATTCTTAAAGAAACCCGTACCAAATCTAACCACTAACTGGTTAACTTGAGGAGGTGCAGTTGGGAAGGGTTGATTCACAGAGTCAGGAGTTACTTTGTGCTCAATCTAGCAAATTTTACTCTGAATTAATGCATTAGATGAAAAAAGTTCTTCATTATTAGAATTATCTGATTTTTTATTTGAAACCTCTGATAACACTGATATTAAACCGACATCATCAATGCTTTGGAATGTTCTTTTACTATCAGAGCCAACATCAACTACCGTGTTTTACTTTTTTCATGTAAAAGGAAATTTGAGATCAAAATCAAAAGAACTAAAGAATAACTCATGTGACCTAAAACAAAGTTATAATCTGAAGACCCGTGTGTAAACCCAACCAATCCAGCTGTACCTGTCACACTCATGTTTCTTTGGACACAACTTTCTTAAAACACTTATGGACATTAGAGTAGATGCTGCTGCATCTTCAGCAGATTTGCATCTTCTGGGTTTCATATGGTCAGGAATATCACAAGCTCCCATGGTGGATGAGAAAATGTTTTGTGCAAATTATGTTTATTATCAGTTTTCTTGAGATATCGATATTCAATATTGAATTTCTTATTGAGCATCTACTTTCAATTTTTAAGCAAGTTGATATCAGAAGAGTTTATTACAAAGTAAAAAAAAAAGAGTGCTAGCAAAGAATAAAAATAAATAAATGCTAAATCCATTGCAGCAAGAATGTTCAGATTACTGTCCACCTGCTCTTGTGTATATTTAATGAGGTTGAGTCAGTTTCTCAGAGTCTGAGCTCCTTGAGCACTGGAAAGGGAGAAGCCAAGGGCTCACAAAGGAGAGGGTCAGCTTGGGTAGCTTTCTTCTAAGTAACTAACCTAAACCGTCAGGTACACCTTTCCATTATTAGAACCAGGATGGGACTGGAGAATAAGAAGATTTTCTCATCACTCCAGATGGTGCTGATAGAGGTAGTTTGAGCCTCTGGAGGGCAAAGACTGAAGCGAGCAACTTTTATTTATTTATCAAGTTAATTATTTAGTTAACATTCTTTACTTCACATGACAAATAGCGAAAAGACATCCCATTGATATTCCCCATTCGGCATGGAATGGCACTGTCATTACCAACAGCAATAAGAGGATTCCATTTCTGGGTGGAACAGAGGTACTGAGTGAAAGGGGGTAACTCCCTGGCTTCACTGGAATAGTTACAGAATATTTCAAAGACTTTTAAAAGCTTTTTCAACATAACAAACGAGTCACATAGCTCAAGCAAATTACTCTGGAGTGTATAGAAATTTTAGACAAAACAGGTGTCATTGAAAAGTCATTTGTAAAATGGTTTGCATCTGTGTAATCATGCACATTTGTACCATTGTACCATCAACTTGGATTTTACTCCCAAATAGCACTGAAAGTCCAGTTACTCTCTGAATCTAATTCTATTCAAGTGGGACCTTGTGCCTGACTAAACATATTGAGAGAGAACTTTGACTGAAGGCTGTTTTACTGTCAGTATTCATAATTTCTATCCCCAAGCTATAGCCAAGATACAAAGTATTGATTAGGGTTTTTGTCACTTTCATCCTCAAGGTAGATATAGAAAGAGATGATGGAACTCAAAGACTTCATTTAATTTTTTCCCTAAAGGGGTTGACAACTATTTCCAATATGAAAAGAACATGTTTGAAAGTCAAGTTTAGAGATGGTTTAAATTTTGTTTGGAGACTTAAACCTCATGAAAAATCTCATGTCGTTTTTCATATTTTAGCTATGTGTGTGGCATATTTATTTGCCAAGAACTCCTAAGGGTGAATAGCATTCCATTAGTTAGTCTAAAAAAAAACTTCAAAACCAGGAATAGTTTATAACTCAGGAACTTTCTAAATAGTTTAGGGTCACTAAAAGTAGATTAGGATTTTTTAAAAAGTGACTACATAATATAGCTGTCCTTGTTGAAATTGGTAGAATTAAGATAGAGCCAATTCTCTACAAGAGAAAGAATTCAGAAACTGTTGTGTACAGTAAAGGGTGCATCTGATGGCAATTAACTGAAAACTAATTTTCCCATCCAAAGCTAATATCTACTGATTATTGCATTGTCTATGTTCCGAAAGTGGTATTTAATGATTTTCATATATTATCTCATTTATTTTCATAACAATGATATAAATTAGACATTTTCCCCCTTTCTACAAGTGGGGAGATTGAGTTTAAGAGGATAAATATCTTGCCAGAGTTTATACTTCTGGTAAGTGTCGTAAAACAGAGTGCTGTCTAAAGTGTTTTTTTTTTTTTAATCAATAACTCAGAAAAGTAGAGCTGTCATAATAACACAGGAAAAAAAGGCAGAATTCCAGAGCTAAAAACTGGACATTCTTATTCAGTTTAGGAGAAAAACAGCCATCAGACTTTTGAGGATCTAATGTCACTACCAAGACCATTCCTCATGTAGATAAAAATTTCTAAATTTAGGTTCCAATGGTAAAACCATTCCATTCTGGCCTGGAAAATTGAACCACTCAAGACAATTAAGTCTCTTTATTCTAATTTCAACTCAATTAACACACTTATTCTCAAATAAGTCTTAAAGTGTAATGAACTTTGAATATTTTGGCCTTATACTGTATCAGTGAATAGCTTTTGAGTATGATATTGATTTTCATGCAGGCTGACAAGAGAGAAAACATGCTGAAAGACGATGACGATACAATTTCCAATCTGCACAGGGCTTGTGTGATACTGACAGGCATGAGTAGGCACTCTGCTGTCCACTGAGGATGTTTGTTTAATGGGCATGAGTTAGTCCTTCACAGCCTGATGTCCTTGGGCACCAGCAAGAGAGAGAGCTCAAAAACCAGAAGGGCAACCCAGTTGCCTTTCCTCTAAATGACACATTTGAACAACAGATGGTCCTAGAACTTCTGTCAACAGTGTACACAGCAGGTCTATCATCTACAGCCTTAGAACATATCCTATATCATTGAGTCTTTCAAATTTTGGAGGCAGGTAGGCCTGCACCTCTCCCATTTACAGGCAGGGAAACTGAGGCTCATAGGAATGAAAGTCCTTACCTAAGAACCCACCTTCGGTCCCATATTCAAGAACAGAGTCTGGAGCAGAAGGCTGTGTGCTTGGGCAAAGCTCTTTTAACCATTCCATGTGATTCCCCACGTAGTTATCCTTTTAGGGTCATCCCTATCTCTTTATATTATCATAGGCCCCTCGAGTTGGGGCAAAGATTGGTAGTATCAGTATTAAATTGAGGATGGGGCCTGAGAATATGCATATTTTGTAACCCCAACTGATGATGAGTTTGGTTCCCTGGAGGACAAAGATTGAATCTTACACTTTAATTTTTCTAAGCTCTTAATAGGATAAGGTCTGTCTTGCATATGAAAGGCCCTTACTACCTACCTGATGATAATTACAGTTAGCCCTCCATGTCCACATGTTCTGCATCTTCAGATTCAACCAATTGCAGATCGACAATTTTTTTTAAATTCCAGAAATTTCCAAAAGGCAAAACTTGAATTTGCTACTCACTGGCAACTATTTACATGACATTTACACTGTATTTACAACTACCACTGACCCTTAAACAATGAGGAATTTAAGGGGTTTAGGGACCCCAACCTCTGCACAGTCAAAAATCCCAGTATAACTTTACAGTGAGCCCTCTGTATCCAGGGTTCTACATCCACAGATTGAACTAACTGCAGATTGTATAGTACTGTAGTATGTATTCAGTGAAAAAAATTCACATGTAAGTGGACTCACACAGTTCAAATCTATGTTGTTCAAGGGTCAACTGTATTTACATAGCATTTATATTGTGTTAGGTATTATGAGTAACCTAGAGATGATTTAAAGTATACAGGAGGATATGTGTAGGCTATATGCAAATACTACCCCATTTTTACATAAGGGACTTGAGCATCCTCGGATTTTAATATCCACAGGGGTCCTGGAACCAATCTCCCATGGATGTGGAGGGATGACTATAACAACATCATCATAACTAATATCATAGTGATATTGTTTCATTCACTCACTATTTATTTAAAGGCTTTGGGTAAGTTTAACGACTTTGAGACTTGACTTTTTCATGTTTAAAATGGGGCTGACATTACCACTGTGTAGGGTCTCCATGAGAACCACAAATGACATGTGTGAAGCACCAGAACCCTTCATAGCACATGGGAAGTAATTAGTAAAAAGAGGCAGTGATTATTTTGTAATCATCATTATATCTTTCATCAATGTATCTTCTGTTCTCTATGGAACCTCACACACAGATAGAAATATAATAGATATTTAATAACAGGAGCTTAATAAGTGCATGTTAGTTGATTAATTAATTGTCAAGGAATGAAGGCTGAAAAGAAAAATCACCAGAGGAGCTTCTGGCAGAAGCTGCACTCTCTAATCCATCTACTAAACTTTGCTGTCTGTCCCAGGTTTACACTCCTACCTCCTTAGCACATTATTGATTGTGGACTCTCCTGCCCAAGGGCTGTCCAAAAGCAATCACAAAACCTTCCACTCCAAAGAATATTTAAACTATCAGACCCCAAAGACATGAAAAAATCCCTCAATAGACACATTTCCATTCTCCTGCAAAGCAATCCGAGACTACATTAAAACTATACGCTCACACAACCTAATGGGGGTCTACAGACTCAGGATTAGTGTTTCATCAGACATCCAAAAACTGAGAAGAGAATTCATGCATAGTAGGAGTACAGAATAGAATTTTCCAGGAAGTTTTCTTCACTTGTGCCAACAGTTTTGGGGGCTGGTCCAGAGGTGAGTATTCTAGGGTAGCTGGTTCTTGAAGTCGGCTTTTCCAGTTTTGTTTCATATAGTTTTCATTTAAATGCAAGTGAATGCAGGTGGAGAACTTTCCAAGTTACTGTTGAGGCGTAATGTAATGTGTTTGCCACATTATTTAATGAAATAAGAAAATAATCTTTTCTGGCTGTCACTCTTTAAAATATTGCCCTACCTGCTTTCCCCTCTTGACCCTTAAGCAGTTATTTTCACGATATCTATAGAATTACATTATTAGAGTTAGATATTTTGTCCTATTAAGGGTTTCATTTTGCCTTTCTAGTCTTAGAAAATCCACGTATTATAGAAATTATTTCCTGATGTTCTGACTTGGACAGTATCTTTCACCTTGCAATAAGAAAAAAGTATTAATTTTTTTAATTGTAAAAAGACACAAATATAAGCATTCATGTCTATTTAGAGAGGCGTTAGGTCCCAAGTATGTTAAGTGGAAGAATATTTGAACTTTTAATTTCATACCTAGGGAACATACACAAAGTCCAAAACTCAATGAACACCTTCATGACAGTCCAAACAGCTTTAATATCATAACATTCTCTGAAAAAAATAATACTTCAAGACTTTCCCTTCTGGCTGGACTCATGTTTCTTTTTATGGGAAAAAGGGGGCATACAGTTCAGTTAGCATGAAAATTAAAGAGAGTTCAGGGAGAAAACTAGGTGACAGAGAGTCAAGGGGTGGCCTGAAGAACTGGGGAAAGCAGAAAGACAGTCCACTAACCCACATGCCTAGGCTCAGAGAGCTTGTCCCACCCTGAGCACTTGCCTGGGAGAGGGACTCACAGGGATGGAAAGAATGTGAAGTTTCACAGCCTATGAAGTGGCTACCTGAAAGCAGGCTAAGCTAAAATGCAGTCGGTAAATTTGCATCAAAATGATTTACTTTTGTGACTTGGAAATCTAAGACCAAAAAAGAGCTGGAAGTGGAGAAGTGTGGGGCAGAACCCAGAACTTCTGATCAAAAAGGCTGGAATCAAGTCCTGGCCAGTGAGTCGGGACCAGCCTTAGAGGATCACAGAGACCATGACTCTGTGCACTGGAAGCTGGCTGTAGGTGAGCCCCAGACATGGACCAGCCACCACGTGCCATAGCCAACAAGGCAGAAGAGGAAAACTGGCTTCATCAAATCTGACCTGTCACGTGTCTCCCGTGTGGGTGCAGACTGTTCCTAAAGGGCCTGGACTGCAGGGCAGGAGAAACACTCTTAACGATAGGGCTGTGAGTGCTGGTTTTCCCTTAATTCCCAATGCAGGCCCAAGGCTTTCTTCTTCCCAGGTGGCTGCTTCTAGAAAAACTGCTCTGCTGGGACAGGCTTCCATCACCAAAAGAGTGTTGAAAACTGCTACCATGAAAAAGGCATATGATGTTGATAGGAAAACCCAAAAAGACTACGTTAATGCACAAAGGAAGGTCTGCAGGTCGAGAGGTGCTAAAGAAGGAAGCCCACTGGCCAAATCAGGCAAAGCTGTCTGATGCCAAGGACTTGTGGGGTCTCCAGAAAACTACAGTTCCGCTAGAAAGTATCTCAACCTAATACATTTTCAAGGTGTAGAGAGAAACTAGAGTGACAACTGAGTCACTTGTAATGGGGTTAACAGTGGTGCTATTACCAGTACCATGAATTTTCTTAGAGCACCCACTTCGGTTATGTAAGTTCACACAAGGGACCACAATGCAACCTAGAAGGTTGCTGAGTGAGCAGAACTAGTTAGAATGGTGGGATCTGAATGTTTTATAAGGGAGATTTCCCTCAATCCATAAAAACACTACAGATGGTTATGTGTCCAGAAAATGGGTAGGAATGCTCTAGATTTAAAGCACACTTTCCCTGGAGAGGACTGGGTAAGTTGACAAATTCTTCAACACTGTCTTTCTTATGCCCTAGAATCTATTCAAACTTTTCCCATTCTCACTTTTGGACAAGAAAATAATTTTTGCAATATATCATGTCATTAAGAATATTATAGATTTTTAAAAAATCATCTTGTCTTTCTCATTACAAACACTCTAGCCTGGTTGTGAGCACAATGAAAACCAATTCTCAGGGCAAGTCCTTTCTACCATTGGTTGGCAGCCCTTATTGAGTGTAGATTTCTACTTATTTCAGTTTCCAAGGTGAACTTTATCTCACCTAGAAGCCCCCAAATTCTGGGAGCACCTTTGAAAGCCCCATCTATGTGAAGTTATTCATTAGTCTATATTTTTCGAGTTAAAATGGTGTTAACAATGCATCAACAAATAAATCATCGTCATGACATCATGGCTAACACTGACTTTTTCTTCATCAAATGATGTGACCAACAAGGGATTAATCTCCAAAATATACAAACAGCTCATGCAGCTAAATATCCAAAAACAAACAACACAATTCAAAATATGGGTGGAAGATCTCAATAGAAATTTCTCCAAAGAAGACATACAGATGACCAAAAAGCACTTGAGAAGATGCTCAACATCACTAATTATTAGAGAAATGCAAATCAAAACTACAATGAGGTACCACCTCACACTGGTCAGAATGGCCATCATCCAAACAATCTACAAACAATAAATGCTGGAGAGGGTGTGGAGAAAAGGGAACCCTCTTGCACTGTTGGTGGGAATGTAAATTGATACAGCCACTATGGAGAACAGTATGGAGGTTCCTTAAAAAACTACAAATAGAACTACCATATGACCCAGCAATCCCACTACTGGGTATATATCCAGAAAAAACCATAATTCGAAAACATACATGCACCCCAATGTTCATGGCAGCACTATTTACAATAGCCAGGACATAGAAGCAACCTAAATGTCCATCAGCAGAGGAATGGATAAAAATGACATGGCACATATATGCAATGGAATATTACTTGGCCATAAAAAATACAAAAGAATGTCATTTGCAGCTACATGAATGGACCCAGAGATTCTCATACTAAGTGAAGTAAGTCAAAGACAAATATCATATGATATCCTTATATGTGGAATCTAATAAAAAATGATACAAATGAACTTATTTACAAAACAGAAACAGACTCATAGATCTTGAAATTAAACTTACGGTTACCAAATGGGAAATGTTGGGGGGAAGTGATAAATTAAGAGACTGGGATTAACATACACACTACGAAATATAAAATAGATAATTACTAAGGGCCTAGTATATAGCACAGGGATCTCTACTCAATACTCTGTAATGGTGTATATGGGAAAAGAATCTGAAAAAGAATGTATATATATATATATATATATATATATATATATATATATATATATATAAACTGATTCACTTTGCTGTACACCTGAAACTTACACAACATTGCAAATCAACTATACTCCAAAAAAATTTTTAAAACAGGTTATGCTGTGACCTCCCTTTCTTACGATCATTAATATTTCTCCCTTCATCCCACATGTGCTGCTATCACCTGTTTTGCATTTCAATGAGACAGGGATTAATTCTGAAATACTGGAATGAACAGAATGCACTGTTTACAATCACACAGAGGGGGGATCTTGTTGGGGATGGCATATGGGACCCCACACACATCTGAACCCAACGATGACCAATCCATTTAGCTGTTCCTTGGGGGTACATCTGTGAGAAACCTGAAAGCAGGGATGACCCAGAGACATCATGACACAGTTGCACATATCTTTCAGAATTGATTCTTCCAGAAAGAATTGCTACCTTACGGTTCACTCTAAATGTGAATTAGCCTTAAAAGCAGCCCATAGAGTTTTCTGATATATGTAAATTATAGTTTCCACACCCTTGATCCTGAAAAAACCTAAGCACTTGGAGGCCAAAATAACCTTGCTCTAAAAGAGGCATTAAAAATGCTCAGTGATAGATGGATCAGTTGATTCAATCTTACATTATCCAAAACCCCTAAGTTGGGATATCCAATGGGTACCTAAAATAGCACTCTACAACCCCACTGAGGTCCTCAACAAATTGAAAAATAAAACAAACTGCATGAGCTGTATTACAAATAAATGTGAAATTGGAGGTGTCAGTTAGTTTGAGAGTCAAAAGAGACTATTCACTGAATTCCAGAATTTAGCCAAGCAGTCTCAGTTAGCACTGGACTGGGGCAGCCCAGCTGGGGGCCTTCACAGCTGCCCAACCACTGGCACAGTCCTTCGTAGGTGAAAAGCCAATGGTACCAAGTTCTAAGAATCACAGGTGCCTGGGTTCATGTTAGTAAGCTCCTGTAGGCAGGAGGGAATTAGGGACAAAGTGGTGTTTGAGAAAGTTTTCCTCAGTATTTTTTCCCATAGACAGAGGAGGGAATACTCATCACTTTCAGGTGCTTGACTTTCAGGGTGTTTTTAAAATTTTTTGCCACGCCACGCGGATTGTGGGATTTTAGTTCCCCAACCAGGGATTGAACCCGGGCCCTCGACCATGAGAATGCGGAGTCCTAACCACTACACCACCAGGGAATTCCCATTTCAGGTGCTTGAGGACCAACTCCAGCAGTGGCACCTGGGGAGCAACTGCCATCTTTCTGCCAAGTTCATATTTACATTAGAAATTAGGCTCCGTTCAGCCCAGAATCATGAACTGATAGCTTCATTCTTTGGGAGGGAAAGTACTCACCAGCCCAAGTAAATAAAGTTGTGACAGTTTCCAGCAGAAGCAGTACAGTGCCCAGCAGCCTGGAGGAAGTTTACAAATCATTAGATTTGTTTCCCTACAAAAATATGCAACTCATTAAGAGCAATCAATCTGAAAAGGAACATAGGTTGGAATTTATTTATGATGTTCAGGTACCTGAGCAGTTTAAAATAATTCTTCAAAAGGGAAAAATTACTTTTGAGATGAGCAAGCATATTCCATGGATTAGGCACACCTATAGTTGTTCTGTACCTTGAAAGCACAAGCACAAGCATCCTTTGCCTCTTACTTGGTTTGCTTTTCCCTCTGTTTCCCGTGCCCCATCTCTCTCCAGGCATTAGGGGTTTGAGGGGATTGTCTCCACATGACTTTTGTGTCAGTATCAAGTGCCCCTAAAGTGTCCAGTTATCTCTGAGTGAAGCATCTGAGGAGTCAGACCCAGAACATCTCTCATCATCGTGTTGCTGCACTCATTGGAACCTGGGGGCATGTCATGTCAACTCAGTCCGTCACCCCATTTCCCTCCAATCTCAGTCCAAGCTGGACTGTTGGTGACTGATCCCTGACTTAAACTTTGTTGCTCTCATATTTTTCTTTACCAGGGTGCCCAGGGGGGATACTTCTCATTCAAGACCATCAGATGTGCAAGCCTCAATCTCTGTTCCCACCTCTCCAGTCCATCCACCCCACACTCCCAGCACACACAATTTCCACCACTTCTTAACCAAGCGAAGCTCTTGCCACCCCTTGCTTTGCACATGCTATTGCAATTGTCCAGATAACCGCTACCATTTTCCCTTACATCACCCTAAGAACTCCTAAAGACCCAGAATGAATTTCATCTCCTCTGTGAAATCTCTCCCAAGGCTCCTAGTCTCTTCATCTTTTGCGTCTCATAATGGTACCAGTGAAGGTCTCTCTGAGGCCATGGACAACATATACTGTGGTTATTTACTCATACATCTGTCTCTGCCACATCACATACAAACTCTATGTGGTGGCCTATGAGACGTGACACAAGTATTCCTCATCCTACCTGACATATGCTCTCCCTAGGTCCAAGCACAGATCTGTCTGGGTACTTTTCTTCCTCCTTTCCTTGCCATAATTTGTTAAGCATTCCTGATCTGCCACTCCAAAATTTTAACAGATCTAGTTTATTCTCTTCCATTTTGTTTTCTTGACATTTGGTCATTCCTTCTCAGGTTTCAACGAAGCCTTTGTATATATATATTTTTTCTCAATGTAAAGTAACAAAGTTGTTTGGATTTAACTACAGAATTAACTGTTGGCATTTATTTTGGTCTAGGAGTCGCGTGAACAAATAACTGAGGTACTACAGTTTACTATGAACCAAAGGAATTTGGAACCTCTGTCTGAGTGCCAACAGACAAAGCCATTCCTAACACAGAGTAAGGAATCACTGTGTGTATATATTTTCTTTCCAATTATGGTTGTTATACAATAATGAACACATTTTTTTGTGGGAAATATTTGAGGGAGCTTGGATATAAGTAGATACCATGATTCTCTTTATCAAGATGAGTTGATGAACCTGGTTGTAGTCTTGGGATTATGATTCAGCCTGAGGACATTTTGATGGTGTTTGCAAAACATTCTAATTGATGACTTCTTTTAGTTTCATTAAATAATGCTATAATATGATATAATAGAAACCTTGGCTCATAACTTCCCCAACACCCAAAACAACACAATATTTGACTTTGGATTCAATAAGGTATTTATATAGTATAAAGAAGGAATCTTCCTTTAAAAGGGATATAATTGAGACATGAATCAGGAATGGAGAAGTTTTGTTAACCTCAGGAAAAAGGTATGGGAAGAAAGAATCAAGAAGGATGAGGAAAGAGAAGTCTCTACAACTGAGAAGGGACACAATATTACAGATGCATGTTAAGTTAGAAAAGAAGACATTTCAATGTATGGATAGAAAAGACAATTATTACTAAACACAAGTTGTGGCTGGAAAGAGAAAGGATATAAGAAAGGCATGTTAGAAAAATGTTCACATGCATTAAGGAAGAAAGAATTAGAAGGAATCTGGACACAGTTGGAGAATAAGTTTCTGTATCCTGGCTGAGCTGAATTTGATGCTGTGTTGCCCTATAGTAAGGAAACTAGGACAAATAAATGCATGAAATCCAACTAATCAGGTGTAGTAGATCACATTTCCAAAGATAAAAAGAGGGGATATATGTATACGTATAACTGATTCATTTTGCCGTACAGCAGGAACTAACAAAACATTGTAAAGCAACTATACTCCAATAAAAATTAATTAAAAAAACAAAGATGGCAGAAAAATATCTCCAATCCCACATGCTCATTTGTAATATTTTATCTTGCCACCTCTCATGTAGAGATGAAGCCAAATTCCCCTCCCCTCGAACTGGTTACTCTGTGATTACTTTGAATAATAGACAATAGACAGTGGTGTAAATCATATTCTGAGACTTCTGAGCTCAGGCATTAAATGGCCCTGGAACCTTCTGCTTTTGTACTCTAGGGGAAGTTAGCCATTATGTAAGAATTTGACTAAACGAAGATGGTCTTACTAGGAGAAGACCAACATAGCCATATGAGGACACCATGTGGGGCAGAATCAAGGGCCAGACCCACAACCTCAGTTGGACTCCTAGCCAACAGCCAGGAGTGAGTCATCAGAGTGAGGCCATTTTGGAAATGGAACTTCTCACCCTGGTTGGGCCACCCAGCTGCTGCCATGTGGAGCAGAGTTGAGTTGTCCCCACTGAGCCCTAGCCAAATTGCAGAATTTTGAGCACATCAATGTTTTCAGTCACTAAGATTTTCAATTTGTAATTTGAGGTTTTCTAGCTTCAACGTTATTCAGAGTGATTAGCCCAATTCTCTTGCCACTTAATTTACCTAACTGAGTCCCAGTAGACTTTCTCTGTGTCTGTCAGGGTCCAGACAAGAAAACAAAAAACACTCCAGAATTTTCAAACAAGGAAATTCAATGCAGGGATTTGTTATACATCAGATGGGAGAGTGAGAAGCCAAATGAAAGGCAACCCAGGTGTTGATAAATACTTGAGAGCTGCTATCATTCCCAGAGCTGATAGAGTAATGGGAAGAAGGAGAGTATCCAGAACCCAAAAGCTAGAACCATCTTACGGAGACCATCTTGTGGAAGTTGGGGCCATGGAGGGAGGGGCTGACCAGCAGGCAATAGAGCCACAGAAAACATGGTTCTTTACATGACTGTCCTTCTTTCTTTGAGTCTCCCTCATCCTTCACTGGACTGACGTATGACTGCAGTGACGTCTCAGTTGAAAATCAGATGTGAGTGACACACGTCATGATGTATGCACAATTACCCATCCCTGAGACAAGGAAGGTCCTGATACAGTTTCATAATCATGCTTCAGACCTTCTCTTCCCCTGAAGCTTCAGTCCACACAGAGACTCACTTCTGATGGAGCTAACTGCTGGGCACACCGCTCAGGCATGTTTGAAATGCATTTGAAACGTGCTGACCTCAACAAGCTAGAGTGACAGTTGTGAGTTTCGGGGAGAGGATAGGTGCTCTCACAAGTGGGAGCCCCGTAATGTATGATCACAGTTGAGGAAATGTAAAGGATAGGGATCCCTAAAGCCAATCATTTTATTCTCTATTTTCCAAAACTTTTCTCACTAATTCATCCTCTTGACATCTTCCCAGAAACTTCATATGCCCTCGTTGACTAAGTGCCAAGGTGTACATGTTTTGTTAACTCTGATTCCTACGGTGTTCACTTAAGTGCAGGTCAGGGGAAGAGATGATGTAGTGACATTACATGAGTAACATCACAACATCTTGTGAGGATTAGCCTCTTTATTTTTCAAAACTGGGTGGGTGACAGCCAGTAGACAACCAGAAACAAGAGATTTAAAATCTTAGCCAAGAACCCACAGTGTATTACGAACATGCTGGGAGCAACATTGTAAACCCCTTACTTCTTAACTGCAGTCATTAAAATGCACCTCATGTTTGGGTTATTGATATTTTTACATGCCATCCTTAATATGTAGTAATCACCTTACACAAAAATATAGGTCAGTCAATATGAAGAGCCTTTTCAAACAATTAAATGTGTTAGTCTGATGTTTATCAGGATATCAGAATCTTTCAGAATGCCTGAGCAACTTCATCATTGGATCACAGTGGTAAAAGGAAATAGAAAAGCTATGAATCAAAAAAAAAAAAAAAGAAAGAAAGAAAGTGCAAATGTCAAACAATGGAACCAACTGCCTTATTAATACATATTTGGTTGATTTAAAGCAACTTCTGCATTATCCTAGTTTTATATTTTGGTGATTTTAAGAGCAAATCTTCTTTGGATCCAGAAATATTGTAGAAGATTTTTGTTGAAAAATTATTCTCTCATTTAAAAAAAAATGAAACCACTACTAACACATTTATTTCAAAATTAAAATTTGCCTTGATCTCTGGACACACCCACCACTGACTGTTCTACAGAGATCAGGACAGTCAAGAGGAGGAAAGGGAGAAGAAACACAGGAATGGAAAGGGACTTGACAGAGGTCAGAAGTAGAAGATGTATCGGGGCCAAAATATTGGGCTATGACCTCTAGGAACCCTCTGATAGTGTCAGATCCCATGTTGAATAAAAAGCACCCACCATTTCCTCACTCCTGCTCTGTTACTTTCCTTTCCATTTCAGACGTCTTTATTTCTGAACATGTAGAGACTGTCAGCCTTGTGACAGGTCAATCTTCACAACTAAGTGCAGCTATTAAAGCCCTGTTTGGGACACAAACAAGATGATCAGTCTCTTCTCTTGTTCTCCCTCCTTCCTTAGTGTGTTGTTACATCGCAGTGACTGAGGAAGGAATGACAAAAGCAGGGTTGGTCTTGTGAAAAAATGAGGACTTGCTCACTAAAGAAATCCTGCAGAGAACTCATGGGGTGTAAAACTAAGAGCACCCCACCTGACATCTTTCTTTCCATCAGGGCACACTATAACAGCTTATCCCCATAGTAACCACCACTGCCCCTTCTCCCCCTTCCGAAATATCTGTACTCTCAAGTACAAATGACATGACTGCAAATAAGAAGAGTATCTGGGTCGAAGGATCCAGTAGTTTATCTCCCAAAGGGATATATCAACTTCTATTGAAACATTTTTAATTTTATAAATTTTGAAGTGTCAAATAAATATCAACTTGAAATGGGTAGTTGATTTCACTTTTCTCAGCATTAGAATACAAATATTGTTATATTTTTTGACAAATGATCTTTCGTGTTTGTCTCATCTCCAATGTTGTTCTTTCCTATACCAAATTGAAACTGTTCGACTGGATCTTAATACATTTAAAATAATGTCAATGATAAACATTCTTGGGTCTAAAAGACATAGCATTTTTTTAGTGACCCACTACTTGCCAGAATGGATAACAGTATAAATTACGATGTAATCAATCAATTCAAAAATCCATATGCTTTAAAATTGAGAACTGAGATTCTTTTCAAGAGTGGGTTTCAAAAATAGCTTGTGACAATTCCAGTTTCAATTGAATTACCAAAAAATCTAAAAGCAAACACATTTGTCAAATATAAAAGAAGTGAAAAAATTATTCATTTTAAGTTTCTCCATAATCATTGCCAGAAAAGCAATTGAAAAAGTAATTCTCCCTAAAAATGACTGGGCCTTGGTTTTTCGGATATGTCTAAATATTCTAAAGTAATACTATTGAAAATAATTCAAAGTATTTAAGAGCAATAGCCTGACTCTGTAAAGAAGCATTTCTGAGCTACTCTTTGCCTTCCAATCATTTAGGCTTCAGATTAAACAGGATTAACATTATCACTGGAAAACTAATTTCAAGGTCTGTACTGTTTTTTTTCAGGTATGATGGTTTATTTTTAATGTGCTATTTCTCCGAAAGGAAAAAAAATCTATATTTTACTGAAATATAAGTTTCATAAAAAGGCATACATATGCAGGTAGGAAAATAAATTTAGGGGCTCTTTTTCAAATGAGTAAAGTTCTTGAATATCTTTTAAAATATATCTTTCTTACACATGTGTCTTCACTGCCATGTGCACTGCTCTTTGCATCTACTGGAGCTGTCTGTGGGGACTGGAATATCTGACGGTCATCCTCAAACCTTAATGATGTGTGAGTATCACCACCCTGGAGTTTACTTTGCACTCCAGATATATCCCTATATATCTGCTGATTTGGTCAAAAACTGTGTTAGAAATGAAAAGTCAGAGTTTAATAGCTCCATAACTTTACACTTAAACTCCTAATTTTGCTAAGGTTGGATTTTATATGTGATAATATAAGAGCAGAGCTTTGTTTTGTCCCAGAAGTAAGTAAACATGCAATAAAAAAGACACACATTCTATGACTCCTGTGCCAAATTGTAACTGGAAGAGGAAGGAGATTGGAAATAAAAGCTCGTCCACTTATACGCTACTGAATAAAAGTTCGTCCACTTACACACCACTGAATAAAAGATTGTCCACTTGTATGCTACTGAAAGATTCATGCCCTGACCTTCCCAGTGACCCAGGAGGTGGAATTTAATCATATCCCTGAAAGAGTGATATACTTCATGCGTGGAGTGCGTATGTCATCAGTTTTGATAAGTTCACTCACATATTACTGCAAGAGACTTGAAAAACGTTTTTCTCCACCAGCTCATAGTATAGGGTACAATACAATATTTGCTTCCATTTATAAAGTTTAGTTTATCTAGTTACACTGTTTTCCATGAAAATAAGATACTTAAATAGACTCTATGATTTGGCCAGTTTTAAAAGCATAATGTACTTGAAACTTTTAAGCCTGATAGAAAAGTGTACTAGTTATATAATATTTCCTTTATTTCAATAAAAATCCTTAAAACAACATACCCTAAACCAGTAAAGTATACATACATAATAGCTAAGAAAGTGGACTTCACTGGTGGCAGAGTGGTTAAGAATCCACCTGCCAATGCAGGCAACACAGGTTCCAGCTCTGGTCTAGGAAGAACTCACATGCCGTGGAGCCACAACTACTGAGCCTGCACTCTAGAGCACATGAGCCACAACTACTGAGCCTGCGTGCCACAACTACTGAAGTCTGTGTGCCTAGAGCCCGTGCTCTGCAACAAGAGAAGCCACTGCCATGAGAAGGCTGTGCACTGCAACAAAGACACAACACAGCCAAAAATAAATAAATTTATTAAAAAAAATTATCAAGACACACATTTATTAAAAAAAATAGCTAAGAAAGTGGAAGTGCTTTTCTTTGAAGACTCTCCAATGTGTCACAAATGTCTATACATATATTTTCTGGACCCATTTCTTTACCATGAGGATTTTGAAAATTTATCTAATGGGCAGATTGTAAGAGCTGCAAAGTGTAATAAGACATTCAGCAAACTCATGGCGTGTCAAATCTGGGAAAATTTCCCACAGTGATTCCATCTACTGAAAAGTATCATATATAAAAGTGTAATAAAATCAACTCACACAAGTACTATGACGACAAATATATCACTTATGGTACTGAAAATTGTGGAAAATAATCCAGGTTTCTTTGGCAGTACTTTAAGAAGGATTACTTTCTGAATGCTCAACACCATTAATCATTAGAGAAATGCAAATCAAAACTACAATGAGATATCACCTCACACCGGTCAGAATGGCCATCATCAAAAAGTCTAGAAACAATAAACACTGGAGAGGGTGTGGAGAAAAGGGAACCCTCTTGCATGCTGGTGGGAATGTAAATTGATACAGCCACTATGGAGAACAGTATGGAGGTTCCTTAAAAGTCTAAAAATAGAACTACCATATGACCCAGCAATCCCACTACTGGGCATATACCCTGAGAAAACCATAATTCAAAAAGACACATGTACTCCAATATTCATTGCAGCTCTATTTACAATAGCCAGGACATGGAAGCAACCTAAGTGTCCATCAACAGATGAATGGATAAAGAAGAGGTGGCACATACATACAATGGAATATTACTCAGCCATAAAAAGGAATGAAACTGAGTTATTTGTAGTGAGGTGGATGGACCTAGAGACTGTCATACAGAATGAAGTAAGTCAGAAAGAGGAAAACAAATACCATATGCTAACATATATATATATATATATATATGGAATCTTAAAAAAAAAAAAGAAAAAAGAAAAAAAAATGGTCAGAAGAACCTAGGGGCAAGATGGGAATAAAGATGCAGACCTACTAGGGAATGGACTTGAGGATACAGGGAGGGGGAAGGGTAAGCTGGGACAAAGTGAGAGAGGCATGGACATATATACACTACCAAATGTAAAATAGATACCTAGTGGGAAGCAGCCGCATAGCACAGGGAGATCAGCTCAGTACTTTGTGACCACCTAGAGGGGTGGGATATGGTGGGTGGGAGGGAGGGATATGCAAGAGGGAAGAGATATGGGAACATATGTATATGTATAGCTGATTCACTTTGTTATAAAGCAGAAACTAACACACCATTGTAAAGCAATTATACTCCAATAAAGATGTTAAAAAAAAAAAAGAAGGATTACTTTCTTCACTATTCTTTAAATGTATGTCACAAAATAGTTTGGTGAAAACAATAACTAGAGAAAACAAACAAGGTGAAAAGTAACAAGAAAAAAAATCACCGTTCAGTAATCCTGTTACCTTGGATCCCTCCCTATTCTTTACCTTAAACAATGTGTTTTGTAATGTGAGTAAATGTCACATAATGGTTATAGCTCTGAAATGAATAGGATCCATTTTTCAAAGCCTGATGTAGTGATTTGGATACAAATTGAATAGACTTAAATATAGAAGTCACATTGAATTGCAATGGAGCAATTCAGAAATCAGATCTCTCCGTTCCGTTAACCTGGGGTAATTTACTACATGAGGAAGGTTAATCCTGGGAAGAAATTCTAAACCTTCAGGAACAAATAATAGCTGCTCTGAACAGCCTAACAATGTGCACATCTTCTGTGATTTGTGAATTAACACTGTATTCACTGCATCACATGGTTTCAGGATCATAGTTAGGATCTATCAGTGATTGTTTTCCTGATCTCTCTTCAAATATCTAAAACCTTATTCATAATTTGCTCTGCAGACACTCCCTTTAATCCTCTCTGTTGTTTGATAAAGTATTTCACTCAGAATGTGAACTACAAAGTGCTTACTTGACAAGGATCACAAAAACAATATTAATTTAGGGATGATATGACATTTTATGGACTCTGTCCATCTCTGAATATTGTCTATTTAAGGAACACTTATGCCTACACATAAATTAATTGCATAGGGCTCTGTCCTTTTTAGACTGTCAAAACAGAAAATGAGTATTTCTTGTCTATGACAATCTTGATCTGTGTGCTATTAAATACATGTCAAAACCTGGCTGAATTAAGTAATTTTAATGAAAATAGGATAAGCAGTCTATCTGATTACTTAAATATTGGCTCTCTACCAGTCAGTCAAGACAAGTAGCAAAATTATATGTACTTGAATAGAATTACCTTATTTTCTTAAAAAGCCTCTTTTCCTAAGTAACATAGCAAAGCTATGCTCTCAGTTATCAAACTATGCTTTTACAAAGCAAATATAAAATTTAGGAAATTTGCAGTAAAGAATCCAGTTCAGAAAGAGTCATTTTGGGCCAATATCAGTGCAGATAGGATTGTTTAAGACAAATGTTAGTGCAGGTAAGATTGTTCTGACAGTATCCTGCACCCCCATGTCAGTCAGGAGAAATCTGATGAGACAGCAGTAGCCAACCAAGTCCAAATTAAAGTGCCCTAAACGACAGTTTACTTTTCGTTTGGGGTAGACCATTGTGCACTAGGTGAATACCCTAAACTGTGCTGTCCTAACAGTGAAGCTGACGAAACCTCCTCCATGTGGAATGAGCCCTGACAGCTGAAGGCTCTCACATAGATGTGGAGTTGTGGCATGCCAATTCTGTTCAGGTTTTACTGACCAAGGCAAGTCACTTGCAGTTCCTAATCCCCAAAAGGAGGGAAAATGTTTTTAGAAGAAGAATATTAGAATATTCTTAGAATATTGGTAACAGTGATGATAACTACCACACCCCAGAATTAAATATCATGGGTGAAACTTTATGAATAACTCAGGTCTAGGAAAATCTTTGATTCCCACCTCACCCTCATAGAACTAGGATGCATCATTTTTTTTCTAATAATGAGAATAATTTAACTTATCCCTCCCTTTAAAAAAAAATCCTCTTCCAGTAAACTCAGTCTTGAAGCTCTACTATACCTTCACCTATGTGGCCCTGCAATTTGAGATTTCATATATCTATATCTATATCTATATCTATATCTATATCTATATATCTTACCGCAATAAAAAAAATTGGAAAAAAGGAGATTACCTATGATAGAACTCCTGCATCAGGCAGCAGTGGCCCTGTTCCAGTGAGCCCACCATGCTTACTAGCTCGGAGCAGCCTGAGGGAGTGAGGTCTCACTGTGAACTCAGTGGTGAATCTCAAGATTTAGAAGCTACAGGCTGTAGCCTTCTGTGCTATGCTAGGCTCCTCATAGCTTGGTAGCTTGTGTTCTAAAAGTAATATCTGATCAAGGCACCTCTTTGGTCACCACCAAGAATTAATGTGGAATTGCAATAATCTATAATGGTATTATAAATTATATAAGTGTGTCTACATGTCAGATTTTAAGTAATGTAAATTTCAGGCAAATATAAACCCCAAGTTAACCTAACAACTAAGTGACAGAAATTTACTACTAAGTGTTAATTATCCAAGGCAAAATGAATTAGCTACTAATTACTCACTTTACTGCATTTATAAACACTTGTCTTAAAGTAGAATTTAAAATTTTTAAATTTTTTTTCCATGAATCTCTTTTTCAAGCATAAAGTGATTTTAAAATGGACATCTTTATTTTTCTCTCAACAATTACTCTTGAACACCTTTGGGAATCATTTGTTGGTGAAAGTCATTGGCCTATCACCAAAATGTTTGACATCTCATACAGAATCTACACTGTTTTTGCTTTAAGGATTTGCAATTCAAATGTTCACCCTTTGAGGTCTACCTTTATGATAACATATTCTCTTGGCAAGTGCAATAATCGTATGTGGCTGGAGAAAAATGTAGTTTTTAATAAAAAGGCTGATCCTTCCTCTCTGGGTAATATCTTCAAGCTGTATGACTGCATAACCGTAAGGGACACGGAGAGATCTTTACAGATGGTTCCTCAAACCCTAATAAGTCTGAAATGTCATGGAATGTGGCTTGTGCCTGCTGCTTTAATGTCACTAAATATTTTGTTTTCCACACCATGTTATTTCTAGTAAAGTAATCTTTCCTGACTTCACCTTAAATCATACCATAAGGAGAAAAGAATATTCGTTTAATTAAAACCAGGGAGTTCTTTTATTTAAAAGCTTTGCTTAATCACGCAGAGGGTAAGAAATGCTTACCCAGAAGAGACACAGAGGTCTGGCATCCAGGACCCTCACTACCTTCACCCAGCCCTGGTCTGCAGAAGCTAAATGTGTTGAAATCCTGACAGCCTCTGCACCTGTCAATTGAAGCCAGAAGACCCCCAAAGTGAGTAAGTCACTTTAAAACAATGTTTTAAAAATCCTAATACATTTCAGCAGCTAAAGTTTGGATACTGGTGTATAAAGTAATAAACAAATACTTGTGAAAACTCCCTATGGATAATAAACATGTGTATGTATTAGACTAAGGAAATCTACTTTTGTATTTTCATCCCAAAACACACATACATTGGGGTTTGTATCACTTCACTTCAAGTGTCTCACATCTAGCTGATTCCTGGAAAATGATGGTCATTGGAGACAGCTAAACCTTCTTGAGGCTCATAGGACTCGTGCGCTATACCTGATTACCTAATTTTGAATTTTCTTATTTTACTCTTTTTCTTGAAGAGATGCTCTAAAATTGAATGAACTCCAGGCCCCCAAATCTAGACCACTCTGATAGTCACCATTTCTTCCCTGATGTGTTTTGAAATCTTGTTGAACGAATGGGCTTTAAAACATTCCCTTGTCTTGTGATAGGAGGGTCAGGTAACCCCCAGTATTCATTAACTCATGCAGCAAACCCAAGACAATCAAATCTTAAGTCAACAGTGTGGCAAGTCAAAAAGTAACCCAGTTTACACCATGAAACTATTAACAGCTACTGCAATTTGTGATACCATTATCTCTGAAGTTAGTGGTGAAAACAGAGCTAAGATCAGAAAGTGGGTTAAAACTCTAACACCATACACAAAAATAAACTCAAAATGGATTAAAGACCTAAGTGTAAGGCCAGACACTATAAAACTCTTAGAGGAAAACATAGGCAGAGCACTTTATGACATAAATCACAGCAAGATCCTTTTTGACCCACCTCTTAGAGAAATGGAAATAAAAACAAAAATAAACAAATGGTACCTAATGAAACTTCAAAGCTTTTGCGCAGCAAAGGAGACCATAAACAAGACCAAAAGACAACCCTCAGGATGGGAGAAAATATTTGCAAATGAAGCAACTGACAAAAGATTAATCTCCAAGATTTACAAGCAGCTCATGCAGCTCAATATCAAATAAACAAAAAACCCAGTCCAAAAATGGGCAGAACACCTAAATAGACATTTCTCCAAAGAATATATACAGACTGCCAACAAACACATGAAAGGATGCTCAACATCACTAATCATTAGAGAAATGCAAATCAAAACTACAATGAGGCATCACCACACACCGGTCAGGATGGCCATCATCAAAAAATCTACAAATAATAAATGCTAGAGAGGGTGTGGAGAAAAGGGAACCCTCTTGCACTGTTGGTGGGAATGTAAATTGATACAGCCACTATGGAGAACAGTATGGAGGTTCCTTAAAAATCTAAAAATAGAACTACCATATGACCCAGCAATCCCACTACTGGGCATATACCCTGAGAAAACCATAATTCAAAAAGAGACATGTACCAAAATGTTCATTGCAGCTCCATTTACAATAGCCAGGACATGGAGGTAACCTAAGTCCATTGACAGATGAATAGATAAAGAAGATGTGGCACATATATACAATGGAATATTACTCAGCCATAAAAAGAAACTAAACTGAGTTATTTGTAGTGAGGTGGATGGACCTAGAGTCTGTCATACAGAGTGAAGTAAGTCAGAAAGAGAAAAACAAAAGTCATATGCTAACACATATATATGGAATCTAAAAAAAAAAAATTGGTCCTGAAGATCCTAGGGGCAGGACAGGAATAAAGATGCAGACGTAGAGAATGGACTTGAGGACACAGGGAGGGGGAAGGGTAAGCTGGGACGAAATAAGAGAGTGGCATGGACATATATACACTACCAAATGTAAAATAGATAGCTAGTGGGAAGCAACCGCATAGTACAGGGAGATCAGCTCGGTGCTTTGTGACCACTTAGAGGGGTGGGATAGGGAGGGAGACGCAAGAGGGAGGAGATATGGGGATATATGTATATGTATAGCTGATTGATTCAGTTTGTTATAAAGCAGAAACTAACACACCATTGTAAAGCAATTATACTCCAATAAAGATGTTAAAAAAAAAAAAAAGAATCTACCTCCTTGATAATTCCACCCCAGAACATGGAATAACTCTTTCCTATCCTTTCTGGGAATTTTATTACATGCATGCCTGTCTACAGAAGCTACATAATTTTCTTCAGTGGGCTTTGGGTCCTTTCCATGAGAAACTCAGGCAAATTTAGAATTTAGCCATAATTGCCTGATTTGGACTTTTAGCTGTCATCTTCCTAGGTTTGCCTGAGCACAGTCATGACTCATAGATGTTTTTTTTCCATAGGTTGCTGCCATACTGATTTACAAAAAGAACTTCTGAAGGATCACTTTTCTGCCAAAGAATTACTCTGAAATGAACTGAATCTGGGAAAAATATCCATGTAATGCTGCAAATTGCTATGAACCACCCCTTAAATACTTTTATCATGAGCAATACAATATATGTAGCCAAAAACTAAAAATAAAATCAGTATTAGTGTTAAGTATATTTGGTTAAATATCATAAGTATGCAAAACCATAATCTTTTCTCAGTGATGTTTTACAGATGATCAGTAAGCTACCCACTCCTGTATCATGGGATAAGAATATAGTTTTCACCAGTTGACAATTGTAGAATTTATCACATTAGTATTCCTATGTGAACTGGTATTTCTAAAGCTAAACCCCCAAATTTATTTTCATTCTTTTGTATTCAAACCTCCTAGACTCTGAGTGACTCTGGCTAAATGATTTGCCTTTTCTATATTTCACTCATACAAATCATGGTAAGAAAACCTGCCTTTCATTTAAAAAAACGACCATTTAGTGCATTTTAACATCTGTCTGCAACTGAGCTTCTGGGAAGAAAATCCCCCCTAAATCTCCTTCATGGCCTGATATTGGCATTAAGGAGAAAGCACTTCCTTGGAAGAAGAGAACATAGGAAAATACTCATGTGTGCTTGGATTGATAGAGCTGTATGCATAAAAACAAATAATTATTTCCCAGACCCCCTACTCACTCTGCAGCCATGCAGGTAGCTACCTAGGTGAATGGTGCTTTCCACCTCCTCAAAGCCAGGACAAGGGCTGGGTAGGTGTGAGGTACAACTCCACCTGGTCAAGTGAGTAGGCGCTAGGATGGCATGTCTACCACTTGACAAGCCGTTCCTGGGAGAAAGTGTTCCAGACTTTTGGGAATAAAGGAACATATAAGCACTTTGGAACATTTTAAATGAGGGATCTCTACTCAGCTAAGAACACCTGGATTCCCTCACTTACTGACCACAAAAGAACAATTAGACAGCAGATGTCTTGAGAAATGGCCACCTCAGACTGAATCAAACTGATGACTTGCAGAGGTGGAATTAACAACATTTTATTAAACTCCTGGGTCAAGTAGGTTTCCTTAGCACTCTTGTTTTCTTCTTCTTAAAGCACAAATTCAACTTAGAATTGGCATATTGCTGTTTTACTGAAATCCAAGCAAGGGACATTCACTTTGGAGACATTAGTTGCCTTGGCATTTTTATAAGGTTTTTAAATTTCCAGTTCAGGTTAAGGAAAACTAGAATGGTGTTTACAACAAGCAACTTACCTCAACTTATGTGGTTTCTAAATACAAAGAAAGGTAAATATATGTATACGTATATAAGAAAGTACATTCACTAAATGCAAAGGTTTTCATCTTTACATACACACACACACACACACATGCCACACAACGTAAAGAAAAAGGAAATTCTTGATTAAGGCTTAGAGTGCTGGTAAGTAGCAAAGGCAGGAGTTGAACACAAGCAATTTGGCTCCAGAAAACAAGTGTTTCAACTTCACCACAGATCTATTCATCTCTACAAAATTCAAAGAAACTAAGATCATGTCATTAAAAATATCCATATGAGGAGAGTTCCCAATATAGCAAGTGGGAAGACCCTGAGCTCACCTTTTCCCATGGAGACACCAAAATTACAACTATTTACAAAGCAGCTATCCATAAGAGCGACCTGAAGACTAGCAGGAAAGATCTTCTACAACTAAAGATACAAAGAAGGAACCACAGTGAGATGGGTAGGAGGGCCAGGATAGTCAAGATTCATACCCCTGAGGCCGGTGACCCACAAGTGGGAGGATAATCACAATTGCAGAGGTTGTCCCCAAGGAGCAAGGGATGTAAGCCACATATCTGGCTTCCCAGCCCAGTGGTCCTTCATTAAGAAGATGAACCCCAAGAACATCTGCCTTTGAAGGTCAGCAGGGCTTGTGCACCTGAGAGCCAGAGGGCTGTAAGAAACAGAGACTCTGCTCTTAAAGGATGCACACAAAATCTCACACACTCTGAGACCCAGCACAGAGGCAGAAATCTGAAAGGAGTATGAGTCAGAACCACTTGCTGATCTTGGAGAGCCTCCTAGAGAAATAGGTCACCGAGACATCCCTGGGGACTTAGATGCTGGTGTCAACCATTTTGGGGAGCCTGTTCTACCATGAATACAAGGTGCTGACAAGTGCCATTTTGGATCCTCCCTCTAGACTATTAGCACCAAGACCTAGCCCTGCTCACCAGGTGGTCAGCAGCAGCCCTGGGATCCCCCCGACCCCTGAGCAAGCTGCCAGGGACCTGGCACTGCCCAGGAGTGGAGAGTGACAAGCCCCAGGATCCCTGAACCTCACAGCCAACCCATCTGGGAAACAGCATCACCCACCAGCAATGTGCAAACAGCCCTGGGATCCCCAGGCCATGCAGCCAGCTACCTGGGACTCAGTCCCACCTACCAGCAGGTCAGCACCAGCCTGGGATTTTCAAAGCCTCAGCCTTACCCACCAGTGGGCTATCCCCAGTCTCTGGACCCTGGAACCCTGAAGTCAGCTGCATCGGGATCTAGTCCCACCCTCCCAGTGGGCCAAGACCAGGCCCAAGGTCCTCTAGGCTCCATAGCCAGCTGTCCTGGGACTCCCCAGGCCATGGAGCCAACCACACCAGGACCCAGCCTTGCCCATCAGCAGCTGACAGCCTTCATAATAAGCAGGGCTGGGCAGCCAACCAGGCTAGGGACCAACTCATCTATCAGCACACCCACAGTAGTCAGCCCTGCCACAAAAGAAGGACCCATTCAGCCCACATAGGGGGCACCTCTAGATCATATAGCTCTGGTGATCAAAAGGGAATGTGATGCTGGGCCCCATAGGACATCTTCTACACAAGGCCACTTCTCCAAGATTGGGAAATGAAACTGATCTAAATAATACATGTGAACGAACAAGATAAAACCCCAGAAGAAGAATTAGATAGAATGAGATAAGCATTCTACCCATAAAGTGTTCAAGGTAAAGATCATAACAATGGTCAACAAACTTGGGAGAAGATGGATGAACACAGTGAGAAGTTTAGTGAAGAGTTAGAAAATATAAAGAAGAACCAAATAGAGTTGAAGAATATAATAACTGAAATACAAAATACACAAGAAGGAAGCAACAGTAGATTAGATGATACAGAGAAATGGATGAGCAATCTTGAAGACAGAGTAGTGGAAATCACCCAAACTGAAAAGAAAAAAATTTTTTTTAAGAATTAAAAACATGAAGACAGTTTAAGACCTTAAGAAAGAGGGGCCAATTAAATATAATCAGAAATGAAAGAGAAGTTACAACTGACACCAATGAAATACAAAGGATCATAGGATATTACTATGAACAATTATAAAATGGACAACACAGAAGGAATGGATAAATTACTAGAAATGTATAATCTCTCAAAACTGAGCCAGGAATAAATGTAAAGTGTGAAGAGACCAATGAAACAGATCACTAATGACACTGAAACAGTAGTTTAAAAAAAATCTCCCAACAAATAAATGTCTAGGAGCAGACAGCTTAAGAGGTGATGTCTACCAAACATTTACAGAAGAGTTATCACCTATCTTTCTCAAACTATTCCAAAATATTGCAGAGGAAGGAACATTTTCAAACTCATTCCATGGGTATAACATCACCCTGATACAAAAACCAGGAAAAGATATCACAAAAACCAAATATTACAGGTCAATATTAAATGCAAAAATCCTACACAAAACGTTAGTAAACTGAATTCAACAGTACATTAAAAGGAACACAATGATCAGTGAGATTTAGCCCAGGGACGTAAAGATGGTTAAATGTCCTGGAATCAATCTATGTGATATACCACATTAACAAACTGAATAAAAAACAATATGATCACCTCAAACATATGATCATCTCAAAAAGCTTTTGTCAAAAGGAGAAAAAGCTTTTGACAAAACTCAACATCCATTTATGGTTAAAAAAAAACCTCTCAACAAAGTGGGTATAGAGGGAACATTCCTCAAAATAATAAAGAGCATATATGACAAACATACAGCCAACATCATATCCAATGGTGAAAACCTGAAAGCATTTTCTCTAAGATCAGAAACAAAGGCAAGGATGCCCACTCTTGCCCATTTTGTTAAGCATAATATTGGAAGTCCTAGCCACAGCAATCAGACAAAAAGAATAAATAAATAAATTAATTAATTAATAAAACAAATCCAAGTTGAAAAAGAATTAGTAATATTGTCACTGTTTGCAGATGACATGATACTCTATATAGAAAATACTAAAGATACCACCAAAAGCTATTAGAACTAATACATGAATTCCGTAAAGTTGAAGGATAGAAAATTAATATACAGAAATCTGTTGCATTTTCATACAGTAACAACAAACTATCAGAAAGTTAAATTAAGAAAACAATCCCAAGAATGGAGTCCGCATTTCCGCAGAGCTGGAACTACCGGCTCAGGGTCTCTTCCCTCCGCCGTCACGGAACTGCCCTGGAGCCCTAGGGGAGGGCGGCCTCACTGAGGCTGCTGGCTATGGAGGGGCTATGGTGGCCGAAGCCGTGACAGTCATTCGGATGGCAGGCCGGTATCTAGGGGAAGATGGCGGAAGAGTAAGATGTGGAGATCACCTTCCTCCCCACAGATACATCAGAAATACATCTACATGTGGAACAATTCCTACAGAACACCTACTGAACACTGGCAGAAGACCTCAGACCTCCCAAAAGGCAAGAAACTCCACACGTACCTGGGTAGGGCAAAAGAAACAAGAATAAACAGAGACAAAAGAATAGGGACAGGACCTGCACCAGTGGGAGGGAGCCGTGAAGGAGGAAAGGTTTCCACACACTAGAAGCCCCTTCACGGGCGGAGACTGTGGGTGGTAGAGGGGAAGCTTCGGAGCTGCGGAGGAGAGCGCAGCAACAGAGGAGCAGAGGGCAAAGCGGAGAGATTCCCGCACAGAGGATCGGTGCCGACCGGCACTCACCAGCCCAAGACGCTTGTCTGCTCACCCGCCGGGGTGGGTGGAGCTGGGAGCTGAGGCTCGGGCTTCAGTCGGAGCGCAGGTAGAGGACTGGGGTTGGTGGCGGGAACACAGCCTGCAGGGGGTTAGTGCACCACGGCTAGCCGGGAGGGAGTCCGGGAAAAGTCTGCAGCTGCCAAAGAGGCAAGAGACTTTTTCTTCCCTCTTTGTTTCCTGGTGCGCGAGGAGAGGGGATTCAGAGCGCTGCTTAAAGGAGCCCCAGAGACGGGCGCGAGCCACGGCTAACAGCGCGGACCCCAGAGACGGGCATGAGACGCTAAGGCTGCTGCTGCCGCCAACAAGAAGCCTGTGTGTGAGCACAGGTCACTATCCACACCCCCCTTCCGGGAGCCTGTGCATCCCACCACTGCCAAGGTCCCAGGATCCAGGGACAACTTCCCCGGGAGAACGCATGGCGTGCCTCAGGCTGGTGCAACATCATGCCGGCCTCTGC